>NW_025317351.1:41806-403127 GCF_018873765.1 Telopea speciosissima | reverse complement strand
TGGAACTGGTCCTTAATATGCTTGCTTCTAGAGCTCAATGAAGATAAAGGAGAGAAAAGAGGAGGAAGGAAATGCGAACAGATTAGATTACGATCTTCACTTAAAAATAGCACAAATTAGAATAGCTTAATGAATAAGGAAGATAAAAGAAAGAGAAGAAATTCAATTGAGGTGGCGATCAAAAAACCCAGTTGTCCCAAGAAATAGCAACGAGGAAATTTCCCTCGGGACTGAAACTAAGGCTCGTAACCGAATTTGTAGGAGGTTGAACAACCTGCATCAAGCAAAAAACATCAGAAAACAACCTAAACGAGTAAGCGACACATGAAAAATTTATCCCATATGGGTTCGCTAGAGAGAGAGAGAGAGAGAGAGAGAGAGAGAGGTGCACCTTGACGAAGAAGAATCAAGTTATCCAGTGTTTTTGGATGGCGAACGTTTTACTTATCGGTGCACTTCTTCAACTAACCAAAAATTTCCCCTCACCTGTTCAAAGAATTTGGACAGTGGCCTCTGCTGGTAGCGTAACTCAACATGTTAAGCACCTAGATGAGGTATCTGTGAGGAGAGGGAGAGGGGGAGAGAGCATTTCTGACTTAGGAAGGAATGAAATGGGCGTGTATGACTGACTAGAGTGACTGCCTCGACTCCTGAAATCCTAAGAAATAGTAAAGTTTCACACATAAAAGGAAATGCGAAAAGAATAAATTACGATCTTCACTTCAAATTAGCACAAATTAGAATGAGCACTGCAAGGGAATGACTAAAAATAAAGAAGAGAAAGGAGGAAGAAATTCAGTTGTGGCGGCGTTCAAACAACCTGCTTGTCCAAAGAAGTAGCGACGAGGTAATTTCCGTCAGGACTGAAACTAAGGCTTGTAACCGAATTTGTAGGAGGTTGAACAACCTGTATCAAGCAAAACATCAAAACAACCAAAACGAGTAAGCAAAGCATCGAAATACTGGTGGCAGTGGATAAGGTCCAAGACCAATATTCAAGAAAGGGAAAAAGTTAGACAAAAATGGAGCGATCCTCTACAAATGCAATATTAGACATTGTTGGTCAAATGAAAACCTCAGATTATACTACTCAAATATAAAACAAAGCGATAATTGTTGAGAAGCATGATTTTGAAACTACCGTATCAGTACGGAAAAAAGGGGTAAAATAGTCACAGACAAAAAAAAAACCCTTTTTTTTAACTATTTTACCTACTTCTCAACAGCAGTGCACACTGGATGACCTTATTTTTATTGTTGAGAAGCACGATTTTGAAACTACCGTGTCTGCCTCTGCTGCTCTCCACAGGTGCTGCTAATGAACAATAGCCACAAGTCAATAGAAAGAAATGTTTCTTTTTAAGAAAAAATTTGACAGGAATGTACTGTGTTACCTGAGTACATGAAACTTTCTCTCTTTTTTTACAATTCTGATTTTTCCTTTTTTTAAGCTGTCCCTTTCCCCCACTGTGCCCCTTTCTTCTTCCGGCCATATGCAACATTTAGCTGCTGTTGCAACTGGAAGTGGTGTATACAAATCATCCATAAAAGTAAGGGTAAATTACATGTAAGGAGCCCAATATTTGATTGAAGTACCTATGAGATACCTCAAGTCTTAAAAGGGATGTTTGGGGTTTTGGCCCAAATTGAATATTTTCCCAAATTTGCCTTTTTAACATTTCATCCACTCCCATCTCTACCCTCTGCCCTCCCACCCCTCTGTTACGAATAGATCTCACTGTCTTTCTTCCTTTCCCTCTCTCACTGTGCAACTTGGAACGGTGGTGCATATCAGGACTGCAACCAACACACTAACCCCTCTCTTCTCCATGACATGTTGAGAGTAAAGGAAGGCCAAAGAGATATTCGAATAGGGATATAGTAACAACAAAACAGTAAGCAGAACATCCCTCTGACGTTTATTTGACAGAAAAACCAGAGGTGCATGCTTTGGCTTGATATCACAGACGATGGCATGGTACTTTGTTGACGACCAAGACGCCTAACTCCAACACGTACTTAATTCTGCATTCTCCCCCTACATAATCAGTCAGTAAAATACGAAGCATAACTACTCAAAATCCTGAAAATCGGAAAGCGGAGAGAAGATGTGATCATATTAAAGCCCTCTGCTCAAATACCTCAGGAAAACAAAGGCATCCCCTGCAACCAATCTCTTAGAAGTGACAAACGTACTCCATCCCGTTGTAAGCAAATGCCTGCGGGGTTGACCTGGTACATTCAATTTGAAAGAGGTAGGACTCCTTAGTCATTTACATGTCCGCATACCACCATGTTTAATACTATGTGGAATGGAAAGTTTAGCTTTGATTTGTTTGACAATGTATGTGAAATAACTTGGACATCAATAACTACAACCAACCAAAATGTAATTTTGCCATAAAGGAAAACAGAAAAACGAAACTGCAGGTACCTCTGAAGATGTGCTTAAATCGCCACTCGTAACCATGAAGATCCTTTGCAGTCAATTCCTGGGTTGGAGTTGACTGGTTCATATCCTTCAAGAAAGAAAACCACTAAAGGAAGTGAAGTACAAAGAAACAACAAAATAGAATGACAAATACGAATGGAGGAAGGCATTCATTAGCATGTTTCCGAAGAACAGAGAAGCCGCCATGAGTACTTGTATCAGATGCAGTTAAAATTTTGCAGAAAGAGTGAAAGGTAGGTCGCGGAGGTTCAGGAGTGCTTGGATCAGGACTCCTGGGCTCACTTTGCTGTACAAATTATATCAGAAAACTTTAAATTAAATGTTCTCCACTTGCAACTTCACAATTGAACGGGTTGAAATTTGAAAAGTAAGTCTTACATCTGCTTCAGGTTGTAAGGTAATTTGCGCATAAACTTCATTTGTTTCTTGTTCAGCCTGGAAATAGTAGAAATCAACAAAAATACAAAACACCCAATGAGAGAAAGAGAGGCGAATTTACAAAGAGGAATGCCAGCAACTCAATGTGTATAACATGACAAAGGATCTTCAAAGGAAGATTAAACATTGGAATTTGCTGATTCAATTCCTGGTTCGTCGATGCTTCTAGCTGTAAAATTTCAAACGGGAAAAAATATAGGGAAAAAAAATTCGTGTCAGATAGGAAGAAAGATCGAGGAAGAAAAAAAGAGTTTGATTCCAGAAACGAGAAACAGAAAAAAAAGAGCACACATATAAAAGAAATAGAGAATCACTCACTTGTTCCCACCATCACAATCTGTTTTTCTCCCTCAAAGTGGTCTTGGGATAACACCGGTTCCGATGTGAATCAGCTCCGGGAGACAGCAATTCCCCACCTGAATCCGGTGACTTCTCCTATAAAGGAACTGAGGATGCTTCAGCTCAATGGATTGTGCCCTTCGTTTTCTCCTAACCGTAACTTCATCGATTTCGTCCATGGTAAAGCATGTTGAAGCATGTTGAAAATTATCTAATTCACATTCCCAATCATAATAATAGTATCTAACACGAGATCATTATCTCTGCTACACTCAATTATGCACATGTTTTTTTTCATCTCCTAACAATGAACTCCGAAAAGCAATGCTGGTCTTAAATCCATGAAAGTTCACCTTCAGCTTGAACGGAATACAGTCATCAAATAATACTCCCAAAGCTCCTCCTCTGCATCTGCCCAGTTCAAATTCCAATTGAAAACACCATCTCTATATGAAATTTTTTTGCAGTGCAAGGCTGCTGGTTTGAGCTTTGACTGATTGAATAAGGTGAAGTGTACCAGGTGGAGCCAGACCTTTAGGGTTGGGCTTGGGCCTGTTAAAAAGTTTAAAAAACAACCCCGGGACTGAAACCGAATTTGTAGGAGGTTGAACAACCTGTATCAAGCAAAACAATAGAAAACATTCTAAACCAGTAAGCGAAGCATAGAAAAACTAGTGGCAGTAGATTACAATCTTCACTTCAAAATAGCGCAAATTAGAATGAGCATTATGAGGGAATGACTAAAAAATAAAGAAGAGAAAAGAGGAAGAAAGAAGAAATTCAATTGTGGCGGCGATCAAAAAACCTGGTTGTACCACCCACCAAGGGGAGGGGGAACAAAACTGCAAACCCAATTGGAAGTGGTGCCTATACATGTAAATCCCAAGCAAAAGTTCTCAATCAGAACGTTTTCCATGTGGGGTTAACAAGAGAATTGAGAATGATTTCTATATCACTTCTAATAATACTCTGTTTTCCAAGTAAAATGGGTGAACCTACAGGGACATGGGAGTCTCTGGCATTTCTCTTGGGATCAGTAGCAGAGAAAACACTGTAGACAAGGACGAAGGTACCAATAATTTCAGCTGCAAAGCCCACATCTTTGCTGTAGCTATTGGCAATCTCGTTCGCCCCACCACCATACAGCACATAGTAAGACTTTTGGAAGGCCTTTACTAGCCCTACTTCACACATTGCACACAAGCATTGTGCCACCATGTACATCAGAGCATGGATTAGTGACACTGTACACACACACACCATTGTTTATAATCAAATTGTAAACAACAGAAAACAGAAAATAAAAGGAAGCAAAAAAATGGATTACCCACCGGAGATACCAGCGGTGCAATAAATGAGGATGAAGATCATGAAACAAAACTAGAGGCAGATTGTTCTTGGCGGCGGCAATGGTAGTATAGGCGCTTCCCATGTGGGGACGGGCATTTACGTAATAAAGAGGCGTTGTGAGAACAAAAGACTCCGCAGAGATGGATTGTTCTTGGCGGCTCTAGAGTTGGCTTCTGCAACTGTAAAGCATAGATGATTTCAACGACGGCAGAAAAACGGATTCTGACAAATATGGAACCGGTCCTTAATATGCTTGCTTCTGGAGCTCAATGAAGATAAAGGAGAGAAAAGAGGAAGAAGGAAATGCGAACAGATTAGATTACGATCTTCACTTAAAAATAGCACAAATTAGAATGACTAAAAAATAAGGAAGATAAAAGAGGAAGAAGAAAGAAATTCAATTGAGGCAGCGATCAAAAAACCCGGTTGTCCCAAGAAGTAGCAATGAGGTAATTTCCCTCGGGACTGAAACTAAGGCTCGTAACCGAATTTGTAGGAGGTTGAACAACCTGCATCAAGAAAAACATCAGAAAACAACCTAAACGAGTAAGCAAAGCATCAAAAAATTATCATATATGGGTTCTCTATACAGAGAGAGGTGCACCTTGGTGAAGAAAAATCAATTTATCCAGTGTTTTTGGATGGGGAACGTTTAACTTATTGGTGCACTTCTTCAACCAACCAAAAATTTCCCTCACCTGTTAAAAGAATTTGGACAACGGCCTCTGCTGGTAGCGTAACTCAACATGGAAAGTACCTAGATGAGGTCTCTGTGAGGAGCGGGAGAGAGGCAGAGAGCATTTCTGACTTAGGAAGGAATGAAATGGGCGTGTATGACTGACTGGAGTGACTGCCTCAACCCCTGAATTCCAGAAAAATAGTAAAGTTTCACACATAAAAGGAAATGCGTAAAGATTAGATTATGTCTTCACTTCAAATTAGCACAAATTAGAATGAGCACTGCAAGGGAATGACTAAAAATAAAGAAGAGAAAACAGGAAGAAGGAAGAAATTCTATTGTGGTGAGCATCAAAAAACCTAATTGTCCCAAGAAGTAGCGACGAGGTAATTTCCGTCGGGACTGAAACCAAGGCTCGTAACCGAATTTGTAGGAGCTCGAACAACATGTATCAAGCAAAACATTAGAAAACAACCTAAACGAGTAAGCAAAGCATCGAAATACTGGGGGCAGTAGATAAGCTTCAAGATCAATATTCAAGAAAAGGAAAAAGTTAGAGAAAAATGAAGCGATCCTCTGCAAATGCAATATTAGACATTGTTGTTAAAATGAAAACCTCAGATTATACTTCTCAAATATAAAACGAAAGGAGAATTATTGAGAAGCATGACTTTGAAACAACCGTATCAGTGCGGAAAAAAAGGGGAAAAATAGTATAAAAAAAAGAATTTTCTTTTCAATTATTTTACCTACTTCTCAACAGCAGTGCACAAATACTGGAGGACCGTATTTTTATTGTTAAGAAGCATGATTTTGAAACTACTGTGTCTGCCCTTGCTGCTCTCCACAGTTGCCGCTAATGAACAATAGCCACAAGTCAATAGAAAGAAATGCTTCTGTAAGAAAAAGTTTGACAGGAATGTACTATGTTAACTGAGTACATGAAACTTTCTCTCTTTTATTAAATTTTTTATTTTTCCTTTTTTTAAGCTGTCCCTTTCCCCCACTGTGCTCCTTCCTTCTTCCGGGCCATATGCAACATTTAGCTGCTGTTGCAACTGGAAGTGGTTTATACAAATCATCCATAAAAGTAAGGGTAAATTACATGTAAGGTGCCCAATATTTGATTAAAGTACCTATGAGGTACCTCAAGTTTTAAAAGGGATGTTTGGGGTTCTTTGTGACCTAGTCCTACCCCAAATTGAATATTTTCCCAAATTTGCCCTTTTAACATTTCACCCACTTCCATCTCTGCCCTCTGCACTCCCACCCCTGTGTTACAAATCGATCTCACTGTCTATCCTTCTTTCCCTCTCTCACTCGGCAACTTGGAACGGTGGTGCATATCAGGACTGCAACCAACACACTAACCCCTCTCTTCTCCTTGACATGTTGAGAGTAAAGGAAGGCCATAGAGAGCTTTTTATGGGGATATAGTAACAACAAAACAGTAAGCAGAACATCCCTCTAAATTTATTTGACAGAAAAACCAGAGGTGCATGCTTTGGCTTGATATCACAGACGATAACACGGTACTTTGTTGACGACCAAGACGCCTAACTCCAACACGTACGTAATTCTCCATTCTCCCCCTACACAATCAGTCAGTAAAAATACGAAGTATAACTACTCAAAAATCCTGAAAATCGGAAAGCGGAGAGAAGATGTGATCATATTAAAGCCCTCAGCTCAAATACCAAAGGAAAACAAAAGCATCCCCTGGAACCAATCTCTTAGAAGTGACAAATGTACTCCATTCCTTTGTAAGCAAATGCCTGCGGGGTTGACCTGGTACATTCAATTTGAAAGAGGCAGGACTCCTCAGTCATTTACATGTCCCCATATCACCATGTTTAACACTCTTCAGAATGGAAAGTTTAGCTTTGATTTGTTTGACAACGCATCTGAAATAACTTGGACATCAATAACTACAAGCAACCAAAATGTAATTTTGACATAAAAGAAAACAGAAAAACGCAACTGCAGGTACCTCTGAAGATATGCTTAAATCGCCACTCATAACCATGAAGATCCTTTGCAGTCAATTCCTGGATTGGAGTTGACTGGTTCATATCCTTCAAGAAAGAAAACCACTAAAGGAAGTGAAGTACATAGAAACAACAAAATAGAATGAGAAATACCAATGGACGAAGGCATACGTTAGCATGTTTCCGAAGAACAGAGAAGCTGCCATGAGTACTTGTATCAGATGCAGTTAAAATCTTGCAGAAAGAGTGAACGGTAGGTCGCGGAGGTTCAGGAGTGCTTGGATCAGGACTCCTAGGCTCACTTTACTGTACAAATTATATCAGAAAACTTTAAATTAAATTTTCTCCATTTGCAACTTCACAATTGTTCACAGGTCGAAATTTGAAAACTAAGTCTTACATCTGCTTCAGGTTGTAAGGTAATTTGCGCATAAACTTCATTTGCTTCTTGTTCAGCCTGGAAATAGTAGAAATCAACAAAAATACAACATACCCAAACAGAGAAGGCGAATTTACAAAGAGGAATGCCAGCAACTCAATGTGTATAACACAACAAAGGATCTTCAAAGGAAGATTAAAGATAGGAATTTGCTGATTAAATTCCTGGTTCGTCGATGCTTCTAGCTGTAAAATTTCAAACGGGAAAAAATAAAGGGAATTAAAATTCATGTTAGATAGGAAGAAAGATCGAGGAAGAAAAAAAGAGATTGATTCCAGAAACGAGAAACAGAAAAAAAAAAAAAAAAAAGAGCACACATTTAAAAGACAAGAATCACTCACTTGTTCCCACCATTACAATCTGTTTTTCTCCCTCAAAGTGGCCTTGGGATAACACCGGTTCCGATATGAGTCACCTCCGAGAGACATCAATTCCACACCTGAATCCAGTGACTTCTCCCATAAAGGAACTGAGGATGCTTCAGCTCAATGGATTGTGACCTTCGTTTTCTCCTAACTGTGACTTCATCGATTTCAACCAGACTTCAAAATGAATTCTGGGTTGAAAATAGTGAGAAGCGACGGCTTAAAGAGATGGGTGGTTCTAAACTTCTAATAGATAGAAGGACCTTCTATACTACGTAAACCCAAAGCTAGTTTATACAAGGGGGTGGGGGGGGGGGGCGGTGGTCTAAGGGGAAGGAGCGGGTGGTTGCAGCAGGGTGGAAGAGGTGGCGGAGGTGGAGGAGTTGAAGGTGAGGCCAGGAGTGGGGTTGAGAGGGTAACATTGGAAATACCTTCGGTTTGGAGTAGGACTCAGTTCACAAGGAACCACATTTGTTACTTTTGAAATTTGAGGTACCTCCCAAGTACTTTAATCAATTAATAGTATCCATGGTAAAGCACGTTGAAGCATGTTGAAAATTATCTATTTCACATTGCCAATCATAATAATAATATCCAACACAGGAACAACAGTTTGCACCAAACCTGAGTTGAGAATTATCTAATTCACATTGCCAATCATAAGACAGGAAGGAAACTCCAATGTAAAACGTTGAACCAGCCAAAATTTGAGCCCGGCAGGTAAGCTTAAGCTTGGATTTAAGCAAAGAAAACAGTGTAGACAACGACGAAGGTAACAATAATTTCAGCTGCCAAACCTACACCTTTGCTGTAGCTATCGGCGAACTCATTCGCCCCACCACCATACTGCACATAGTAAGACTTTTGGAAGGCCTTTACTAGCCCTACTTCAAACATTGCACTCATGCATTGTGCCACCATGTACATCACAGCACGGATTAGTGACACTTTACGGGCTATGAAAAGCCCAAACGTCACTGCTAGGTTAATATGCCGTCCTGTACATACACACACAATTGTTCATAATCAAATTGTAAACGACAGAAAACAAAAAAAGAAGCAAAAAAATGGATTACCCACCGGAGATACCGGTATGCAGTAAACGAGGATGAAAATCATGAAACAAAACTACAGGAGGATTGTTCTTGGCGGCGGCAATGGAAGTATAGGCGCTTCCCATGTGGGGAGGGGCATTTACGAAATAAAGAGGTATTGTGAGAACAAAAGGCTCCGCAGAGGTGGATTGTTCTTGGCGGCTCTGGAGTTGGCTTCTGCAACTGCAAAGCGTAGATGAGTTCAATGATGGCAGAGAAAACGGATTCTGATGAATATGGAACCAGTCCTTAATATGCTTACTTCTGGAGCTCAATGAAGATAAAGGAGAGAAAAGAGGAGGAAGGAAATGGAAACAGACTAGATTACGATCTTCACTTAAAAAAAGCACAAATTAGAATAGACTAAAAAAATAAGGAAGATAAAAGAGAGAGAAGAAATTCAATTGAGGCGGCAATCAAAAAACCCGGTTGTCCCAAGAAGTAGCAACGAGGAAATTTCCCTCAGGAATGAAACTAAGGCTCGTAACCGAATTTCTAGGAGGTTGAACAACCTGCATCAAGCAAAACATCAGAAAACAACCTAAACAAGTAAGCAAAGCATGAAAAATTTATCCCATATGGGTTCTCTAGAGAGAGAGAGAGAGGAGCACCTTGAGAAAGAAGAACCAAGTTATCCAGTGTTTTTGGATGGCGAACGTTTTCCTTATTGGTGCACTTCTTCAACCAACCAAAAATTTCCCCTCACCTGTTCAAAGAATTTGGACAGTGGCCTCTGCTGGTAGCGTAACTCAACATGGAAAGCACCTAGATGAGGTCTCTGTGAGGAGAGGGAGAGGGGGAGAGAGCATTTCTGACTTAGAAAGCAATGAAATGGGTGTGTACGACTGACTGGAGTGACTGCCTCAACTCCTAAGAAATAGTTAAATTTCACACATAAAAGGAAATACGAAAAGAATAAATTACAATTTTCACTTCAAATTAGCACAAATTAGAATGAGCGTTGCAAGGGAATGACTAAAAATAAAGAAGAGAAAGGAGGAAGAAATTCAGTTGTGGCGGCGATCAAAAAACCTGCTTGTCCAAAGAAGTAGCGACAAGGTAATTTCCGTCAGGACTGAAACTAAGGCTCATAACCAAATTCGTAGGAGGTTGAACAACTTGCATCAAGCAAAACATCAGAAAACCACCAAAATGAGTAAGCAAAGCATCGAAATACTGGTGGCAGTAGATAAGCTTCAAGATCAATATTCAAGAAAGGGAAAAAGTTAGACAAAAATGGAGTGATCCTCTGCAAATGCAATATTAGACATTGTTGTTCAAATGAAAACCTCAGATTATACTACTCAAATATAAAACGAAACGATAATTGTTGAGAAGCATGATTTTGAAACTACCGTATCAGTACGGGAAAAAGGGGTAAAATAGTCACACAAAAAAAAAACCCTTTTTTTTACTATTTTACCTACTTCTCAACAGCAGTGCACAAATACTGGAGGACTTTATTTTTATTGTTGAGAAGCATGATTTTGAAACTACCGTGTCTGCCTCTGCTGCTGTCCACAGGTGCTGCTAATGAACAATAGCCACAAGTCAATAGAAAGAAATGTTTCTGTAAGAAAAAGTTTGACAGGAATGTACTATGTTACCTGAGTACATGAAACTTTCCCTCTTTTATTACAATTCTGATTTTTCCATTTTTTAAGCTGTCCCTTTCCCCTACTGTGCTCCTTTCTTCTTCCCGGCTATATGCAACATTTAGCTGCTGTTGCAACTGGAAGTGGTGCATACAAATCATCCATAAAAGTAAGGGTAAATTACATGTAAGATGCCTCAAGTTTTAAAAGGGATGTTTGGGGTTCTTTGCCCGAATTGAATATTTTCCCAAATTTGCCCTTTTAACATTTCACCCACTCCCATCTCTACCCTCTGCGCTCCCACCCCTCTGTTACGAATCGAGCTTACTGTCTCTCTTCCTTTCCCTCCCTCACTCTTGCAACTTGGAACCGGTGGTGCATATCAGGACTGCAACCAACACACTAACCCCTCTCTTCTCCATGACATGTTGAGAATAAAGGAAGGCCATAGAGATCTTCGAATGGGGATATTGTAACAACAAAACAGTAAGCAGAACATCCCTATAACGTTTATTTGACAGAAAAACCAGAGGTGCATGCTTTGGCTTGATATCACAGACAAAGGCATGGTACTTTGTTGACGACCAAGACGCCTAACTCCAACACGTACTTAATTCTGCATTCTCCCCTTACATAATCAGTCAGTAAAATAAGAAGTATAACTACTCAAAAACCTGAAAATCGGAAAGCGGAGAGAAGATGTGATCATATTAAAGCCCTCTGCTCAAATACCTCAGGAAAACAAAAGCATACCCTGCAACCAATCTCTTAGAAGTGACAAACGTACTCCATCCTGTTGTAAACAAATGCCAGCGGGGTTGACCTGGTACATCAATTTGAAAGAAGTAGGACTCCTCAGTCACCATGTTTAATACTACTTGGAATGGAAGTTTAGCTTTGATTTGTTTGACAATGTATCTGAAATAACTTGGAAAGCAATAACTACAACCAACCAAAGTGTAATTTTGCCATAAAAGAAAACAGAAAAACGCAATTGCAGGTACGTCTGAAGATGTGCTTAAATCACCACTCATAACCATGAAGATACTTTGCAGTAAATTCCTGGGTTGGAGTTGACTGGTTCATATCCTTCAAGAAAGAAAACCACTAAAGGAAGTGAAGTACAAAGACACAACAAAATAGAATGAGAAATACCAATAATGGAGGAACGCATATGTTTCAACCTTGCCTCAGCTACTACCTCATCAGTTAGATTAATCTTCCTACATCAAAGGAAAAGGAAAGTAAATATATAAGAGGAAAGAGAGATTCCTTTTTCATTTGTAAAAGGATGTCAGAATCACTTTTATGTCTTGTTTGTAATTCAGATTCTTGGTTCATTTGGCCAAGCAATCACGAAGTCCTGCAGAAAGAGATAATGTGCACATATGAAGGTTCAACCCAGTTACTTGATTCACAATATGATCTACCTGGCTTCAAGCTCTGAAATTTTCACAAGCAATAAATGCTCCCTTTCAGACGCAGCTGTTTCAACCTGTCAATTGAGAAAATATAGAATAATTTGCACTTAACTTGCCCTCAAATGAGACATACATAAAGAGAACTATAACACAATTAATATCAGAAAGGAAGAATTGAACAGTTCCATCATGCTTCAGAGCTAATAGAGAGCATTGGAAAATTATTTTTCACATAGAGCTGCTATTGAGACCTAATAGAATAGGCAAACATATGGCATACAATTCTTTTAATAAGAAAAAGAATACTGAGTAAACCAGTAATCGGCTGTTCCTTTAAAGTACTAGTGAGTTTATTAAAGAAGAGGGAACAGGCTGAGAACAGCAGTTTTTCTGATAGGAATAACGATGAAAACTCGGATCATGACAAAAATAATAATAAAAAACCCCATCCTTTCCTAGGGAGTCTACCGAATCAATAGTAAAAGTTGGGAAACCCAAGAATGATGCACCTGATGCAGCCGTCTACGCCTCTGGCTTCTCTAAAATGTCACATATTGTCAAGGAATCTCTTACCCATGACCTCCACGAGAAAACCTCAGAGTTTCGACGACGAAGATGATGGCTTCTCCATCTGAAATTTTTTTCCAATGCAGGGCATCAGATTTGAGCTTTGATTGCTTGAATAAGGTGAAGTGCACCAGGTGGAGCCGAACCTTAGGATGGGCTTGGGCCTATTAAAAATTCAACAAAAACCCTTGGGACTGAAACTAAAGCTCACAACCGAATTTGTAGGAGGTTGAACAACCTGTATCAAGCAAAACATCAGAAAACAATCTAAACGAGTAAGCAAAGCATAGAATATTGGTGGCAGTAGACAAGCTTCAAGATAACCTCGAAATGGAAAACCATTCAACTTTTTGGTGTGAAGATTCCATTTCTTGTGTTGTCATTAGCTAACATGAAAGTGACAGACAGAGTATGGCTCATAATTTGAAGCGTTCACTTAACTGCACTAATGTTGTATACCAAAATATGTTAGTTCTTCTCCCCATAGTTCAAAATCTCGCGAAATCTCGATCGAGATTTCGGATATTTCGACCTCCTCGAAACGAAATGCCACCTCAAATAAAAAAAATACAAAAATTCGATCGAAATTCTCGAAATTTTGAGATATCTCGAGATTTTTTCAAAATTTCGCGAGATTTCGAGTTTCTCGAGAAATTGTTTTATATAAATGAAAATGTTTCGTCAGTCTCGGTCGAAATTAGAAACAGCTCTGGTTTTGCACTTTTGCTTGGTTTTTGAAGGTGATTGACATATTGTGATTTGGAATGTTTGATATCATCTTCTTAAATCTTAACTCTTAAGTTGTTATTTGTTAACTTGTTATTGACTTGATGTCTTATGTACTTAATATTATGATTTATGACTTAACTTATGAGTCATTATGTTTCCAACTTAGTTCCAAATCAATTTACTTGTTTAATGTACAATGTGTATGTGTAAATGTGTAATTAACTAAGTTATACATTAGGGTTCGACCATACGTTGCCAATCAATGGTGCACATCCAAAACACCATTTTGGGTGATTATTTTTGCAATTTGAACATTTAAATGTGTTTATATAGACTAAAATAGGGTTTCCAGGAAGTTTCAGGCCTTAACTTGGCCTAAAATCCACCGAAATGACCTATCGAAACATACCAGAAAAATACAATATTTCGACCGAAATTTCGAATATTTCGAATATTTCGGTCAACCCGAAATACCGAAACGAAACGAGTTCTTGAACTATGCTTCTCCCTCACAATTATACAACAGAGATCAAGAACATGGCATCTAAAATCATTAATGTAGCTTTACTCAATATTTAGTCTCATTGATACAGTGTTCAGAAAAAAACGCTGCATACAAAATATACAATCACAGCTTTCTTAGGCCACTATTATTTCGTAGATGCATCATTATCTGTGTAATTTCAGTCTTTTTTTCTAATTTGTTTCACTTTATTTGATAAACTCCTCTTAGAAGTCATATCCCATTCAAAAAAAATCATTGAAAGAGAACGTGAAACTCAAAATAACTTCAGTGGCTGGTGATGGTAAATGACTCATAGTCTAGATACCAATATCTTCTCCAACAAAAAGACAATGTTTAAGCACCATAAAACAGTGCAAGTCCTGCATTCAGAGGTGCCTGGATGGGTGGACTGGAGTCGATCATATCCTTTGGCAATTTTGCTCGAAGTGGCTAAAATGCTTAGTTAAACTAGAAACAACATCGAGTTAACTAGTCCTACCTTCTCTTTAAGGCACCACTCTTCAGTATCGCTTCGATTTCCTCTATAGAAGACGGCTCTGCCACGGCTGGAGGAGACTTTGAAAGCACCCAACAAGTTGCAGCTATCATTTTGCACATAGGTGTGTTACCTACAAGGAACAACAAACAGAGTAAGCCCAAACAGAAAAAGCAACCATTACTTCCAAAAGATGAATTTGGGGAAGAAAAGTGACACAAATATTTGGAGGGAAAAAGAGAGAGACGAGAATTATTAATCATTACTTGAAAAAATTTCCTTTCTCTTCAATAGCTATCTTTCTTTTTTAAATATAAGAAATAAGGGGGATCCAGAGAATAACATAACATAGCAGTTGAAACAAAAAAACAAAATGAGGAAAATAAATTAACCCAGTAGAATAGAGTGAAGCAAGGCATTGATATTGAACAACAATCACCAATGAAAACACCAACAGATAATAGTGGGCCTCGCTGCATTGGACTAGGAGTTTTATCGAGGTTTTGTCTGATGAAGCACCATGCCCTTCTATTGTTGTTGTATCATAAGTTTCTTCTCTTTCCTAAAGGAATAAGCTTAACATTCACCCACTGTGAATTGGGAGGAGCTAAATGATTATACAACAAAAGCTAACAACAAACAAAGGTTCGTACATTTGAGCCAGAAGATGCAAAAATGCACAGTAAATTTCAAGAGAATTTCTGGACTGGCATACAATTATGTTCAAGGAACTACTAGGAAAAAAATAGTACTGAAAAGAGGAGGAACTATTAGGAAAAAAAATAATTCACCCACCGAACTCAATAAAATTTCAAAATATAGACCAAGACCACATAAATAAGATACCAACCAGGTATGACAAGTACCATAAGTAAAGGAAAATAAGTACTTGCTATCAGCTAGATAAGATATACCACAACTCAAAACTAGCACCCTTTCTTTTTTGTTGGTAAAAATCCATAAATGGGTTCTGAATTAAAGCCATACAAACACAAGAACAGCATCAAACTCAACTATATAGTTCTTCGAAGGACAATTTATCATAATTATGTCCTGGATGAGAAGAGAAAATTTGAGCAGTGGTCGTGAGGTGCCAATGGTCGAGAAGGAAATAAAAAGAATACCAAAAAATTAAAACAAATAAGAAAATAGTGATGAGTTCGAGTTACAGTGAAGCAGTCTTGAATGAAATGAAAATGGCGTTAGCTAGAGATGCAGGTCCGAGTGAAGTAGAGAACCTCAACAAGAAAACCTCAGCATTTCGACAACGATGATGGCATCTCCGTCTGAAATTTTTTTGCAGTGCAAGGCTGCAGCTTTGAGCTTTGACTGCTTGAATAAGGTGAAGTGTACCAGGTGGAGCCGGACCTTTAGGGTTGGGCTTGGGCCTGTTAAAATATTAAAAAAAACCTCGGGACTGAAACCGAATTTGTAGGAGGTTGAACAACCTGTATCAAGCAAAACATCAGAAAACAATCTAAACCAGTAACCAAACCATAGAAATACTAGTGGCAGTAGATTACGATATTCACTTCAAAATAGCGCAAATTAGAATGAGCATTGGGAGGGAATGACTAAAAAATATAGAAGAGAAAAGAGGAAGAAGGAAGAAATTCAGTTGTGGTGGCGATAAAAAAACCTGGTTGTCCCACCTACCAAGGAGAGGGGGGAACAAAATTGCAAACCCCATTGGAAGTGGTGCCTATACTTGTAAATCCCAAGCAAAAGTTCTCAATTAGAATGTTTTCCATGTGGATTAACAAGAGAATTGAGAATGATTTCTATATCACTTCTAATAATACTCTGTTTTTCAAGTAAAACAGGTGAACTTACGGGGACAAGGGAGTCTCTGGCACATTTTGCAATCTTTGCCCAAATTGAATATTTTCCCAAATTTGCCTTTTTAACATTTCACCCACTCCCATCTCTACCCTCTGCCCTCCCACCCCCCTGTTTCGAATAGATCTCACTGTCTTTCTTCCTTTCCCTCTCTCACTCTGCAACTTGGAACGGTGGTGCATATCAGGACTGCAACCAACACACTAACCCCTCTCTTCTCCATGACATGTTGAGAGTAAAGGAAGGCCATAGAGATCTTCAAATGGGGATATAGTAACAACAAAACAGTAAGCAGAACATCCCTATAACGTTTATTTGACAGAAAAACCAGAGGTGCATGCTTTGGCTTGATATCACAGACGATGGCATAATACTATGTTGACGACCAAGACGCCTAACTCCAACACGTACTTAATTCTGCATTCTCCCCCTACATAATCAGTCAGTAAAATACGAAGCATAACTACTCAAAATCCTGAAAATCGGAAAGCGGAGAGAAGACGTGATCATATTAAAGCCCTCTGCTCAAATACCTCAGGAAAACAAAAGCATCCCCTGCAACCAATCTCTTAGAAGTGACAAACGTACTCCATCCCGTTGTAAGCAAATGCCTGCGGGGTTGACCTGATACATTCAATTTGAAAGAGGTAGGATTCCTCAGTCATTTACATGTCCGCATACCACCATGTTTAATACTCTTTGGAATGGAAAATTTAGCTTTGATTTGTTTGACAATGTATGTGAAATAACTTGGACATCAATAACTACAACCAACCAAAATGTAATTTTGCAATAAAAAAAAAACAGAAAAACGCAACTGCAGGTACCTCTGAAGAGGTGCTTAAATCGCCACTCGTAACCATGAAGATCCTTTGCAGTCAATTCCTGTATTGAAGTTGCCTGGTTCATTTCCTTCAAGAAGGAAAACCACTGAAGGAAGTGAAGTACAAAGAAACAACAAAATAGAATGAGAAATACCAATGGAGGAAGGCATTCGTTAGCATGTTTCCGAAGAACAGAGAAGCCGCCATGAGTACTTGTATCAGATGCAGTTAAAATCTTGCAGAAAGAGTGAACGGTAGGTTGCGGAGGTTCAGGAGTGCTTGGATCAGGACTCCTGGGCTCACTTTGCTGTACAAATTATATCAGAAAACTTTAAATTAAATTTTCTCCACTTGCAACTTCACAATTGAACGGGTTGAAATTTGAAAAGTAAGTCTTACATCTGCTTCAGGTTGTAAGGTAATTTGCGCATAAACTTCATTTGTTTCTTGTTCAGCTTGGAAATAGTAGAAATCAACAAAAATACAAAACACTCAAAGAGAGAAAGAGAGGCGAATTTACAAAGAGGAATGCCAGCAACTCAATGTGTATAACACAACAAAGGATCTTCGAAGAAAGATTACACATAGGAATTTCCTGATTCAATTCCTGGTTCGTCGATGCTTCTAGCTGTAAAATTTCAAACGGGAAAAAATATAGGGGAAAAAAATGCATGTCAGATAGGAAGAAAGATCGAGGAAGAAAAAAAGAGTTTGATTCCAGAAATGAGAAACAGAAAAAAAAAAAGAGCTTACATTTAAAAAAAATAGAGAATCACTCACTTGTTCCCACCATTACAGTGTGTTTTTCTCCCTCAAAGTGGTCTTGGGATAACACCGGTTCCGATGTGTGTCAGCTCCGGGAGACATCAACTCCCCACCTGAATCCGGTGACTTCTCCTATAAAGGAACTGAGAATGCTTCAGCTCAATGGATTGTGCCCTTCGTTTTCTCCTAACCGTGACTTCATCGATTTCATCCATGGTAAAGCATGTTGAAGCATGTTGAAAATTATCTAATTCACATTCCCAAACATAATAATAGTATCTAACACAGGAACAACAGTTTGCACCTAACCTGAGTTGAGAATTATCTAATTCACATTGCCAATCATAAGACAGAAAGGAAACTCCTATGTAAAACGTTGAACCTGCCAAATTTGAGACTGCCAGGTAAGCTTAAGCTTGGATTTAAGCTAAATAAAGAAGCACTATCATTCCCAATCTTGCCCAATCATCCATCTAAAGATCATTATCTCTGCTACACTCAATTATGCACATTTTTTTTCATCTCCTAACATTGAGCTCCAAAACGCAATGCTGGTCTTAAATCCATGAAAGTTCACCTTCAGCTTGAACGTAATACAGCCATCAAATAATACTCCCAAAGTTCCTCCTCTGCACCAGCCCAGTTCAAATTCCAATTGGAAACACCATCTCCATCTGAAATTTGTTTGCAGTGCAAGGCTGCAGGTTTGAGGTTTGACTGGTTGAATAAGGTGAAGTGTACCAGGTGGAGCCGGACCTTTAGGGTTGAGCTTGGGCCTGTTAAAAATTTTAACAAAATCCTCGGGACTGAAACCAAATTTGTGGGAGGTTGAACAACCTGTATCAACCAAAACATCAGAAAACAATCTAAACCAGTAAGCAAAGCATAGAAAATACTAGTGCCAGTAGATTAAGATCTTCACTTCAAAATAGCGCAAATTAGAATGAGCATTGTGAGGGAATGACTAAAATATAAAGAAGAGAAAAGAAGAAGAAGGAAGAAATTCAATAGTGGCGGCGATCAACAAACCTAGTTGTCCCACCCACCAAGGGGGGGAACAAAACTGCAAACCCAATTGGAAGTGGTGCAAATACTTGTAAATCCCAAGCAAAAGTTCTCAATTAGAACGTTTTCCATGTGGGTTCACAAGAGAATTGAGAATGATTTCTATATCACTTCTACTAATACTCTGTTTTCCAAGTAAAACAGGTGAACTTACAGGGGCATGAGAGTCTCTGGCACTTCTCATGGGATAAGTAGCATTGAAAACAGTGTAGACAAGGATGAAGGTACCAATAATTTCAGCTGCCAAACCCACACCTTTCCTGTAGCCATCGGTGATCTCATTCGCCCCACCACCATACTGCACATAGTAAGACTTTTGGAAGGCCTTTACTAGCCCTACTTCACACATTGCACCCAAGCATTTTACCACCATGTACATCACAGCATGGATTGGTGACACTTTACGGGCTATGAAAAGCCCAAACGTTACTTCTGGGTTAATATGCCCTCCTGTACACACACACACACACACAATTGTTTATAATCAAATTGTAAACAACAGAAAACAGAAAAAGAAGCAAACAAATGGATTACCCACCAGAGACACCGGCGGTGCAGTAAACAAGGATGAAGATCATGAAACAAAACTAGAGGCAGATTGTTCTTGGCGGCGGCAATGGTAGTATAGGCGCTTCCCATGTGGGGACGGGCATTTACGTAATAAAGAGGCGTTGTGAGAACAAAAGACTCCGCAGAGATGGATTGTTCTTGGCGGCTCTAGAGTTGGCTTCTGCAACTGTAAAGCATAGATGATTTCAACGACGGCAGAAAAAACGGATTCTGACAAATATGGAACCGGTCCTTAAAATGCTTGCTTCTGGAGCTCAATGAAGATAAAGGAGAGAAAAGAGGAAGAAGGAAATGCGAACAGATTAGATTACAAGCTTCACTTAAAAATAGCACAAATTAGAATGACTAAAAAATAAGGAAGATAAAAGAGGAAGAAGAAAGAAATTCAATTGAGGCAGCGATCAAAAAACCCGGTTGTCCCAAGAAGTAGCAACGAGATAATTTCCCTCGGGACTGAAACTAAGGCTCGTAACCGAATTTGTAGGAGGTTGAACAACCTGCATCAAGAAAAACATCAGAAAACAACCTAAACGAGTAAGCAAAGCATAAAAAATTTATCACATATGGGTTCTCTATAGAGAGAGAGAGAGAGAGAGAGGTGCACCTTGGCGAAGAAGAATCAAGTTATCCAGTGTTTTTGGATGGTGAATGTTTTACTTATTGGTGCACTTCTTCAACCAACCAAAAATTTCCCTTCACCTGTTCAAAGAATTTGGACAGTGGCCTCTGCTGGTAGCGTAACTCAACATGGAAAGCACCTAGATGAGGTCTCTATGAGGAGAGGGACAGCGGGAGAGTACATTTCTGACTTAGGAAGGAACGAAATGGGCGTGTATGACTGACTGAAGTGACTGCCACAACCCCTGAATTCCTCAGAAATAGTAAAGTTTCACACATAAAAGGAAATGCGTAAAGATTAGATTACGTCTTCACTTTAAATTAGCACAAATTAGAATGAGCACTGCGAGGGAATGACTAAAAATAAAGAAGAGAAAAGAGGAAGAAGGAAGAAATTTATTGTGGCGGCGATCAAAAAACCTGGTTGTCCCAAGAAGTAGCGACAAGGTAATTTCCATCGGGACTGAAACTAAGGCTTGTAACCGAATTTGTAGGAGGTTGAACAACCCGTATCAAGCAAGACATTAGAAAACAACCTAAACAAGTAAGCAAAGCATTGAAATACTGGTGGCAGTAGATAAGCTTCAAGATCAATATTAAAGAAAGGGAAAAAGACAGACAAAAATGCAGCGATCCTCTGCAAATGCAATATTAGACATTGTTGTTCAAATGAAAACCTCAGATTATACTTCTGAAATATAAACCGAAGCAAGGATTGTTGAGAAGCATGATTTTGAAACTACCGTATCAGTAAGGAAAAAAGGGGTAAAATAGTTTTAAAAAAAAATCCCTATTTTTTTACTATGTTACCTACTTCTCAACAGCAGTGCACAAACACTTTGGAGGACCTTAGTTTTATTCTTGAGAAGCATGATTTTGAAACTACAGTGTCTGCGTCTGCTGCTCTCCACAGGTGCTGCTAATGAACAATAGCCACAAGTCAATAGAAAGAAATGTTTCTGTAAGAAAAAGTTTGACTGGAATGTACTATGTTACCTGAGTACATGAAACTTTCTCTCTTTTCTTACAATGCTCATAGGATTAGAGCTTGTGGTATCCAGGCGGGACGGGGATGGATTACTCCTATGTTGCCAATGATATTCAAGAAACGGAGGGCCTACAATAGGGAGGGGATGAGGAATTGAACTGCAGGAAGGTGAAGGAAACAAAGGGATAGGGGGATTGAGGGGACGAGGTACAAGACCCCTGAAATGGCTGGCGAGGGAGAGCAGTGGAGGCGGACGGAGGAGAAGAGTGAGAAGAGGCCATGTTAAGGTCGGCCAAACAAGAACACAAGCCTATATAGCCAAGAGGGGGGGTAGAGGGGAGGCTCTCTTAGAGACGGGTGTTGGGATGGACTAGCCCAGCAGGAGGATGCGCTAGCTGAGAGGGAGTAATGGTGGAGAGGCCTTGGACATTGAGGATACCAACTTGGGCCTGCCAAGAGGGGGAGAGAATGGACAGCCCAGGAGTTGAGAGATGTGTAATGGTCATTGGAGCAGGTTTGGTCAACCCAGCAAGGTTATAAGGGCTCTGGACTAAGTGGAGCAAGTTAGATGGTCCTTAGGGTGGGCCAAGATGGGCAATTGGCTAGAGGGGGAGAGAATGGACAGCCTAGGAGTTGAGAGATGGATAATGGTCAGTGGAGCAGGTTTGGTCAATCCAGCAAGGTTATAAGGGCTTTGGACTGAGTGGAGCAAGTTAGATGGTCCGTAGGGGTGGGCCAAGATGCGCAATTGACCCAAGTCAAATGGGATGAAGTTACGAGCTTGAGGTAAAGGAGAGTTGGAGTAGGCTATTGGGCTAATAAGGGGATTGAGCCTTTGGGCGGGTAAAAGACAATGTTGCAAGGAGGATGCGCTAGCTGAGAGGGAGTGGTGGTGGAGAGAACCTGGACATTGAGGATACCAGCTTGGGCCTGCCTAGAGGGGGAGAGAATGGACAGCCCAGGGGTTAAGAGATGGGTAATGGTCGTTGGAGCAAGTTTGGTCAACCCAGCAAGGTTATAAGGGCTCTGAACTGAGTAGAGCAAGTAAGATGGTCCGTAGGGGTGGGCCAAGATGGGCAATTGACTAGAGGGGGAGAGAATGGACAGCCCAGGGGTTGAGAGATGGGTAATGGTCAGTGGAGCAGGTTTGGTCCATCCAGCAAGGTTATAAGGGCTCCGGACTGAGTGAAGCAAGTTAGATGGTCCATAGGTGTGGGCCAAGATGGGCAATTGGCCCAAGTCAAATGTGATGAAGTTACGAGCTTGAGGTAAAGGAGGGTTGGAGTAGGCTATTGGACCAATAAGGGGATTGAGCCTTTGGGTGGGTAAAAGACAATGTTGCAAGGGGGTTATGCCAACTATGGGCCCCATCCTAATATTTGGTGAGGCAGAAGTAAGAGGGGGGGCAGGGAAGACCTCGGGACAGAGAATCCCAATGGAGAGGGATTCTTAGCAGTAGAAGGGGAAGGTGGAGAAGGCGATGGTGGTGGGGTAGGGGAAGGGAGGAAGGAAACTGGATGTGGCATCAAACAAGCGGGAGGTGAGTGATCAATCGACAGAAGAAGTGGCATCATGTACTTGCAGGGTTGAAAAGCGTTTACTACCATCAGTCCATAGCCCTAGGGAGGGGGAACAGTAGCATTATCACGGGGGAGCCAGAAGCTAGTTTTTCTAATTGGCGATGTGTGAAACCCGGTCAAATTTCCGAATAAATTTGAACTTTTGAAATCTGTGTGATTTTAGGTTCTGGTTCAATATTTGGTCATACTAGCCTCTAAGTTGTGGGCCATCTTGATTAAGAAATTCAGACCTATCTCATGACTCGTCTGTAAAGGCATTCCGATCAGCCAACTACCGTGGCCTTAAATGAGTCTGAGGTGTCTAGCGGAAGACAACACATAAGCTTGGCATGCTGGATTGATGGCCTGCGAAGCCTCTCTCTGTCTTAGGCCGAATCCCAGGTAAGAATCCCATTTTATATGTATGTATGTTGTATTTTTAATTAATTAGTGTATTAGGGGCGGAATAGTAATTTTTACCTTGTGGGACCCCGTACCAGAGCTACCTGTGTCGGGTCTGCTGGCTGGACAGGCTGCAGGACCTCCCCCTTAATTAAACTCAATGTAAGTATAATTTAAAATATATTTATATAACGTTTTGTACAACCAAATAGGGTTAGAAGGGTATTTTAATAAAATTGACTCTGTGGGACCCAGTTCCCCAGTGGGGAATGTAATTCCAGACAGTTACCCGTATCTGGATCATCCCTGATGTCGCATGACATCATTCTGTAGCTGGAATAAGGTAATAAATACAAAAGAATCAATTTTAGAAATAATTTATGACCAAAAGACGGTTCCACCCCTTAGTGGTTAAGTATCCTATATATGTATATATATATAACTTCTCTTATACTATTTACAAATCACTTTACAAAGTCAGAGAAAACTAAAAATTCGTTCCAGCTTAGGAGAGAAAGAAAGGAAGAGGAAAAGAGAAGAGAAGAGGAGAGAAATTGGGGCTGCTCTTGAAAGCTTAGCTCCCTCATCCGATTTTGGACTTGAAACCTCCATTCGAAGGCCGCCATCGTCCCTTCTTCTGCTGATTTCGGGTAAGCTCGAGAATCCTGTTGTTTCCATCTCCTCCTCTAAATTTGATCTAATTTCAGCCTAGACTATACCTAAATAGATTTCTGCCATTAAAGCTTTTAATCCAAGCTTAAATAGTGGAAGTTCCACCTAATTTCTTACTGTTTAGTGTTGTTTAGGTTCAGCTATGCCTGAATCTTCATGGTTGTACCTCTAATCAGCCCAATTGTTATTTCTAATGGCAAACCATAAACCCTAAGTCAACTAATTTAGGTTTAAATTATGAAATCCCTAAATTAGGAAGCCAAATACGAAATTGGAGCCCCAAATAGACTGACCCACCTTGAATTGGTGCTAAATCATCAAATTAGGGCCTTGCATGCAAGGATCCATGCAATTGGAGCAAAACCCCCAAATTCGGACACTGACCCGGATGCTGTTGCAGGCCTAGGGGCGGTTGACCGGCTCCCTGGAAGTCTGCATCCGGCTCCCCCATTTTTATGCCCTTATGACCTAAACCCCTTGGGACTTGACCTTGGACCATCCCAGAACCTATTGCATGGTGTTTGGTATGTTGTTTAGGGCTGTTTCTACTGTTTTCTAGTCGGTTTGTTGGATTGTTGGTGGGTAACTGGCCTAGAATTTCTTCTATAACTAATCTATAATATTCTTGTCTCATATTTAGGATTGTCTTGGTCTACTCTTGCCTGCCTATTGGAGTTTATTCACCTAGGCTAACTACAACTACAGGTAAGGGGATTCGACCTTAATTTCCTGCGTGTTTATCACATTAATTTCAACTTTATCTTTGAATGTCACTACGCATCATTACCTCTATACCTGGAGCGTGTAGTTTTCTAGCTTTTATTTAATGCATTAGATGCATGTAAAATAGGTTGCCAAAGACATCTTGCATTGCATTTGCATTGATTATTTATATGATGTGAATTTATGATGATGGAATTCGGTAGTTTATAACTCAGATCATGCTTGCCTCATCATGTTTAGACTGCACTGGGCTAGGTTGATATTCATTACCCAGTACTGCGCTCCTTTCCAACAGGGGGAAAGGTGTTGGACAACCCATGGCAGAGACCGATGTGTTAGTTCGGATGCCATCTTCTATCCCGTGTTAGCGGGTCCTTAATTCATGTGGGAATAAACAGCGGGGTTGGTCATTTGGGGGTCCGTCAGGGTCCGATGTGTTAGTTCCGGAACTGACGGGTCCTCACCGTGGTAGAATGGTTTCGCTCGGGTGATCGAAGGGTTAGTTCCGGGACTGAGGTTAGCATCTACCACTAGTAGTAGTACTTATACCCCATGAGACTTAGTATCTGTGCTAGGAACATGTTAGTTTAGCACATGCATCATGGATTTATTGTGTTTGTATGCTTGTACCCCCCTTACTGGGCTCAGTAGAGAGCTCACCCCTGTAGATATCCTTATTTTTCAGGTGATTTAATTACTTGTAATGTTGGCTTTGCGGCGTTGGAGTTTGAAGCGCACGATACTTCGTGCGCACGAGATGATTGCGCAACCTCCTGATCTTGGCCTGATAGTCCAGGCTACCTCCCCACTCTTTTATGCTTTATAAATGCTTTATATAGTTATAGTATAGTTTCTTGTATACTTTTACTCTGTGCTACCTTTGAGAACTGTATAGTTGTATCACAAGCCTTATCATTTATATAAATGAAATATCATTTAGACTTCTCTTACTAATGATGTTATCTCTATTAATTAAATTGTTTCCGCTGCCTCTGATTACTGTATCTGTCAGCAATGATTATGAATAGGGTATTGCACTTGTGATCCTTGGGGATTGGTTGGATGTCAGAGACATCCCGCCACACTTGGCCCTTAATAATCGGGCCGGGGTGTGACACGATGGCCTCGGTGTCGACGAATCTTGCACTTGCCGCGATTGGGGGAGCGGACGCCAAAAGGGGAGAAGAAAGGGATGGTGAGGGAAGGGGGAGGAGGAAGGTAGATGGTGGAAACATGGTTAATGGGGGCAGTGGCTGCAGCAGCAAGATTACCAGATGAGAGAAGAAGCTCATATTCAACGGCAGGCTTTAGCACACAAATATGGGAATCACAGACGAAGACTCTACAGACAAGGCATTGGGGAGGCCGAAGACTCCTTGTTGATTGCATTAAAGATTGAAATTAAAAAAATTATTGGCAGAAGTAACTAGACTAAGAGTACCCAAGTTAGAAACTTAAGCCTTGAAATAAAAATTAATTAATTAACCAAAAACTGGTATATTGTATGTTCAAAGACAAAGACAAAGTTTTGAAACTTGAAGATGGTGAGAAATGATCTGAGCCCACAGATTTATGGTGGTCTCAGATCCTGGTCAATCAGTCAACAATAATAGCTCAACCTCAATCAAGCAAGTAAATAAAATCTTTAAGGGGGAAGGAAGAAGAACAACAACAACAGAAGTAACAAGTTGAGGGTGGATATAATCATTCTGTTGATCAGTTCACTGGGTTCCAGGAATGGCCAAGCCGGTTCTCAGAACAACGGTGGTGATAGCTTCTACCAATAAATGAGTTGTATCCTAAATCATGTCTAGGACTCTGGGTATCAACTATCAACTCTATAGACAATACCAAAAATAAGTTTATATTATTATCATCATCACCATCCAATCCTTATCTAAACTGGTTGAACTGACCTAGTCAGTCATTCAAATCCACAAAGGATTATATATTCTGTTTAATCATGGTTCTCAGAACTTTCCAACTACCTCACCATCTGAAAACTTACATTCACGTTAATTAAAAGGAGGTAAGTTCCAGGCATGCCTATTCATCCATCACAACATTAAGAAAGATCAACTACAAATAACTCAAATGTCAATGGTAAGTAATATAAAAATTGAAATGCAGAGCAGCCTTTCTAACAGTAATTTAAAATGACACTTGATAAATCAAATTTAAAGCAAGCTTGGTTACAATAGCCATGTCTGCCTCAAACGATAACCGGAATCCAGCCTTATTTAGAAGAGCCCTGGAAATGAGATTCCATCGTATATCGGGAACATGCAGCACATCCTTGGGGAAAATGAATTTTCCTGAAGTTAACTTCAGTTTGAAATCCCTTTCCATAGATTTTGAGAGGTTTAAGAATTTCCTATAAAAACACTTGTTTGCTTGAACCAACTGTTGGATAGTTGGAAAAGGCATTTCAATCCCCACACACATGCTTATTAGCACCCATATCTATGATTCAATCCTTGGGTTTCTCAACCAAGTTCACCTCACCTTTCTTTTTCTTGAAATCAAAATACTTCTTGGTTTCCGCATCCTCTAGTGCATAGTGCATACTTCTTGTTCAATGCACTCAAAATCAAATGAGCATATTCAAATGATGCATAAACACTATAGAGTTCATTTGACAAGCCATTCAAAATGAGATCCTTGCATTGATAATCCGCTTTAACCTAGAGTCTCTTTGGGTTTTGAGGAAAAGATCATCACTTGCAGAGGGAATGAGGGAGGTCAAGGCAAATGAGACGGATACTTGATCCAAAGCAAACATAATTCTACGTTTCCATCTCTCATAGTTTAAACTATCAAATAGCTCAATCTTATCAAATTAAGTGACTAGTTTCAGGTTCTCCATGGCTGGCAAAAGAGTGCTAGCCATCTAGGAGTTTCGGTCTCTCAACCGTCAATCTCTATGGCCTTTTGAATTGTTATATAATTAATGATGATAATGACTGAAGAGAGAACCAATAACTTAACAGTGTCTAAAACAATCATTCCAAAGCCTTAGTAGTAGTCTTGTAACCACAAATTTGATAGTGTTGCATATGTTGCTCTGTCAATGGTGGATGTGGTCTGAGTCACATCACTTGACGCTATCCTAAAGACCATAGACGCCTCCAATGGTGCAACTGGGAGAAATGTGAATTGGTCTCCAAGATAAAACAGCCATTGGCTTCTGTGAGTACTCTCCTACTATGCCCCTTCAAGTTCCACAAAGTTGTACTCAGACTTGAAGAAGATTTTCAAAGAACAGAGGGTAAAATAGAGGTTTATTCTACAAGTGTTCCCCCACACAAATGCTTGGCTTAAAAACAACTTTGGAGAGGTCATGGGTTCATGGGAGACACAACAACCAAAACTTTTTTTCAAATAGGATAGGAGAATTATTTTGAAACTTCCTTTGTTTTAAATAAAATTAAAACCAACATTGATTGAATTCTGCTCTGAAGTTTGACCATGGCTAATTCAAACCATGTTCTCTCTATCTAATGGTCATCTGTCCATGCGGCTCATGTTGACGGACCGTTTGTAGCGACCCAAATCTTGGGCTTGACCCGAGAGCCAAATGGGTCGCTGGCTGATCCGTTGAGGGATCGTGGAGAACAAAAAAAATGAAAAAAAAAAAAAGGGGAAGGATCGTGACTGATTTTCTTCCCTATTTCTGATGGGATTTTGGATCTTATTTACAGAGGATAAGTCTTTTATCATCCCATCTTGGCCTGAAGACTTCAAACATAAGAGGAGCCAAAGAAGATTGGAAAAGGAGAAGAGAAGGGCTAAGAAGAATCACGGCTGAAGAGAGGAGTGAGGACGTTGGCTTGGTTGGAGGTAGGCTCCCTATCCCAAACTAAGGTTCTTGTCTTGGTTTTGCTTGGGTTCGGTGTTCATAGGCTAAGGGTTTTAATGGGTTAGAGTTATATACAAATCTGGAAAAAAAAACTGTACGTTATGGTGTCTTTAAAAACCTGATCTAGCTTCATTCCTATGAAATTATTTAATATTGCTTTTATACCTTGTCTTGGCTTCATCTCATGTATTTTAAAATTTTCTGTTTTAAAGACTACTATGCTGTTTTTTGTTTCAAAAGAATACTATTTTGGGTCCATATACTGTTATGATGCTTAAAAAAAATACTGGTTTAGTCCATATACTGTTATGGTGTTTTTTTTAAAATAGTGTATTAACTTCACATACTGCTATGATGTCTTTTAAAATACTGGTTTAGTCCATATACTGTTATGGTGTTTTGAAATACTGTATTAGTTGCATATACTGTTATGGTGTTTTTTTAAATACTGTTTTAATTTCATATACTGTTATGGGGTTTTAAAATCCTGTTTTGATTTTATGTCATGCAACTATTTAATACCCTAATATGGGGTTTTAAATTCCGTTTTGGAGTCTAGTCTTATGCGATTATTTTATGAGATTCTCTATTGCTTATTCCATTATGTTTGAGAATACTTTGAGCCGAAAGTGGGGCTAGTTTACTAGTCCTTGGGGGTGGCTGCCCAAAAAGATGGATTATGGTCCTACGGTCCTACCGGTAGAGCCCCTTTTGTTGCTTCTCACTAGAAACCCCGTACGACGGTATAGGAGGTGAAAGCCCTTTGCCTTTGAAACTAAATTGTTTTGCAAGTCCTATACCACCTTATGACGGATAAGGAACGGAAATAGGCCGGCATTAGTATTCGTGCCGTATTAATAAAATAGTCTAGCGGGCTATACTTGTACCACTAGTTATTTTGGTGATTTTTGTCCGTCTCTATAAGTATATAAGAAAAAATTTCCCATGTAATCTCCTTGCTTTGAAATGAGATGTTATATTTTGTTGTGGGAAACTTTCATTGGGCTTTTGCCCCTTTGATAGACAGGCTATATGGAAATTAGTATAGTTATCATTTGATTTGGATTTTTGAAATGTAATTAAGGAGTTTCGTATTTTGAAAATTTATAAATGTAAAAATTTGCACTTGCATACATTACATTTTGTTACTCAACTAGTCCATGTACCACTGATATCATATCTTTCTCAAGCATTTCTTTTCTTTATAAGGTAGCCTATTGAGTTCCAAAACTCAGGCAGATTGTGATGTTTTGCAAATGAGGGCTTTGGCCAAGCTTGAAATGAGGACGTAGATGTAGCCAAAGAATCTTGGGGAAGAGTGGTTTGAGTGCGAGTGATTTGGAAGAGCTTGCCCAAGAGAAATTTTTTGTGTTTATCTTCAGAGTAGTACCTTATGTTCCTGGAGTTGGATAGTCTATGTTGAACTTTAATTCAATTTCAGTTTATTTGGTTTTGGAATATTGGTTATGTTTCTCTTTTGGAGGACTTGGATATTTATTTCGGTTTTAAATTTAATGACTGTCTTGATGAAATTTTATCTTAGGTGTTCATTGTGTTGCTTTGAAGATTAGCAGGTTGATTTGAGTTAACGACTCAAAATCCGTTTGTTCGGGTTTTGGGGCGTTAAACCGTTTAGGAAGCTTATCCAGAACGGCCGTGCTTTGGGATGAATTTGGGTGAAAAATACAACCTCGCAGAGTACCGGTCAATAACTGTTAAATCAATAACATGACCTATTACACAGATTGATCAGCAATAGCTCAATCACTCCGCTCTTGATGGATTTAAGCGCATTTCTATGAATTGCATCTAAAGCATCCTCTCAGCTACATAGATTTCTCATACAGCACAACCCCAAAAACCATAGTAAACTTTTAAATATATATATATATATATAAAGAAAATTTACCGGCGAGAATGTCCACCATATTAACGAATTCCTCCAGTTTACCGGCTTCTAGAAGTCGGCGACACTCTAACGTCAGGAACTCCTTTGCGGATTCATCAAACAAGGCCGACGGACAAAGTCCTAGCTTCTGGACCTTACTCAAAAACTCCACAACAGTCTGTATATTTCCCTGACGAAGAAAACGCAAAATCCCAGCAGAGACGAGCTTGATATTCAACGAAGCAGCAAACTGCAAAGTCTCCGTCTCAGAACCTGAAACCAAAACGCTCTCCGTAATCATCAAGAAGTCTTCAAGCTTGCCATCCTCGGCAAGCTTCGAGGCTAGGTCAGCATAGTATTTCATATGTTTCCCTTGCCGCGACGCCTGATCCTGACCGACGTTCATGAGCAGAGGAGCACGCGCAGGCCTGGTACCCACGCCGGAGGTGCGATCGGGAGACAAACATGATAATTTGGGGGGAGAATGGGTAATGGAACTGAGGGGAGAGTGCTTGTGCTTGCTGCTTGGGTAACGATGGGAAGGAGTTGGGTTTGGAGGAAGAAGAATGGAAGAGCCAACGATAACGAGCTCTCTCATTCCTAAATCTTTGGCAACCGTTTGCTGTTTTGAACTTTGGAAGACTTTGGTTTTTATATTGGCCTCTTCCCATTTGCACATTTTGCGACAGGATCGAATTTGAAAGGCGGGTATTTCGATCTTGTGGACTGTGGTGAGCTTCGTCGAGCTTCTTTGGATCGGTCGGAATCGGTCCCAATAATCTTAGAATCGTTTCTCAAAGTCCAAAAAAAAAAAAAAAATTACGTTTACCTACCCTGTATTTTTGGAAAATTATCACCTCCAGTTTGCTGACCGGCCCAGTTCCCCAGTTCCTCTAATAGGGGGATGGTGGACCCCACCCGGGCAGGGTGTTTGGGCATGGGTAGAGAGGTCATTTCAGCCCCCCTTTGTTAGAGGAACTGAGGAACTGGGCCGGTCAGCAAACCGGAGGTGATAAAGATCCCTGTATTTTTAAACAATTACGTCTATCACTTTTGGAGTTTTTAAAATTATGTACATACCCCTGAGTGTTAACTCTGTTAGTTTTATTTTGAAAAGACAATTTTGCCCTTTCTTATTTGTTATTAATAAAGTCATCCCATCCAACCTTGTTACCGTTGCATACCCTATTATCTGGAACGAGTCGAGCGACAAGGGTTTGGGAGCCGACAACCTTCCATTTTGCAATCACCTGTTGCTCCGAAGGAAGTGCTACGCTTGATTTTGCAAAGGATGTGTGGGCAATGACTTTCCCTTTTCAGACGATGGTGTTTCAAACAAATGGGGGGAAATATGTAAAAGTGCCCTTTTTTTTTTGGGTGAATTTAAAAACAAAATCAGGGGTGATAGACGTAATTGGTTGAAACCATGGGGGTGGTAAACATCAATTTCTTTAGTAACAAATAAGAAATCTTTTCAAAATAAAACTAATAGAGTTAACACTTAAGGGTATAAACATAATTTTAAAAATTTTAAGAATGATAAACGTAATTGTTTGAAAACACATGGATGATAAACATAAATTTCCCTTAAACCATTCAAATCTGTAGTATCTTTGTGATAAAGTGGTACTGAACAGGTTCCCTTAATGCAGGTCTTCTGCAACCTCCGATCAACTATTAACTATTGAGTATATATCAGAAATTAAACTTTTGTTAAGGAAGGAACCTTCCCTTCATAAACAATGGCACCTGTACTGTACGTGGAGCTTTACCAGTCTTATGTTTCTCACTTAGGTTGCATTGCATGGATGATTATGATTTTTCTTTTTGGTTTTCAATCAAAACTATTAAGAGAAACAATTCCAAATTAATGAAACTGCATGGAATAGTGAGCTTTCATTAATTAAAGCTTTATATATATAGCCAGTCAGTGTAGACTCTAGAGCAGCTTACAATGATTTTCAAAATAATGAATGGTGATTTGTGTTTATTTGACATGTCGAATACGGTATTGGTATACTTGGTTAGTAAGTTCGTATATTATATGCGTATCCGAACGTTTAATTCAAAAAAAACATATTTTACCCTATATTTTCGTATATATGGTAAAAAAACTCATTTTTTAAGTGCACCTGTATTATACACATATTAAACGCGTTTACTACTTTTTAACTTAAGTTTAGTTTTTTTATAAAAAAACAAACGTACTCAAAATTTAAAGAAGAAAAAACGCAAAACAAAACCCTCGCATAGTACGATTTTTGTCTTCTTCTCTTCGAACTCTAGCCGCCGACTGCCCCCATTCCATTCATCTTCTTCATCTCCATTCTCATTTTAGTTCAGGTGGTTGGCGAGACATCCTTTGAGGCTGAATTCCCCCTGCCCCCTTCCTATTATCCATTCTCATTTCAGTTCAGTGGACTGGTTAATTGCAGCTAGGTAAATTGATGATTGCAAATGCGGACAAGCTATGTTCCTCTTCTTCTTCTCCGTCTTTGTTCGCCAAACGGTTGCAGCGATGATTGCAGTGGTGGCCTGGTAGAAACACTCAATCTGAAGCTCTCTCTTCTTCAAATCTATAACCTACGATTATTCATTCCTCTCCTATTATCTGATTCTTCATTCCTCTCCAAGATAGATAGCCTGAAAAGATAAACTTGAAAGCAAGCTATATTGGTTGGATAGATGCCTTCCAATCTTGAAATGGGGGGGGGGGGGAATCTTTCATGTTCCACAATCAATAGTGAAATCGTGTGGTTCCATTCGATAATAAGGTGGAAGAATCTTTCAAAGGAGGGATGGAAAGGCGACTATTCTTCAAGAATGAATTCCTGACCTAGTCGTTCCTTTTCTTTTTCTCTGTTTGTTTTTTTTTTCCTGCTTCATCTTTATGTGGTTTAATTAACAGTACAAAATTTTCATAAACAAATATGATTCAAGTAACATGAGTTGACAAAACTGTTATTTGATGCAATTGATCATTGACTATAATTCTAATGCCATGTGAAGTAGTAGACCATTAAGTACAAGCTTGGCAGCAGGTTATCTGAGCTGTACATATAACTATATAAATTTTTAACCTGCTACTAAGGTACATGAACTTCCATTGGTGATGTTAGTTCATCGTAGAGATGATTAGTAGAACACATTATGTCTTAATTTTTTTTATTTTTTTTTAATATCTGATGAGATACTTTTATTGATATTTTGATTTGTTAAATAATAATCATATGAGATGTAATAGGGGATATTATATTGTGTATATTTTAGTTGTGAGGTTTCTTTTTGATAAAATCATTATCTATACACTATTATTTTGTTTATTAGGTGGTGCATGTCTATTACATAGTGAATATATGCCCGTATTTTTGCTTATAGAGCAGTCGTATTAAACACGTATCATATTATTACCGTATACTTTTTATTATGTCGGATTTTTGAAAAGTATTATTGCCGTCTAGTCCGTTTAATTGCCGAACGTATCCATTCCCATTCAATTGTCGTTCCCGAACTTACTAACTAAGTTAGTATGTAGAGTAAAATTCTACCCAAAAAAAAAAAGTGTGACGTAATCGCCTTGATCATTTGGCATTATTTTTGCCAAATGATCAGAGAGTGACCCAACTAACAATGGATTAAATGACTTAAAAATGCTTCTTTTGCTTAAGACCGTTGGATCATGTTCAGTCCACATGGCAACATCTTAAGGGGGTGTTGGATGCTTCAATTCCCGCCACTGCAGGACAGGAGCCAAATCCTATTAAGAGGTACTTTTTCCGTGTTAGACATGTCAGAGAGGAGCAGGATCGTCTCCAGGGAGCAGGAAATGCCCAGGGCGCTGCCAGCCGATGGGTTGTGCCGCACACATCCATAGGCATGCGCCAAGATGTGTGCGGCACAGCTCAACCGTTGGATGCCCCCTGGCAGCACCCTGGGCGCACGCCTCCCTGGAGACGAGCTAAATTCTGTCAGAGAGGGATCAGGAACATCTCCAGGGAGGCGTGCGCCCAGGGTGCTGCCAGGGGCATCCAACGGCTGAGCTGTGCCGCACACATCTCGATGCACGCCTAAGGATGTGTGCGGCACAACTCAAAGCCTGGCAGCACCCTGGGCGTGCTGGGCTTCTTGGAGACGAGTTAAATTCGTCAGAGAGAGAGAGAGAGTGGCCAAAACCCAAAAGAGAGAAAGATTCCATGAGTCACTTATATCTAAGTCACGGGCACGAGCCGGTGTGCTTAAATAGGTTTGAGCCTAAGTCCATTATATATACTTTTTTTGTACGGGTGTCAATTCTGTACCGATACCATATACCGAAACCAGAACCGCACCATATTATCGGTACCGGTATAGAAAAATGGTACCGTACTCAATACAGTACGGTATCTATATGAAGCTTGAAACCGTTGGTACATACCGATACCGTACTGAATTAAGGAATATGGTACCATACTGAATTGAATGCATATATATAAATACAATATATATGTATATATAAGTATATATGTATTTCATATATATAATAATTTATATATACAATATAACATACTAAATATAATATATTTTATATTATATATAATAATTTTATTAATTTATATATAAAATATAACATATCGAATACCAAAGACCGATATCGTACCGAATACGGTACCAAATAAAAACCATAATGAGTCGATACGGTATCGGTATTTGGTACTTGATTTCTATACCGTATCGAAACTATACCGTATTACCAAAACCATACCGGTTGACACCCTTACTTTTTTGACAAAAGACTTTAGATATTTTAGGCCCATTTGTCACTTATTTCTAAATCACAGGCTTGCAATTTAGGCCCAATAAGAATTGGTAAATTCGTTGCCTTAAGATACATATCCTTTCATATGGGTCATGTCTCTTCACAGATAGACATCCACCCATACGTAGGGAAAGCCCAGATTCATGAATTTGGAATCTCCAAGGGAGATTGAATATTGGCCATTGGTTTTGGGACATACGCGCTTGAAGGGCCACCTTCACATCTGTAAATAGGGGTAGTGGCTGCCAATCATTTTCATCAAATCCAAATTCGTTTTTGACTTTTTAGAGACAACATTCTCTGATTGATACAATACTTCTTTACTTTCCTCAAAAAGAAAAATAATTTATCATCTATATTGACTATAAACATCGGAAAAAACAAAAGGAGATGATTTATTCAGTTCCTTATTCAATTTGAAAGTTGGTAATTCGGTTGATTCGTCGGTTTCAACCATAAAACTGAAACCAATCATAACCAATAAAAAATCCACATTTTGAGACAAAAATCGAACCCATTTATCTTGGTTTAGTTCAATTCAATTATGAGATCAAGGTGATTTTGTAAGTATACATTACGTTCCTCCATATATACACATGTATATTATTTGAAAGGGCCAACCCATATACATCCCATCCAATCAACCCATGAGGCCATGACTCATGGACTATACCCATGGCCTATTTCATCCAACCCAATTACCATTCATAAAATTTTACGATTGATAATGCTTTATTCATTTTCTTGTTTATTTGTTAGGTAATGGGAATTTTCACTTGTGGCCTACAAGGTAAAGATAAGGACAAATCTTGATCCTACCCGAATGGAGTAAAAGTAAAGATGTCCTCTATTCCTTAAAGGGGATGGGTAAAAACCTTCTATAACCTTAAGAAAGTTTTCCTTCAACCATGGTCAAGGGATTCTCTCCTGATCGAGGGGATTTGAATAGTGTCCATAGGGTATCAACAATAATATGGATATTTTCGATGATTCATAAATAGAGGGCAGGCATTGACAATCACCAATGTCTGTCTTTTTCCTTCATGATGTGAATGAAAACTTTCTCCATAACAAAATGGAACTCTGGCAATTCACAAAGAAAGAGAATGAATTTTTGAAAGAAAAAAAATTGATTGAAAATATAAACAAAAAACACCAATACATTATGGATGCACACAGTTAAAGGGAAGTACTAATTGCATGCAAGCATGTGGGAATGCTCCCTTTGTGATCACTCCAACAATTCAAGAGTAATCCATGAGAGGATTCTATTGTTCTGCATGCAAATGGCACCCACTTGTAATTGAATTGAGCTCAGAAAATTGCCATGTGGATAATGCAAACCATATCCTATCCCAACTTTAGTTATTTAAGGAATGATATATATTGATCAAATAACAAAGGGAGTGAGATAGACACGATACCCCTTTATATTGGCATCAATATTCAGTTGTTTTTATATCTAAAAAAATATTTTTATTCAGAGCGATTTTAAATTGCATTCGCGCATACCAAATGAAGTTTGACCGGAACATAAATCCTTCAATAAAAATCAGATTTAAGCAGTGTTCAAAGCTTTCCAACAAATCCAGTTAAAAAAAAAAAAAATTCGGTTTAAAATTTTTTAAATCATTAGTTGGCTCGGCAAGAAATATGAAAAATTGCGTGTGGTTAGTACACATCTTACTACTTACCGTCTTGCCCTGTGAAGTCGTACGAAACTACAACTGGCGGGTATCACTGATGCCACCTCCTCTATATAAGTATTTTCTATTCCCTCCCTTTCAAATTAACTCTATTTTCTCTTTTCCCTATCATTCTTTCGCTCTCTCACACACTCACTCGCATGTAAGCACTCTACGCCTGTACAAATTATGGGAAATTAGTTATCTGCTTTAAGTATACATTATGTTCCTCCATATATATACATTTTGGGAAATTAGTTTTATCTAATTATGAGATCAAGGTGATTTTGTAAGTATACGTTACATTCCTCCATATATATACATGTACATTATTCGAAAGGGCCAACCCATATACATCCTAGCCAATCAACCCATGAGACCATGACCTATTTCTTGTTTATTTGTAAGGTAATATTTCTTGTTTATCTGTAAGGTAATAGGAATTTTCACTTGTGGCCTAACAAGGTAAAGATGAGGGCAAATCTTTATCCCCTACCCAAATGATGCAAAGTAAAGATATTCTGTATCCCTTAAAGGGGCAAGGTGAAAACCTTCTATAACCTTAAGAAAGTTTTCCTTCAGCCATCGTTAAGGGATTCTCTCTTGATCAAGGGGATTCGATAGTGTCCATAGGGTATCAACAATAATAAAGATATTTTCGACCATTCATAAATAGAGGGCAAACATTGACAATCACCAATGTCGGTCTATTTCCTTCATGCAACGTGAAAGATTACTTTCCCCAAAACAAAATGGAACTTTGACAATTCATAAAAAATAAATATATAAATGATTGGAAATGCAAACAAAAATGCCAATACATTATGGATGCACATGATTAAAAGGAAGTACTATTGCATGCAAAACATGTGGGAATGCTCTCTTTGTGATCACTCCAACGATGCAAGAGTAACCCATGGGAAAATTCTATTGCTCTGCATGCAAATAGCACTCACTTGTAATTGAATTGAGCTTAGAAAATTACCATGTGGCAAATGCAAACCATGTCCTATCCCAACTCTAGTTATTTAAGGAATGATATAGATTGTGTTATCTTTTAGAGTGCAAGAAGGAGAAGAGAAGAAAACTGAAGAGAGCAGCCACGGTTTTGGTTTGGTGTGTTATGTCTCAAAACAAGAGACTAACATGCTTATATTGAAAAGAATATATAATTACATTCAGGCCCTTGGCCTTATACAAATGGCACATAAAGTACATAAAATAGGGGTTATGTACATATATACCCCTAATACAACTATTGTTAACACTCCCCCTCAAGCTGGGTGGTATATGTCATACATACCCAACTTGTCTAACAAAAACTGAAGTGATGAGAGCTAAGTCCTTTGGTGAAGATGTCTGCCACTTGTTCATTTGTCTTCACAAAAGGAGTACAAATAGTCTTAGATTCTATATTCTCCTTGATAAAGTGTCTGTCAACTTCAACATGCTTTGTCCTGTCATGTTGAACCGGATTATGAGCAATACTTATTGTTGCTTTGTTATCGCAGTAGAGACTCGTAGGCTCAGTTGTCTCAAACCCCAATTCTTGAACAAGTTTCTTTAACCACAAGATTTCTCACACACCATGAGCCATGGCTCTAAACTCTGCTTCAACACTTGACCTTGTTACCACAGGTTGCTTCTTACTTCTCCAGGTGACTACGTTTTCCCCAACAAAAGTACAGTATCCAGAGGTGGACCTTCTATCAGAAATAGACCCGGCCCAATCAACATCTGTATAAACTTCGATTCTCAAGTGACCATTCCTAGAGAAGAGAAGACCTTTTCCAGGACATGACTTCAAATACCAGAGGATCCTGTAAACTGCATCAAGATGTCCCACTTTAGGTGCATGCATAAACTGACTCACCACTCCAACAGCATAGGTTATGTCAGGTCTGGTGAGGGAGAGATAGATTAACTTGTCTACTAATCTCTGATATTTTTCAGCATCCACAAGAGGTTCACCACAATCCTCCCCTAGTTTGTGATTCTGCTCAATAGGGGAGGAGATTGGTTTGCATCCTAAGTAGCCTGTCTCTGTAAGTAGATCAAGGACAAACTTCCTTTGGCAAACATTTATCCCTTGCTTGGATCTTGAAACTTCAATCCCCAGAAAATACTTCAATGGAGCGAGATCTTTGATCTCAAACTGCCGAGCCTAATAAAGCTTAAGTTTTGAGATTTCAGCTTCACTGTTTCCCGTGACCACAATGTCATCAACATAAACAATGAGAGTTGTAATAGTGCTGCCCTTCCTTTGTATAAACTAAGTGTGATCAGCTTGACTTTGAGTATACCCATTTTGTAGGAGGGCTTGTCTAAACCTCTCAAACCAAGCCTTGTGAGACTGTTTGAGTCCATAGAGAGCCTTCCTAAGTCGACACACTTTCCCATTGTCACCAGGATGATTGAACCCATAGTTCAAAATCAAGCGAAATCTCGATCGAGATTTCGAGAATTTCGACCCCCTCAAAACGAAATGACCCCTCGAATCAAAAAAATACTAAATTTCGATCGAAATTCTCGAGATTTCGAGATATTTCGAGATTTTTTCAAAATCTCGAGAAAATGCTTTACATAAAATACCATGTTTCGATAGTCTCAGTCGAAATTTCGACCGAGACTGAGAAACAGAGCATTTTTCCTCTTTTGCTTGGTTTTTGAAGGTTTTTGCTTATTTCTTCTTCAATCTTCCACTTCCCACTTAAATCCTTGCCACATCTACGCCGGAATCACTTGGAGAACAAACTTCTTAGCACATCTGTGAAGCCTTTCCACTATTTCAGGTAAAATCATATTCTCAAAATTGATTTTTTTTAGGGAAATGCTTGATCAACGTGTTTGTTTGTGATGAAATAAATATATGTTAGACACCGAAAGCCGATCTACGACTTCACAGTGTCAAAAAATTTTTTTGGTATATATATTATTTATTTATTTTTCTACTTCAAAAATTGGATTTATTTACAACAAAAATCAAAAAATAATAGGGGTTATGTATATTGTATGGTGATAAATTAAATATATGTTAGACACCATTGGCCGATCTTTGGCCTCATGGTGTCAAAAATATTTTTCTGCCAATGATTAATTATTTTAATTTTTGAAAATTATAAAAATTAGCAAAAAATAAGAAATAATATGAGGTTTTTATTTTAAAATTACTGAAAAATATAAAAGTAAATTGTACATACTTCTTATTTGCTGCCCATTTACATATCTTTTCGATTTTGTTGTGCTAGGCCAATATTTATTTGAAAAATATTTTTAAAAATTGTTTTTAAATATGAGAAAAATATGAGGGTTAGGGGAAAAATACTAAATAGTTATATACTTATGTACTTGTGTTAGTGCTCTTAAATCTTAATTCTTAAACATTTAAAATTTTAAACTAAAAGAATTGAAGTGCTTCAGTGATTAATGAATTGTCTTTCATTCATGCAACAGTAAACTAGTCTGATTATGACGAACCGTGGTAAACGACAGAGCCAGAGGCAAGAGGGGCAGAGGCAGCCGGCCCTGACCCAGGAGCAGGGGAGCACACCCAGGCGCACTAGGGGTGACATTGCATGGTTGCATGGCACTCCAATTAATGGGGATAAAAGAAAATCCCAATGCAACTATTGGCACATGCAGTTTTTGGGAGGTGGTGCCACTAGACTCAAACAACATCTAGCTGGGAATTCTCCTGAAGTGGTCGCATGTCATATGGTCCCTGTGGAGGTATCTAGGGCTGTCATTGATTACATGAAGGGAGGGAGTAAGAGGAAGGCTCAGAGGGAGAAGGCAAAAGTAGATCTTGAGGAAGCAGTGAGGCGTATAGCGGGAGGCCAATCAAGCCATCGTGATGATGATGATGATGACAGTGATGATGTCTATGTTCCTGATGATATAGAGACTGAGCAAATGGCTAGGGCTTGGAGACGAGCACAGATGATGAGCAGAGCCAGTTATCATGAGGATCAGGAGAGAGTCGAGAGACAGAGAGTAGGTGGTAGTGGAGGAGCTAGTACCTCTAGAGCTGGTGCTAGTGGTAGTGGAGGAGCGGTACAAGTGGAGGAGGTGGGTTGCCTAATCCCTTTAGGAGATCACGAGTACGAGGGCGGCTCCCCTCCGCCTCTACCACCACAAGATGACCCAACACTTCACCAAGCACCTGGTGTTTATAGAAAGAAAGGCAACAAACAACCAAAAATCAAGGGAGCATGGAAAAATCTGAAGGGGATGGTGAAAGAATCTATAGCTAAGTGGATGTTATACCATACCATCCCAGCAAACACAGCACAATGCCCCTTTTATCAGACTATGATAGATTCCATTACTGAGGCTGGCCCAGGGTATAAGGGGCCCACCCCATATGAGATTATGAATGTGTATTTGCCCCAACAGAAGAGAGAGCTTGAAGACTACATCAATGAAATGAGGGGGCTGTGGGAGAACTATGGGGTGACCATAATGTGTGATGGTTGGACTGGTCCTATAAGAAAGTCCATCATCAACTTTATGGTGTATTGTGATGGGAGGACAGTCTTTCTGAAGTCTGTTGATGCATCCAAGGAGAAAAAGGATGCAAAGTATATCTACAAATTGCTGAAGGAAGTAATAGAAGATGTAGGAGTGGGGAACGTTGTCCAAATTATAACGGACAATGGAAGCAACTATAAGAGTGCCGATGAGAGGTTGATGCAAAACAATAAGTACCGGTTGTTTTGGACTCCATGTGCTGCCCATTGTATAGACCTCATGTTGAAGGACATGGGAAAGATCAAATTGGAACAACATGTCGTGGAAAAGGCAAGGCAAATGACCAACTTTGTCTACAACCATGGGTTTGCACTAAACCTCTTGAGGGAGAAGTGTGGGGGTGACTTAGTGAGACTAGGCATAACTAGATTTGCTACCAATTACATTGCACTCAAGAGTATAGAAACCAAGAAGTCTAGTCTGAGATCAATGTTTGCTTCTGAAGACTGGTTCAACTGGAATGGGTCCAATACCCATGGTGGTAGGGAAGCACAAGCTACAATTTCATTAGATGACTTTTGGTCTAAGTTGCATAAAGTGGTACAACTTCTGGACCCAGTGGTCAAGGTTTTGCATATAGTTGATTCTGCTATCAAGGGACCAACCATGCCACATCTATATGCTACCATAGACTTGATGAATGAAGGTGTTTACAATGTAAATCCACGAGGTAGCAAACACTTTCTCAAAATTATCAAGGAGCGCTGGAAAAATTAACTTATGCATCCACTGCATAAGGCTGGTGAGTGTACACTCTTTGTTTTTTATGCAATTAAATCTTCTAAAGTTAATTTGAAGGATATATTACTAACTAGTCAATATGTAATGTCAATTTCAGCATATTATTTGAACCCCAAGTACCAATACAGTCATAGGCTTGGGTTGAATAATAGTCTTATTGACGCAGTCAAAGAAGTAGTTGCAAAGTTGGAGCCGAATAGTAAATTACAGGCGATATGCAACAATGAGGTGAGTCTTATAAGTTATAATTCATTTGGAATTACTCAATTCAATACTAAATAGTAACGAGTCATTACTAATTTTAAATATTTTCCAAATGATTATAGTTGAAGACTTTTAGGGATGCATTGGGAAGTTTTGGAACCAAAGTCGCGCAAGAAGGCGGACACGCGGTGATGCCGGTACTCATTAGTCATTACTTCATTAGTCATTACTCAATTCAATAGCTTATTCTTTTGAAATGAAGGTGACATGTTTCTTTTGCTATAATGCAGCTGAATGGTGGGTGTTGTATGGGGGTTCGGCAAACAATTTAAGAAAAATAGCAATCAAGGTTCTCTCCCAGACATGCTCAGCATCTGACTGTGAACGAAATTGGAGTACATTTTCTCTCATCCACTCCAAGAGGAGAAATAGTTTGGGTTCTGAACGTCTCTCTGACTTAGTGTATGTGCATTATAATTTGAGGTTGAAGATGCAACACATACGCATGGGACAAGAGGGTATCAGGGAAAATATCGATCTCGCTGACATTTTTCAGGTGGAGTCAGATGATGAAGATCCTATTGTTGATTGGGTGAGGGATAGAGGTGAGCCAGTGTTAGATCAGCTTGGAGGTAGACCTGACCCCATGATAGCTGAACACATAGAAGCTGATGTGGATGACTTCATGGTTGCAGAGGGTGAGGTACATGCACGGGACGCGTCACCTATACCGTTCCAGTCTACTAGTGGTGTTGATGAGGAGGATGAAGATTGGTCTATGTCATTTGGTGGAGATGGTGGTGGTGGAGATGGTGATGGTGGAGATGGTGGTGGTGGTCCTGGTGGAGATGGTGATGATGGAGGTGATGATGAAGGTAATGATGGACGTGATGATGATGGTGATGGTAGTCAAGCATATGAGGGAACTCGAGTCCCGTTTGTGGTACAAGAGCAGTAGGAGGCAATCCGTGCCCCCACCGGCCCCAAACCAGCCACACGGCCCACATCGTCCACCTCGACTTACTCGAGAAAGCAGCATGGCCAGTCCCATCCTGGTGGTCGTGGTAGTGGTACTAGTAGGCAGGCTGAGCTTATGGAAATTAATGCCCTATCTGGCTCTGTTGGTGGACTGAGTATTGGCGATAGAGACAGTAGATCGAGTGGGCATTTTCGTGCCCCATCTTTTCATGTAGACAGCAGTCCATCTCCAGCATAATCAGAGCATGGTTCATCTCATTCACATCCATGTGGCGAAGGGCATTCTGGGCAGTGCCCTTGGGGGCAGCAGCCTATATCTTCTCCATCCATTCCCAGTTTTGAGTATGACTCCCACTCACAAGGATATAGTGGATCATCTTTTGTGCATGACTTCTTTTCCTATACTGGCTACCCAACCCACCAGCCGCAGCCGTATAACCCGTACATGCTCCCAGAGCCGTCATATGACTCATGTCATAGTGGATCAGTGGGTAGTACTTCTTCACAGTTTGGTGACCTATATCCTAGGATAGGTTACCTTCAGCATGTTGATAATGCAGTTTACATGGCCACTGTGGATGACTACACTCGCTTCTTCTCCCAGACTATGATGTGGCATGCATTTGTCCTACAGTTGGAGAGCAATACACGTCGGCTCCAGCGGACCACGAGTGGGGTTGATCCTGGACGGCAGAGTAGTTATTATTAGCAAATTTATAAACATTTGAGATGAATGATGACTAGTTGACTACTTGACTTGTAGCCTTGTAGGGGACAATTGGGGATATTGACATATTGTGATTTGGAATGTTTGATATCATCTTCTTAAATCTTAACTCTTAAGTTGTTATTTGTTAACTTGTTATTGACTTGATGTCTTATATACTTAATATTATGATTTATGACTTAACTTATGAGTCATTATGTTTTCAACTTAGTTCCAAGTCAATTTACTTGTTTAATGTATAATGTGTATGTGTAAATGTGTAATTAACTAAGTTATACACTTATACATTAGGGTTCGATCGTACGTTGCCAATCAATGGTGCACATCCAAAACACCATTTTGGGTGACTATTTTTATAATTTGAACATTTAAATGTGTTTATATAGCCTAAAATAGGGTTTCCATGAAGTTTCAGGCCTTAACTTGGCCTAAAATCCATCGAAATGACCTATCGAAACATACCAGAAAAAATACAATATTTCGATCGAAATATCCGAAATTTTGAATATTTCGGTCAACTCGAAATACCGAAACGAAACGAGTTCTCGAACTATGATTGAACCCAGGAGGAGAGTGCATATATACTTCTTCTTCTAGGTCACCATGTAAGAATGCATTCTTTACATCAAGCTGGTACAATGGCCAATCAAAATTTATAGCCATTGAGAGAAGTACACGAATGGAGTTATGCTTGGCCACCGGAGCAAAGGTTTCCTGATAGTCAATGCCATGCACTTATATATAACCCTTGACAACAAGTCTTGCCTTATACCTCTCCACAGTACCATGAGACTTGAACTTGACTGTGAATACCCATCTGCATACAACAGGGATTCTCCCTTTAGGGAGTTCAACAAGGTCCCAAGTGTGATTCTTCTCAAGAGCCAACATTTTTATGTTCATTGCTTCTCTCCATTTTGGATCTGCCATAGCCTCTGCTACATTATTGGGAATAGAGATGGATGAGATAGCCACAGTGAAGGCTATACTTATAAGGGAGATAGAATCATAGGAAACAAACTTGGCAATGGGATTAGTACATGCCCGAGTTCCCTTGCGGTGAGCAATAGGAAGATCTAAGTCTGAGGATGTAGAAGTAGAGGAAGGTATACCCTGTCTCGATGAATGGAGGCTCAGGATGAGGAGACGAAGAAGGATTTTGGCAGGTCTTCTTTATAGGAAGCCATGAAGAAGGATTTCTCTTGTCCTTCGTATACACCGATAGCTCCCCCCTATTCTCTGTTCTCCTGTGCACTAGAAGGCTCCCCCTCAACAATAGTATCCACATAATTTTTCTTTCCTTTGTCAATCTGAAAAGGGGAAACAGGGACAAGAGAGGGGAAAGGAAATGAAATAAACTCGAGATCCTCTTCACCCTCAACACCACCACCAAGAGATGAACACTCCCCCTGAAGAGGTGACTGAAAATACGGTATGGTTTCAAAGAAATGGACATCTTTGGAGAGAAGCCACTGACGAGTAGGAGGATGATAGCATTTATACCCTTTGGAGGTGGAGGAATACCCAAGAAAGATGCACTTTAGGGCCTTAGGATCCAATTTAGTGTGGGCAGATTTGCTAATGTGTACATAGCAAATACAACCAAACACCCTTGGAGGAAGAGAAAAAGAACAAGACCTTGAGGGTAGAACATCAAGAGGAACCTTGAAGTTCAAGACACTAGAAGGCATGTGATTAATAAGAAAGACAGCAGTGAGTAGGGCATCAGACCAAAAGGTTTTTGGAACATGCATGGTAAACCAAAGGGATCTAGCCACTTCAAGGAGATGACGATTTTTCCTTTCAGCCACCCCATTTTGTTGTGGGGTATCAACACAGGCCACCTGATGAATAATGCCATGGTCAGGAAAAAAGGTTTCCAAACTATTATACATATACTCCCTACCTTTGTCAGAGCGGACAATTTGGATCCAAGTGTGAAATTGGGTATACACAAACTCATAAAAATTTTTAAATGCAACATAGACATCACTCTTATGTTTCAAAAGGTAAACCCAAGTATCCGAGAATAGTCATGAATGAAAGAAACAAAGTAGCGGAAGCCACGCAAAGAGGTAACAAGGGAAGGTCCCCAAACATCAGTATGAATAAGATGAAAATGTGAAGTAGATTTATTTCTAGTAGATGGATTAACTGTTTTACAACTTTTGGCAAATAGACAAGGTTCACAATGAAAAACATGAGTGACAAGAAAAGAAGTAAATAAATGTGGCAATAATTTCCTCAAAATAGAAAAGGAATGGTGCCCCAAACGACGATGCCAAAGCAAAATATCCTCCTGAGTACGTCCACCTTCTTGCCCACAAACATAGGACTGAGCTTGCACAACAGGGGAAGCACCAGTCTCCAAAACATACAAGCCATTAGCTTCACGACCACTGCCAATCACCCTCCTCGTCACCAAATCCTAAAAGAGACAACGGGTAGGAAAGAAGGTAACAAAGCAGTTCAAAGATTTAGTCAATTGGCTAACTAAAAGAAGGTTAGTGGCAAAGTTGGGAACATGAAAGACAGACTTCAAGGGTAAAAGTGGTGCAACTTAGATATCTCCCTTACCAGAAATAGAAGAAAATGAACCATCATCAATTTTTACCTTATCTTTCCCATAACAAACAGAATAGGAGTTATATAGCTGAGACCTACCAGTCATATGATCCGTGGCAGCTGAGTCAGTGACCCAAGGTGTAGTACCGGAGGAGGAAGAGGCCTGCAGTACAGTGGATGTAGGAGTAGCAGAGGGACCATCCAGATGGGCCACAATCCGGCGAAATGTAACAATGTCTTCTTTGGAAAGAGAGGATGGATCAGATTAAAGGACTCCAACATGAGCCTTAGGTCCCTTCTTCCGCTGCCCTTTCAGTCCCCCAGAGGAACCAGAAGGAGGCTTCCCATGGAGATCCCAACAAAAGTCCTTCGTATGCCCAGATTTGCCACAATGGTCACATAAGAAGCAGCCCTTCGTAGCTCGCTTAGCAGCCCCCTTATCAGCTCCCTTAGTGGAGTCCTGAGGGGTGGAAGAAACCAGAGTAGAGTGCTCAACAGTGGGAGTAGTCCCCATGGCACCCCTATGGGTCTCCTCACTCTGTACATATCCACACACCTCCTCCAGTGAGGGAAGACTTGGGCTGCTAAGGATTTGTACCCTAAGAGGTTCAAAATCATAATTAAGGCCTCAAAGGAGAAATAAGACCCTCTCTTTCTCAAACAATCGGTGCACTTTGCCTCATCATCAGGACACAACTGAAGATCCTTCCACAAGCCCACAACAAGACTATAGTAGTCAAAGATGCTTCTATCACCCTGGCGTAGGCTAACAATCTGTTGGAGAAGCTGGTACACCTTTGTAGAGTTCCCGACTCGATCATAAATACGGGCCACACTGTCCCAAATGTCTTTGGTAGTCTCCTTGCTCATAAATCTTCTTCCATTCTCAGGCTTCATTGAGAAAAGAAGCCAGACCATCACAAGAGAATTCTTAGTGTCCCATTTGGAGTATCCTTGGTCGGTAGGGAGGGGAGCCTTGATGCTGCCATTGATGTATCCCATATTCCCCCTACACCGAAGAATCAATTTCATGGATCAGGACCAATCCAAATAGTTGTGGTTCTCAAGCTTGTCAATAGGAAGTTGGATATTGGGGCTCTTAAAGGAAGAAGGGAGAGAAGGAGTTGTTTCCACAAGGGGCAAGGGTGTTTCAATATTTTTCTCACCCATATTTGATCTTAAATCAACCACTTAGAAGATGTAAACAGCAGCACTTCAAGTAAACAGATTTCTCTCAAAACAGTAGCACAAAATAGGGCAAACAATAGCAAAAAAAGGCTAGAAACACTTGTAGATCTTCAAAAAATACTCAAACAGCAGTGGAGTAAGGATGAGTAATGCTCCTTACCAAAAAACGATGCAAATGAACCATAAACAATGGCCAAACAAGGCTCTATTGAAGAGCAGGTGCCAATCTAGACTCTAGCTAGCGAAAATTCTGGGCAGAACAGCCAAACCGAGATCTCTTGTGGATGAATGGATGCTTGCAGAAGGCTTAAGAGGAGCCAAGGAGATCAAAGAGGACCCCCAAACGAAACTAAAGAACTAAGAAGCACTCCATTTGGTTTCCAAACAAGAGAGAAACAAGTTGGAGAAGATAACCTAACCAGACCTTCGAACAGTAGCAGCAACCAAGTGAAAGAAAACCTTCTTCACTCCCCAAACTTTCTTCAAACACTTGCAAACAACAGGATCAATGCTCTGATACCATGTTATTTTTTAGAGTGCAAGAAGGAGAAGAGAAGAAAACTGAAGAGAGCAGCCACGGTTTTGGTTTGGTGTGTTATGTCTCAAAATAATAGACTAACATGCTTATATTGAAAAGAATATATAATTACACTCAGGCCCATGGCCTTATACAAATGACACATAAAGTACATAAAATAGGGGTTATGTACATATATACCCTTGATACAACTATTCTTAACAGATTGACCAAATGACAAAAGGAGTAAGATAGATACAATACCCCCTTATATATATTGGCATCATATATGCTTAGAGATGAATTTTAATGGGTTTCAATCCATAGATAAGGAGACCCACATCATTAAATTAGGAAGAGAAGAAAGAGCTTATGAGGGGGCGTGTACATGGTCACAAGCCCACCTTTTACAACAACAACTCAGGCTTATCCTAATTAAATGGGGTCGGCTACGTGGATCCTAGTAGAAACAAATATTAGTAATAAGAAGTAGAAGAAGGATATTTGTTTGGGTCGGCTACATGTTTCACCCACCTTTTTTCCCTACAATAAATTCCAGATTCATTCTCACTTAGTCTCTCATAACTTTCAATCATATATAAATCAACATACCCTATTCAGAGGTTCTAGATTTTCAAAGCTCTACTTTTTAACACTTAACATATGAGTAAAGGATCTTTGTTTGGGTTGAAATTTATACACAGTTGGGATATTTAGTTATATTTGTCTACAAATTTTGGGCTCCTCACAAACTAGTTGCCATCGTCCATGAAACCCAACTAACAAAGATCAAGTGACATTGTTTCAAAAATTGGAATTGGATTGGTCGAATTGATCAATTGAAATATGTATTGATTGTGATTGATCTTGATTTTGGATGTACTGATCCGGTTGATTCTAGGGTTTGAGGATCAAATCATTGAATTTCCGGATCTAAGGGGTCAATTCTTGGGTTTCTAGTATTGGATTCCGAATTTAAAATCATTGGTCCATCTCGCAAAAAATACAATAAAATTATACGTATTACGCAAATGCTTTTTGTTCCTAGGGTGTTTAGGATCCATCAGCTGAAAAGCTGATGCCTACCAATTTTAGGGCTTTTTGGACCCTCTATTTTTTTTTGGTAAAATTAAAGACCCATTCAATATTTCAAAGACACCGATTTCCAATATAAAATCCACGTGGTTATTAGGCTGATTAGCAGATGATTTTGAATTTTGATAGTTATGGCGGGACTTAGGAACAGATTTGCAAGGAAAATATTTTATTATAATATTATTATTGCATTTAGTGGGATCCATCAGTACCTGTCAATTAATAACTGACTCGGATATCATTGACACGATTGCACGCATGTCTCCACAGCTGGCGCGTATCTTTGACGCCACCTCCATAAATATCGCTCGTCGACCGTTATTTCGTTTCCTCGCTTTTCCAAATACTTTCCATTTTGTTTCATAGCTCAAGAATTGATTAGCTTCGTCGTGTACAAGTCTCAATATTACCTTGCAAGAGACTTTCTATTTTCGAAGTAGGCAGCTGCAGCTATATGTATTCGAGACCATAGAGTCTTTCCTCCAAAATTTATGAATGAGATTGAATTTGGCTTTGTGCTAATGGTTGTGTGATACAGTGAGGTGAGAGACGTTATAGGTGAGATACCTCGGAGAGAATGAGAGGCTCGATCCACCCTAACCCCTTCTACCTTTTCTATCTTCTTTTTCTTTCCATTCGATACCATGTGTTGTGGTTACTGTTCTGAGATCTTTTGTTGAACTGAGATTCTATCGTGAGTGTTGTGTTACTGCTGGAATTCTATGTTGAATGTTACAGAAGTGCTTGCGATTATAGTTGCTGGTTGGAGAAGACTGAACATACCTTACGGCTCACTGTCTTTCGCTCACTCACAGCTTCACTCACAGGTAACCACTCTGCGCCAGTATAAATTTTAAACTGCTAAAATCCTGACCGGAAAATATCCTTGGAGTCATGAGACGAACTCTGTTAAGAATCGCTCTCCTCTATACTCGCCGTAATTTGCTCTCCCCTCCGAATTGCAGAAGACCAAACCCTTTTTCTGCTTCCATCATCAATATCACTTCAACTCCTTCGAAGCTGAGGTGGTTCTTCTCATCCATCAACGAAAGCCCTCCTCCTGTTCCCGCGACCAGGTTAACCCAACCACAGAAGAAGAAAGCAGTTTCGATCAATTTTGAAAACATCAGAACCAACCGTAGAAGAAATTGATTAAGGAAAACAGGCCTGTCCTATGCATCTTCTTCTACCCCCAATCCCTCCCTTACTATAGCAGCCATCACAGTGGATTCTTCTATATTTAATTGCTTGCAATTTTATAATCTCTGTTCTTTTCTATGGCGCAGAGTTCAAGTTTTTGTTTCAGTCCCGAGGGAAATTACCTTGTCGCTACATATTGGGACAACCGGGCTTTTTGATTGCCGCCTCAATTGAGTTTCTTCCTTCTTCCTCTTTTCTCTTCCTTATTTTTCAGCCATTCTAATTTGTGCTATTTTGAAGTAAAGATCGTAATCTACTCTTTTCTTATTTCCTTCTTCCTCTTTGGCTTTGGATTTTGGGTTTGAAATCTTAGTCCTGTTCTTAGTCTGAGTTTTTCATAATTATTTTTAGAAGAGAAGGAGAGAGAGAAGGAAAAGGATCGGGACAGGGACAGGGAGTGAGATAGGTACAGGAATTTGGACCTGCTGATAATCCCATGTTCTCTCCTTTTTCTTGTAATTTGTACATGCACCACATGAGCAGAATGTTATGGGATTTTGGTGATGGCCTGCGATTGCGGTTAGAGATATGTGTTTTAAAGGGAATTGCGTACTTATGCTAAACTTCTAAAAAGTTGCTTGGTATTGCAACTTATTTAAATAAAAAAAAAGCTGAGATTATAGTACGGTGATTTTTGTAGATCAAAAGTAAACTCAATCAGTTATCTAGTTCAGTTGCCCTATAAGAAAACCTCTTTGACCTGACGTAGTCTGTTGGACCTATGGAAAAGCCATGTGTACTGCCTTAAAGAAAAAATGATCTGGAATGTCCGGAAATTAACCACTCTGCCCTTTTTTTTCCCTCTTGACTGTTGCAAAATTACATCTTCTGATCCTTACAATGGTGTGGGTTGGTGAAGCTGCAATGATTTACTGAACAGAAAATGGAATATCTAGGACTGAGATGTCTATGGAATTTCTATTCCTTTGTTGTTTTATCTTTTTTAGGGTTATTCTGCTTTGCTTTTGTTGGGTCTTTATAAAATTTCCTGTTATTTATCCCTGGGTGGGTTGTCATTTTTTTGGTTTTTGCTATAAAATGCATAATAATGTGGTAGTGGAGTTATTTTACTCCCACTTGTATTATACTTCATTTATTAGATACAGTGGTTGCTCTCTCTCTCTCTCTCTCTCTCTCTCACCCCACCCCCAAATGACTTCTATTCTTCACTGATTTTGTCTTGAACAGTTATCCTCATGCTTAGTAATTTTTGCAGGGAAAAGGAGATGGTTTGCATCTTGAAAGAAGTGGTCTTCATGACAACTGGGACGATGCAGAGGATTATTATAGTAAGTCCTTCATCAAACCTTTCGTTGTTTTCTTTTATCATATGCAAGCAAAACAACTATTATGTCTCTTTGGTATCATCTGGATTTTGGGTTGACCGATCATTTGCAGGAATTGTACTTTGTTATCTTCTCTTCATGGTATTCACATATTCTCTGTGCAGGCTATTGATTTGGAGAAATACTTGACAGTAGGTATGAAGTTACTGCAACCCATGGGAAAGGCGTTTCTTCGACAGTAGTTCGTGCAAAGGACCTCAAGGCTGGGAAGGGTGATCTTGAAGAGGTGGCTATAAGCAATAATGACACTATGTGAGTTGATGTTACTCTTTTTGCCCTCAGATTGCTTTAGTTCTAGCTAAATATTGATTTTAACTGGATAGTGCAAGTTACTGTTGACTGTATTACAATGCACAGGTACAAGGCAGGTTTAGAAGAGCTGATAATATTGAAGAAATTAGCTGGTGCAGATCCTGAGAATAGACGCCATTGTGTTCGATTGTTCTCAAGTTTCAAGTACCGAAATCATCTTTGTTTGGTTTTTGAATCTCTTCATATGAATCTTCGTGAAGTACTAAAGAAGTTTGGTCGTAATATTGGCCTTAATCTGGGAACTGTAAGAGAATATGCCAAACAGCTTTTTATTGCATTAAAGGATCTGCGGAACTGTGGAGTCCTGCATTGTGACATAAAGCCAGATAATATGCTGGTGAGTTTAAATTATTCTTCCATTACTGGGGTGGTTTCTTTTATGACTTTCTAACATATGTATGTTGTCCCGTACAGGTAAATGAGACAAAAAATGTGTTGAAGCTTTGTGATTTTGGTAATGCCATGTCTGCCGGAAAAAATGAGATCACACCGGATCTTGTGAGCCGCTTTTACCGGGGGGGGGGGGTTATGTGTTTGTTGAGATATTGTTTTTTTTTTTATTGGTTTCTGTCAGTAAAATATGTAAATTTTCTTTTCCTGCTGCAGTTCTTGGCTTGCCATATGATCATCCCATGGATATATGGTCTGTTGGTTGCTGTTTATATGAGCTTTATTTGGGGAAAATCCTTTTCCAGACCCATCAAACAATGACATGTTGCCTCTCCACATGGAGTTGAAGGGATCTTTTCCAAAGAAGATGCTCCGCAAGGTTGAAATTTGATATTTGTTTTCTTCAGATTCCCTGCAACCCTCACGAGGGGTGTTTAAACCCTTTATTTTTTGCAGTTTTGTTTCCATGGTCGTCAATATCTTTAGCTTATTATTTTAGGTTATTGAATGGAAATACTATGTTATGATTCTGATTTTTATTGCTTGTGCTGATTTCAACATCTCTTGCTTTTTCTACAGGGTGGATTTACCAATCAGGATTTTGACCAGGATTTGAATTTTCATGCTACTGAAGAAGATCCTGTTACAAAGAAGGTGAGAAGTTACTTGTCAATGAAATCTGTAGTGATTATGTTTCAGTGACTGTTTCTATTGTTTTTCCTACTACTGCAACCACCCTCTTCCCCCCCCCCCCCCAAAAAAAAAAAAAGAGAGAAAAAAGGGGAAGCATCATTACCCCTCATTTTAATTTAGCCTTGTAAACTGTGTCTGCATACTGTGAAGAGGCTGCTTCTCAATATTAAGCAAAAAGACATAGGTTCCTTAATTACAAGCTCCCCTGGTGAGGATCTGAAGATGTCGGCGAATTTCTAAGATCTTCTAGAAAAAGTATTTGTCTTAGATCCAGAGAAGAGAATGACAGTATCTCAGGCATTGAGGCATTCATTCATCACAGGCAAGTGACCAAAGATGCTGATTTTATGACCCCAGAAATGCTGTAGAGCTAGATACATGTACATTATGATCTCAATTTGATTTTAGCTCTCTAATCATTGGGCATATCTCTGTCTTTATCTCTCTGTGATTGCCTAAGAGGATCGACACAGTGTTATTGGTGTGGATGAAATGCGAAGAAGATGATGTTTGGTCTGAAGACCTTCCTACATGGCGGTTCTTTCAGTGGGATGGGTTCTGTTTCTATTGTAAGACAACTCGCCAAAGGCGTTTACATCTCTTGTAATCATTCTTAATGATGGGCTTTGAGAAGATTTATCACATTTATCCCCCCTTGAAATTTTTGTTTGAAGTTTGAAAACAGCGTGCTGCAACTTTTTGCAGGCTTTAGTGCATTAGAAAATTCACACCAATGCTAGTTACTAAATTAAACTCAATGAGGTTGTGAAAAGTGTTCCTATGGCTTTTGGAAAAGATAGACTCGACAGAATCTTTTCCTTTCAGATAGCTTCCATCTTACATTGGATTTCATCTTTCCAATATTTAGTGGATACTTGGATATTGCAATTTTTTTTGTTGTCTACATTTTTTTCATTTATCCAAATCACTTGGATCCTGGAGTCTAATTCTATTTTTCATTCAGGGTTTCATCCAGGGCTATGATGCAACCAATCAGCGCTTTACATGCTTAGAAGGCAACCAAAAGAAGGTACCCTTGTTTGTTATTTAGGCAGCTTATTGTGAAACCCTTGAAACTACTTTGCATGCTTTTAACTATAAAATTGGGCTCCTGAACTGTCTTCAGAGTTGGAGGAATTAACCAGAAGAATTTTACAACCTGAAGTTGAATGGTCCATTTCTTCCTTGCCAATCAGAGCTCTCATGCCTGTTTGCATGTACATGTTCCTGCATTGTGTGCGTGCGTGTATGTGTAGAAATAGATGTTCAATTTCTGTAATATGGAATATTTTAATTTTTATTGGTACACCCTCCTACAAGTAACAAAAAAAAAGAAAAAAAATAGATTCTTAAGGTGAATAATCATAGTTTATATTCTGGTAGTGGCTAAATTATGATTAGAAACCTTTGTTCTGTTTGCCCTCATTATTTTTTGTGAAACTGCCTGCATTACATCTGATCTATGGTTTGGTGGTTCTGGAGGCTTTTGCACTGGCGATGAGAGGTCGCAGTGTTGCAGTTCATGTTCAAATTTGTTAGTAGATGCATCCAATTTTAATTTTCTTTTCTTTAACATGATTCATGAGTTTTAACTTTTTCATGTTTTTCCTGATAGGAAACATAGGTTTAGTGTTGTCTCTTCATTCTGTAGTGTATAACAATGCTTTTTGGTTTTTCTAGGACATAGGTGCTAAGTTCAAGGAATTCCAGTAAGTTCTTCATCTCTAATCCTATTACTCCATTTTGTCATGGTTCTGGTTGTTTCAGGTATTTCGTTTCATGCATATTTATAAGGAGATCATGTAAATGTTGTTACTTGTATGGTTGATCATACTCAGGAAACCTTGGAGATTTGCACATTTAGTTGGATGCATTCCTCATCTTGCCTCTAGCCTGCATTGCTCTTTTCAATGACAGCTAGAGTGGTCAATCAGATGGCTGATGAGTTGACCAAGCAAGGCGTTTTACTTTTGAGATTCTGTTATGGGAATACCATTCCATTATGAGGTGTGGGCTTTTATAGGGGGCGGGGGTGTAGTTCTTTGTTGTTGTATATTATCTGTGCTCTTGCCACCTTGGAGGCCTGTTATACCATAGTATCTTTCTTTTTATAAATTTTATGTTAGTTAAAAAAAAAATATTGTTAGTGTTACCAATTAAAGTGTTCCATATGTTTCAGATATTCTTTTTTCCCTTCAAATCATATCCCTCATAGATATCTTCTGAACTTTTGACTCATGAGGAGGTTTGATTTATCTGTTGCTTGATATACTTTCAGAGCTTGTGTGGGTATCCCTTATTCATGTACACCATACTTTTGCAACATCAGGTTCTGATGGTGCTTTCAATTTTTGGGACAAGGACAGCAAACAGAGACTTGAGGTTTGGTTGCCTTCTTTCTGTTTTATTTTTATCTAACCCCAATGGTTGTTGGTGGTTTCATTGAATGGCAGTTATTTTTATATGATATTTCACTACTAATTACCAGCCTGTTTGTGGAGGATAAGCAAATTCTTAATGAGAAAATGATGTAGAGAAGATTCACCAAAATCTGTGGAATATGAGTTGGAACCTAAGAAAAATGCTCACTTTGGATAATTCTCCTGGTGCATGGTCTGAAACCCAGCCCTAAATTGAGATTAGGGCAGAATTTGCAAAGGCTCTAAAAGGACAGAATAGGCTAATTAGGAGGAAACAAGAAACACTGACTACAGGAACTGGGTAGGCCACAGAAACAGCATATACGATTAGAAGATTAAAACCGAAGTGAAGGAAATCGAAAGCTCATTAACAGAATTGGGGATATTTTGTTACTCAAAACTACAGAGCTGTTGAGCCTGAAACTTGGGTTGAGTAACCCTTTAGATCAAACCTATCAGTGGTTAAAACAGGACAGATATCTCTGGCTAATAATAGCAGGGTGTGATCGGGGCTGATATGGGAACTAACAGAAACAGATCAGGGGTGTGGAAAGTGGTAACAGCAGGTGTTAAAGCAGGGTTAGAAGATCAGAATCAATAGAGAATGAGGGGGGCTTAATTATGATTAGAAACCTTTGTTCTGTTTGCCCTCATTATTTTTTGTGAAACGGCATTACATATGATCTATGGTTTGGTGGTTCTGGAGGCTTTTACACTGGCGATGAGAGGTTGCAGTGTTGCAGTTAATGTTTGAATTGGTTAGTAGTTTTAACTTTTTCATGTTTTTCCTGATAGGAAACACAGGTTTTGTGTTGTCTCTTCATTCTGTGGTGTATGACAATGCTTTTGGTTTTTCTAGGACATGGGTGCTCCATCAGGCAAAACCTCGATAAAAGTCCTAGTCCAATACAGCGAGGCCCACTATTATCTGTTGGCATTTTCATTGGTAATTTTTGTTCAATTTCAATGCCTCGCTTCACTTTGTTCTATTGGGTTCATTTTATTTTCCTTATTTTGTTTTTGTTTCAATTGCTATGCTTAGGTTATTCTCTGTATCCCTTCTTTCTTATATTTAAAAAAGAAACATAGTCATTGAAGAGAAAGGAATTCTTTCAATAATGATTAATAACTCTCATCTCTCTCTTTTTTCCCTCTAAACAGTTGTGTGTGTGTGTACAGGAGGGCATAATAACCCAGAAGTGACGTTTGGGCTTTTCTTAGCCCATAAAGTGTCACTAATCCGTGCTGTGATGTACATGGTGGCACAATGCTTGGGTGCAATGTGTGGTGTAGGGCTAGTAAAGGCCTTCCAAAAGTCTTACTATGTGCAGTATAGTGGTGGGGTGAACGAGATCGCCGATGGCTACAGCAAAGGTGTGGGTTTGGCAGCAGAATTTATTGATACTTTCATCCTTGTCTTCACTGTTTTCTCTGCTACTGATCCCAAGAGGAGTGCCAGAGACTCCCATGTCCCTGTAAGTTCACCTTGGTGGGTGGGACAACCAGGTTTTTTTTATCGCCGCCACAATTGAATTTCTTCCTTCTTCCTATTTTGAAGTGAAGCATTTAATCTATATGCATTTCTTTTTATGTGTGAAACTTGATAGGGTTTTAAGAACCGATTTGAGTTTAAAATCCTTAGTTGGCCTGGCAAGATGTATGTAAAATTGCACGTGGTGATTATTCAGCTTATGCACATGAGTCGTTTGAAAGTCGAAACTACAGCTGGCACATATCTCTGATGCCACCTCCTGTATATAAATATTTTCCATTGACCCTTTTTGGTTTGCATATGTGACCAATATAAGGCGGTCCGTATAACAATGATTAACTTCTATTTAGCTGATATAATGAAGAATCTTAATTCTATTCATGTGGTAAGCTAGGTTGATTCTATCAATATTTTAGGCTGGAGGTCATGGGTAAGGGATTCCTTGAGAAGATTTGACATTTTAGAGAAACCAGGGGGTAGACGGCTGCATCAACTGCATCATTCTTTGGTTTCCCAACTTCCACTAATGATTTGGTGGACTCCCTTGGCAAGGATTGGTTTTTTTATTAGGGTAAATTACATGGCGACTCCATGAGGTTTGCCCTAAATACAGTACGATCCCCTGTGTTTCTAAAATATACACTATGACCCCCTGAGATTAGGTTACTTGTTACACTCAACCCCAGTCCGTTAGATCATTCCCGTTAGTTGCTGACGTGTTGGTCATTGATGCCTTAAAATGACAAATATACCCTATAGGGCAGTCTGAATTTCACACGATCGTCTCTGCTTCTTTTTTTTGCTTCTCTTGTTCTTCTTCATCTTCTTCCTCCTCCTGCAAACTCACCTGCCCCCACCCTTGGCAACCCCATCTCCTTGCTTTGCTTCACTTCCTTTACCTTGATTGTTACCGGATGAAGAGCAGGCGCAGGAGGAGGAAGTAAAACTGGTGGACAAAAAGGAGTTGCAGCGACAAAGCAGGGCTTTGGCACTTTCAACGTCAAGAGGTTCGGTGCTAAAGGCGATGGACGAAACGACGATAGCAAAGTAATTATGCTTAATTCCCATTCTTTTTTCCTCTATAAATAATTTATTCTTCTTCTTCTTTTTTATCTTGATGAGTTTTAGAGATCTTTAACCCTAAATTTCGTTCTAACTTACGCAGGCCTTCACGGCGGCATGGAAAGCAGCATGTGGATCTTCAGGTTCTGTGAAGCTTTTAATACCAAAAGGGACTTTCTTACTCGGTCCCGTTAAATTCGTTGGTCCCTGCAAGACCATTGATTACATTACCGTTCAGATGCAGGTTATCATCTCGTTTCTTCATTTCTTTACTTTCCTTCTTCTCATACAGATTGAATTTGCCCGTTAATGTGTCTATTAATTCTCTCTGCAGGGTTTCTTGAAGGCAACCACAGATCTGAACAGGTATGGTTCTTCGGATGATTGGACCGAGTTTGGATGGGTGGAAGGATTGACATTGACCGGATGGGTGGAAAAACCCGGTTGCAAGCTCAAAGGGCCAATCACAGTTGTATAATTGTTCTCGTGGGAATGAAGAATCTCCATTCATCTATGAATCATTGGGGAAATTGGTTCAGGAACTATAAGGAAGAAAGCTTAAATCTTTCAGCTCTAAGTGAGAAATAAGGGAGAAATCAGAGAACACCCATTACCTTGTGGCTGGTTGAATCCAAGAACATCATATTGATACCGCCTCCAATCTCCTTTATTGCATTTGATATCGACAGAAGCATCTTTAAGGACTCCAAATCCTGGAATAGTGAGGTCTCTCTTCTCTTCTTCATTGATCAAAACTAACCTTTCTTTTCCTTTAAAGAACTTCAATTTGAAATCAGAGGTTATATCAAACCCCTTCCCTAAGCTGCTCAGTGCTCTCTCCACAATCTCAACACGACCATCGCTCATCTCTGAATCTCTGATTTGAATAACTAAATGAAGTATATAGTTTGTCGTGCTTGAGATAGCATGTTCAACTGAAGCCACTTTGGACCTGCTGATAACCCCATGTTCTCTCTTTTTTCTTGTAATTTGTAGATGCACAACATGAGCAGTATGTTATGGGTTTTTAGTGATGGCCTGTGATTGCGGTTAGAGAAATGTGTTTTGGCATTCATGGATGCTTTGCATAGCGATGTATTGTAATCCAGCGATTGACAGAATATTTCTTTTATATGTTATCATCTATTTTTCTTATAAATTTGTTATTTATTGTGAGTTTGTGAGTTTGTGAGATTGAAAAAGGTTTCACTGGTGAACCATATCTAGAGACTTCTAGGACTTTATGTATAGTTGGTTGAATGTGAGCACATCTTCATGAAGATATTGATAGAACACAAAATCCATCAATAAAGCAATAGTACTTTTTAGTAACTAGCTAAAGAACATAGGTAAAGACCTCTTAGGGAGTTGCCTAGTTTGGGAGTTTTATCGATCTAAAAAAATGAGTGCAACCCTAGATTGAGGAATCAAATACAACAGTTAACACGCAGACAACCCAACACTTTAATATGAATAACAATTAAAGTGGATGAAACTTAAATCTGATTCTAAATTAACATCTGAACCATTAAACAATCCGACACTATCACATCGAGCAAATTAAACTTGATGAAACTTAAATTTGATTGCAAATGAACATTCTATGCTAATTTTATTGGGAATTGCATACTTATGCTAAACTTCTAAAAAGTTGCTTGGTATAGCAACTTATTTACATAAAAAAAGCTGGGTATTATAGTACAGTGATTTTGTAGATCAAAAGTAAACTCAATGTTTCTAGATCAACTGCCCTTTAAGAAAACCTCTTTGACCTGACTTAGTCTGTTGGACCTATGGAAAAGCCATGTGTACTGACTTAAAGAAAAAATGATCAGGAATTTTACTTGTGTTCTTGCAAATGGTAACATTTACCGGGCTGATTATGAAGGCCTTTATTGTATCAACTGTGAGGAGTATAAGGTGGTACCCGTCTTTGATTTTAGGAAATCTTTGTTGCTTTATCAACTCTTTTACTAATATGTGCCATGTATGAAGTGTAAAAACTCCTTGGTAGACACATGCAGAGGCACTGCCAGCTGTGCCCAAGCACATGTAGAGATGAGATTCACCATTCAACCAACCAGCAATTCTTTCAAAGAACAAAAAATTTGACCCGATAGAATGTGTAATGTTGATCACACGATTATTTTTGTAGATATGACAGACACAAATGTCTGTCATAGAATTGATTTCTTTTGAGTACATATTGTGCCGTATAGGTTTATGGCTATCATTAAGAATATAATGGATGGGGAGGCTATAATCATATTTTTCGGTGGAGGATCGTTCCCTGGTGGAAGCCAATCAATTATTGGCCCTTTCCCCTGCATTTGTACCATATGTATTGATATGCTTTTATGTATAGGCTGTCCTCATTGTCTAACTGTTAACTATTATTTCTATTTGCATATACTGTTATTTATATTCTTTTATTTCATTCCTAGACCTCAGGGAGATTGAATATTGTGTCCACTGTATGTCTTTTCTATTGGCATTGATTGTGTGATTGAATTGAGTATAAAGAATAACCACTTTCGGCATTTGCTGGAATATGACATTACTACCTTTTAAAGACTTAATTCTTCTAAATAGTCCCTAGGATAATTTGATGAAGAGTCATGTTTACATTTTCTAAACACAAAATTTCCTATATTTTGCTCTGGTTAAAAATGTAGGATGAGAAGGAATTACTTGAAAACAACTGTTGCCCCATGCACCTAAAGTCTTGCATACGGAAGGAGGACAACTTCTTCTTTGCCTTACCGAAGTATCAAAAAATCCTTGGAAGAGATTCTAAGTCAAAATCCAAACTCCGTGCAGCCTTCTTTTCATTTGAATGAGGTGAGGATGATAAACTTCCCCCTTTGTTTTGACTGAATTGTTCACTTTTCCCTCTCTCTGTGTCTTCAATGAATGTTAACATAAAATATAGATAACGGTTTTCAGCTATTGATTGGGTCAACATTTTTCCCCATTCCTTTATTGACTAGATTATTCTTTCACGTAATGGAAATTTGGCACATGACCGCATTTCTGGTGCTGGGGGTTTAGGGGATGGGACTCCAAAGGTTTGTAGATTACCAATTAACAATTAGATATTTTTTAAATTTTTTGCATACGTGGGTAAGCATGATTTCCATGAATCAACCCCAAGCTTGTCTACCATGGTTCTTTTGATTCCTTATGTGACCTTGGATGGTTTATTTTTAAAATTTTTGAGCCTGGAAAATAACTGCTATTACTCTAAGATGTTAATTTTCACTGCTTTATAGTCACAATTTCACCAATTTGTGCAGAGTGAGAGATCAGCATGTATGTTCTGTAATGATATTTTAGGAGAGAGACCTGCTGGAGTTCGTGAAACTGTAGATGTCATTCTATTTCCTCTCCCCTCTAATTGCATTAAGCTCTTGCAGTCTCACATCAAAGTGTTGGTTTTATTCTTTGTTTGCTGAACATTTAATGTAGATAATAGAATGCTGAACTAGTTTTCTAAAAAATCGTGTATAATAGAAAACTGATTTGAATAACCAAATGAAGTATATGCTTTGTCCTGCCTGTGATAGCGTGTTCAACTGAGGCCACTTTGGACCTGCTGATAATCCCATGTTCTCTCCGTTTTCATATAATTTGTACATGTACCACATGAGCAATATGTTATGAGTTTTTAGTGATGGCTTGCGATTGCAGTTAGTGAAATGTGTTTTGGCATTCATGGATGCCTGCCATAGCGAGGTATTGTAATCCAGCGATTGACAGAATATATATATATATATATATATATATATATATATATAATGTTATCCTCTATTTTTCTTGTAAGTTCGTTATTTATTGTGACTTTGTGAGATTGAAAAAGGTTTCACTGGTGAACCATATCTAGAGACTTCTATGACTTTATCTATAGTTGGTTGAATGTGATCACATCTCCATGAAGATATTGATACAACATAAAATCCATCAATAAAGCAATAGTATTTTTTAATAGCTAGCGAAAGAAAATAGGAAAAGACCTCTTAGGGAGTTGCCTAGTTTGGGAATTTTATCATGTTAAAAAAATTGAGTGCAACTCTGGATTTAGGAGTCAAATACAACAGTTAACACTTAGACAACCCAACACTTTAATATGAATAACAAATTAAAGTGGATGAAACTTAAATCTGATTCCATATTAACATCTGAACCATTAAACAACCCGACAGTATCACATCGAGCAAATTAAACTTGATGAAACTTAAATTTGATTGCAAATGAACATACTATGCTTGTTTTAAAGGGAATTGCATAGTTATGCTGAACTTCTAATAAAGTTGCTTGGTATTGCATCTTATTTAAATAAAACAAGCTGGGTATTATAGTACGGTGATTTTGTAGATCAAAAGTAAACTCAATGTATCTATTTCAGCTGCCCTATAAGAAAACCTCTTTGACATGACATAGTCTGTAGGGCCTATGGAAAAGCCATGTGTACTGATTATGAAGGCAGGCCTTTATTGTATCAACTGTGAGGAGTATAAGGTGGTACCCGTCTTTGATTTTAGGAAATCTTTGTTGCTTTATCAACTCTTTTACCAATATGTGCCATGTATGAAGTGTAAAAACTCCTAGGTGGACACATGTAGAGGCTCTGCTAGCTGTGCCCAAGCACATGAAGTGATGAGATTCACCATTCAACCAACCAGCAATTCTTTCAAAGAACAAAAAATTTGACCTGATAGAATGTGTAATGTTGATCACACAATTATTTCTGTAGATATGACAGACACAAATGTCTGTCATAGAATTGATTTCTTTTGAGTACATATTGTGCCGTATAGGTTTATGGCCATCATTAAGAATATAATGGATGGGGAGGCTATAATCGTATTTTCGGTGGAGGATCGTTCCCTGGTGGAAGCCAATCAATTATTGGCCCTTTTCCCTGCATTTGTACCATATGTATTGATATGCTTTTATGTATAGGCTGTCCTCATTGTCTAACTGTTAACTATTATTTCTATTTGCATATACTGTTATTTATGTTCTTTTATTTCATTCCTAGACCTCAGGGAGGTTGAATATTGTGTCCACTGTATGTCTTTTCTATTGGCATTGATTGTGTGATTGAATTGAGTATAAAGAATAACCACTTTCGGCATTTGTTGGAATATGACTTTACAACCTTTTAAAGACTTAATTCTTCTAAATATTCCCTTAGATAATTTGATGAAGAGTCATGTTTACATTTTCTAAATACAAAATTTCCTGTATTTTGCTCATGTTAAAAATGCAGGATGAGAAGGATTTATTTGAAAACAACTGTTGCCCCATGCACCTAAAGCATAGCATACGAAAGGAGGACAACTTCTTCTTTGCCTGAAGAAATCAAAAATCCTTGGAAGAGATTCTAAGTCAAAATCCAAACTCCGTCCAGCCTTATTTTTGTTTGAATGAGGTGAGGATGATATACTTCCCCCTTTGTTTTGACTGAATTGTTCACTTTTCCTTCTCTCTATGTCTTCAATGAATGCTAACATGAAATATAGATAGCGGTTTTCAGTAGTTGATTAGGTTAACATTTCCCCCCATTCCTTTATTGATTAGATTATTCTTCTTTTTTTTGGTTGGGGGGGGGGGGGGAGGGGGTGTTGGGGGCACACCATTGTTTTTGAAGGAATGATAAATATCACAGGAATCTTAGAGAGAGAATTAAGAATATTATTTTACAAGCTGACCTCACAAGACATACTTTTTTGCTCCAGCGTACTATTTTAAAGCATACTAGGTGATTGTTTTGTTTTAAGAATGTTGTGTGGAGCAGGAAAAATAAGATTGAATCAATTTCTTTTGAGGCCAAAATAAATGTTTCTTCAGAGCATAAAACCTCCATGGGATAGAAGGTTACAGAAAAATATGGAAGGTGGATAAGTTTAGGTTTTCATTTGTTTATTTTTTATCATTATTGTATTTGGTGGCAGAAAATGTGATTTTAGTATGTCAGTCTCAATGTTCTTGTTTGGCTTTGGATTTTGGGTTTTAAATATTAGTCCAGTTCTTAGTCTCAGTTTTTCATAATAATTTATAGAAGAGAGGGAGAGAGAGAAGGAGAAGGATAAGGAGAAGGATCGGGACAGGGACAGGGAGAAGGTCTGGGACAGGGAGAGAGATAGGTACAGGAATAGGGGAGGGGAGAGGGAAAGGGAGAGGGAAAGAGTTCGGGATAAAGATAGAGGTAGAGAGACTGAGAGTGGTTGGGTGGGCAGACATCTATATGATGGTCATAATGATGCATATGGTGGTCGAGATAGGTCGAAAGATTCCAGGCATTTGAAAGATGAACCGGGTTACCACTATAGGAAAGGAAAAAAAGATCCAGTAAAGGTGCCCAGCATTCATTGATGATGATCTGGAAAGGCGTGAAAAGAAACCACTGAGGTATACAATTTCATTTAATCATTGGATGTATCCTAGCTTACTTCAAATTTATCTTATTTGCTGCTCTCTGGTTTTAGAGATGAAGAGGTAGAAGAAGATTATGAAGATCAACTAGCGGAACAAGAAGAGGAGGATGTTGACAGAATTAAGGAGGAGAGCAGGAAAAGAAGGTAAGCCATACTAGAAAAATATAAACTACAGCAACAACAGTCACAAAAGCAGGTTGTACCTCATGTTCAAGCCTCGACTAAAGGTGTCGTCCACTTCCAAGCTATTTGTGTTATCTATATTTTGATTTTTCGGAGTTTTGTTCATAGTTTATGACTGCTTTCTTTGTGGCCTTTATTCATTGTTCATACTAAACCTTAAATGCTTTGGATCAGAGAATGGTTCTCTCAATGTCGACAAAGCTGCAGAACAGATACTTCCTCCAAAAGCGGTTAATTCTACATCTGTTGCTTTTTAGGGTAGGAATGATAGTCCTGAGGCTGATGTCCCGGAGCCTACATTTTTTGTATAGAAATCCCCTACACATAATAGAACATTGGCACGTGAGAGCACTTCTGGTGCTGGGGGTTTAGGGGATGGGACTCCAATGGTTTGTAGATGACCAATTAACAGTTAGATATTTTTTAAATTTCTTGCATACGTGGGTAAGCATGATTTGCATGAATCAACCCCACGTTTGTCTACCATGGTTCTTTTGATTCCTCATGTGACCTTGGATGGTTTATTTTTAAAATTTTTGAGCCTGGATATAATAACTGCGATTACTCTAAGATGTTAATTTCCACTGCTTCATAGTCACAATTTCACCAATTTGTGCAGAGTGAGAGATCAGCATGTATGTTCTGTAATGATATTTTCAGAGAGAGACCTGCTGGAGTTCGTGAAACTGTAGATGTCGTTCTATTTCCTCTCCCCTCTAATTGCATTAAGCTCTTGCAGTCTCACATTGTAAATGTTGGTTTTTTTCTTTGTTTGTTGAACATTTAATGTAGATAATAGAAAGCTGAACTTGGTTTCTGGAAAATCGTGTATAATAGAAAACTGATTTGAATAACCAAATGAAGTATATGGTTTGTCCTGCCTGAGATAGCATGTTCAACTGAGGCCACTTTGGACCTGCTGATAATCCGATGTTCTCTCCCTTTTCTTGTAATTTGTACATGGACCACATGAGCTGTATGTTATGGGTTTTTAGTGATGGCCGGCTATTGCGGTTAGTGAAATGTGTTTTGGCATTCATGGATGCTTTCCATAGCGATGTATTGTAATCCAGCGATTGACAGAATATTTCTTTTATACGTTATCCTCTATTTTTCTTATAAATTTGTTATTTATTTTAACTTTGTGGGATTGAAAAAGGTTTCACTGGTGAACCATATCTAGAGACTTCTAGGACTTTGTCTATAGTTGGTTTAATGTGATCACATCTTCACGAAGATATTGATATAACACAGAATCCATCAATAAGCAATAGTATTTTTTAGTAACTAGCTAAAGAACATAGGTAAAGACCTCTTAGGGAGTTGCCTAGTTTGGGAGTTTTATCGTTCTAAAAAAATGAGTGCAACCCTAGATTGAGGAATCAAATACAACAGTTAACACGCAGACAACCCAACACTTTAATATGAATACCAAATTAATGTGGATGAAACTTAAATTTGATTCCAAATTAACATCTGAAGCATGAAACAACCCGACACTATCGCATCGAGCAAATTAAACTTGATGAAACTTAAATTTGATTGCAAATGAGCATACTATGCTAATTTTAAAGGGAATTGCGTACTTATGCTAAACTTCTAAAAAGTTGCTTGGTATTGCAACTTATTTAAATAAAAAAAAGCTGGGTATTATAGTACGGTGATTTTGTAGATCAAAAGTAAACTCAATGTATCTAGTTCTGTTGCCCTATAAGAAAACCTCTTTGACCTGACGTAGTCTGTTGGACCCATGGAAAAGCCATGTGTACTGCCTTAAAGAAAAAATGATCTGGAATGTCCGGAAATTGACCACTCTACCCTTTGTTTCCCTCGTGACTCTTGTAAAATTTCATCTTCTGATCCTTACAAGGGTGTGGGTTGGTGAAGCTGCAATGATTTACTGAACAGAAAATAGAATATCTAGGACTGAGATGTCTATGGAATTGCTATTCCTTTGTTGTTTTATCTTTTTTATTTTAATTTTTTAGGGTTATTCTGCTTTGCTCTTGTTGGGTCTGTATAAAATTTCTTGCTATTTATCCCTGGGTGGGTTGTCATTTTTTTGGTTTTTTCTATGAAATGCATAATAATGTGGTAGTGGAGTTATTTTACTCCCACTTGTATTATACTTCATATATCTGTTTTCTTCAGATTCCCTGCAACCCTCACGAGGGGTGTTTAACCCTTTATTTTTTGCAGCTTTGTTTCCAGGGTCATCAATATCTTTAGCTCATTATTTTAGGTTATTGAATGAAAATACTATATTATGATTCTTGTTTTTATTGCCTGTGCTGACTTCAACATCTCTTGCTTTTTCTACAGGGTGGATTTACCAGTCAGCATTTTTACTAGGATTTGAATTTTCATGCTACTGAAGAAGATCCTGTTACAAAGAAGGTGAGAAGTTACTTGTCAATGAAATCTCTAGTGATTATGTTTCAGTGACTGTTTCTATTGTTTTTCCTACTACTGCAACCACCCTCTTCCCCCCCCCCCCCCAAAAAAAAAAGAAAAAAAAGGGGAAGTATCATTGCCCTCATTTTAATTTAGCCTTGTAAACTATGTCTGCAGACTGTGAAGAGGCTGGTTCGCAATATTAAGCAAAAAGACATTGGTTCCTTAATTACAAGCTCCCCTGGTGAGGATCCGAAGATGTTGTCGAATTTGTAAGATCTTCTAGAAAAAGTATTTGTCTTAGATCCAGAGAAAAGAATGACAATATCTTGTAATCATTCTTAATGATGGGCTTTGAGAAGATTTATTACATTTATCCCCCCCTTGAAATTTTTGTTTGAAGTTTGAAAACAGTGTGCTGCAACCTTTTGCAGGCTTTAGTGCATTAGAAAATTCACACCAATACTAGTTACTAAATTAAACTCAATGAGGTTGTGAAAAGTGTTCCTATGGCTTTTGGAAAAGATAGACTCGACAGAATCTTTTCCTTTCAGATAGCTTCCATCTTACATTGGATATTGCATTTTTTTTGTTGTCTACATTTTTTTCATTTATCCAAATCACTTGGGTCCTGGAGTCTCATTCTATTTTTCATTCAGGGTTTCATCCAGGGCTATGACGCAACCAATCAGTGCTTTACATGCTTAGAAGGCAACCAAAAGAAGGTACCCTGGTTTGTTTTTTAGGCAGCTTATTGTGAAACCCTTGAAACTACTTTGCATGATCTTAACCATAAAATTGGGCTCCTGGACTGTCTTCAGATTTGGAGGAATTAACCAGAAGAATTTTACAACCTGAAGTTGAATGGTCCATTTCTTCCTTGCCTATCAGAGCTCTCATGCCTGTTTGCCTGTACATGTTCCTGCATTGTGTCCTTGTGCGTGTATGTGTAGAAATAGAGGTTCAATTTCTGTAATATTGAATATTTTAATTTTTATTGGTACACCCTCCTACAAGTAACAAAAAAAAAGAAGAAAAAAATAGATTCTTAAGGTGAATAATCATAGTTTATATTCAGGTAGTGGCTAAATTATGATTAGAAACCTTTGTTCTGTTTGCCCTCATTATTTTTTGTGAAACTGCATTACATCTGATCTATGGTTTGGTGGTTCTGGAGGCTTTTGCACTGGCGATGAGAGGTTGCAGTGTTGCAGTTAATGTTCAAATTGGTTAGTAGTTGCATCCGATTTTAATTTTCTTTTCTTTAACATGATCCATGAGTTTTAACTTTTTCATGTTTTTCCGGATAGGAAACATAGGTTTAGTGTTGTCTGTTCATTCTGTGGTGTTTAACAATGCTTTTTGGTTTTTCTAGGACATAGGTGCTAAGTTCATGGAATTCCAATAAGTTCCTCATCTCTAATCCTATTACTCCATTTTGTCATGGTTCTGGTTGTTTCAGGTATTTCGTTTCATGCATATTTATAAGGAGATCATGTTAATGTTGTTACTTGTATGGTTGATCATACATTCATACTCAGGAAACCTTGGAGATTTGCACATTTAGTTGGATGCATTCCTCATCTTGCCTCTAGCCTGCATTGCTCTTTTCAATGACAGCCTAGAGTGGTCACTGAGATGGCTGATGAGTTGACCATGCAAGGTGTTTTACTTTTGAGATTCTATTATGGGAATACCATTCCATTATGAGGTGTGGGCTTTTATTGGGGGTGGGGGTGTAATTCTTTGTTGTTGTATATTATCTGTGCTCTTGCCCCCTTGGAGGCCTGTTATACCATATTATCTTTCTTTTTATAAAATTTATGTTAATTAAAAAAAATATATTGTTAGTGTTTCCAATTAAAGTTTTCCATATGTTTCAGATATTCTCTTTTCCCTTCAAATCATATCCGTCATAGATATCTTCTGAACTTTTGACTCGTGAAGAGGTTTGATTTATCTGTTGCTTGATATACTTTCAGAGCTTGTGTGGGTATCCCTTATTCGTGTACACCATACTTTTGCAACATCAGGTTCTGATGGTGCTTTAAATTTTTGGGACAAGGACAGTAAACAGAGACTTAAGGTTTGGTTACCTTCTTTCTGTTTTATTCTTATCTAACCCCAATGGTTGTTGTTGGTTTCATTGAATGGCAATTATTTTTATATGATATTTCACTACTAATCACCAGCCTGTTTGTGGAGGATAAGCAAATTCCTAATGAGAAGATGATGTAGAGAAGATTCACCAAAATCTGTGGAATATGAGTTGGAACCTAAGAAAAATGCTCACTTTGGATAATTCTCCTGGTGCATGGTCGGAAACCCAACCCTAAATTGGGATTAGGGCAGAATTTGCAAAGGCTCTAATAGGACAGAATAGGCTAATTAGGAAACAAGAAACACTGACTACAGGAACTGGGTAGGCCACAGAAACAGCATATATGATTAGAAGATTAAAACAGAAATGAAGGAAATCGAAAGCTCATTAACAGAATGGGGGATATTTTGTTACTCAAAACTACAGAGCTGTTGAGCCTGAAACTTGGGTTGAGTAACCCTTGAGATCAAACTTATCAGTGGTTAAAACAGGACAGATATCTCTGGCTAATAATAGCAGGGTGTTATCAGGGCTGATATGGGAACTAACAGAAACAGAGCAGGGGTGTGGAAAGTGGCAACAGCAGGCGTTCAAGTAGTGTTAGAAGATCAGAATCAATAGAGAATGAGAGGGGCTTAATTATGATTAGAAACCTTTGTTCTGTTTGCCCTCATTATTTTTTGTGAAACGGCATTACATAAGATCTATGGTTTGGTGGTTCTGGAGGCTTTTGTACTGGCGATGAGAGGTTGCAGTGTTGCAGTTAATGTTCAAGTTGGTTAGTAGTTTTAACTTTTTCATGTTTTTCCTGATAGGAAAAATAGGTTTAGTGTTGTCTCTTCATTCTGTGGTGTATAACAATGCTTTTTGGTTTTCTAGGACATAGGTGCTCCATCAGGCAAAACCTCGATAAAAGTCCTAGTCCAATACAACGAGGCCCACTATTATCTGTTGGCATTTTCATTGGTAATTTTTGTTCAATTTCAATGCCTCGCTTCACTTTGTTCTATTGGGTTCATTTTATTTTCCTTATTTTATTTTTGTTTTAATAGCTATGCTTAGGTTATTCTCTGTATCCCTTCTTTCTTATATTTAAAATAGAAAGATAGTCATTGAAGAGAAAGGAATTTTTTCAATAATGATTAATAACTCTCGTCTCTCTCTTTTTCCGCTCTAAACAGTTGTGTGTGTGTACAGGAGGGCATAATAACCCAGAAGTGACGTTTGGGCTTTTCTTAGCCCTTAAAGTGTCACTAATCCGTGCTGTGATGTACCTGGTGGCACAATGCTTGGGTGCAATGTGTGGTGTAGGGCTAGTAAAGGCCTTCCAAAAGTCTTACTATGTGCAGTATAGTGGTGGGGTGAACAAGATCGCCGATGGCTACAGCAAAGGTGTGGGTTTGGCAGCAGAATTTATTGATACTTTCATCGTTGTCTACACTGTTTTCTCTGCCACTGATCCCAAGAGAAGTGCCAGAGACTCCCTTGTCCCTGTAAGTTCACCTTGGTGGGTGGGACAACCAGGTTTTTTTATCGCCGCCACAATTGAATTTCTTCCTTCTTCCTCTTTTCTCTTCTTTATTTTTTAGTCATTCCCTCGCAGTGCACATTCTAATTTGCACTATTTTGAAGTGAAGCATTTAATCTATATGCATTTCTTTTTATGTATGAAACTTGATAGGGTTTTAAGAACCGATTTGAGTTTAAAATCCTTAGTTGGCCTGGCAAGATGTATGTAAAATTGCATGTGGTGATTATTCAGCTTACGCACATGAGTCGTTTGACTGCTGGCACGTATCTCTGATGCCACCTCCTCTATATAAATATTTTCCATTGACCGTTTTTTGTTTGCACATGTGACCAATATAAGGCGGTCCGTATAACAATGATTAACATCTATTTAGCTGATATAAGGAAAAAGCTTAATTCTATTCATGTGGAAAGCTAGGTTGATTCTAATAATGTTTTAGGCTGGAGGTCATGGGTAAGAGATTCCTTGACAATATTTGACATTTTAGAGAAACCACGGGGTAGACGGCTGCATCAACTGCATCATTCTTGGGTTTCCCAACTTCCACTAATGATTCGGTGGACTCCCTAGGCAAGGATTGGTTTTTTTATTAGGGTAAATTACATGGCGACCCCCTGAGGTTTGCCCTAAATACAGTACGATCCCCTGTGTTTCTAAAATATACACTATGACCCCCTGAGATTAGGTGACTTGTTACACTCAACCCCAGTCCGTTAGATCATTCCCGTTAGTTGTTGACGTGTTGGTCATTGATGCCTTAAAATGACAAATATACCCCATAGGGCGGCCTGAAGTTCACACGATCATCTCTGCTTCTTTTTCTTCTTCTCTTGTTCTTCTTCCTTTTCTCCCTTCTCCCGCAAACTCACCTGCCCCCACCCTTTGCAACCCTATCTTCTTGCTTTGCTTCACTTCCTTTACCTGGATTGTTACCGGATGAAGAGTGGGCGCAGGTGGAGGAAGAAAAACTGGTGGACAAAAAGGAGTTGCAGCGACGAAGCAGGGCTTTGGCACTTTCAACGTCAAGAGCTTCCGCGCCAAAGGTGATGGACGAAACGACAATAGCAAAGTAATTATGCTTAATTCCCATTCTTTTTTCCTATATAAATAATTTATTCTTCTTTTTCTTTTTTGTCTTGATAAGTTTTAGAGATCTTTAACCCTAAATTTCGTTCTAACTTACGCAGGCCTTCACGGCGGCATGAAAAGCAGCATGTGGATCTTCAGGTTCTGTGAAGCTTTTCATACCAAAAGGGACTTTCTTACTCGGTCCCGTTAAATTCGTTGGTCCCTGCAAGACCATTGATTCCATTATCGTTCAGATGCAGGTTATCATCTCGTTTCTTCATTTCTTTGCTTTCCTTTCTTCTCATACAGATTGAATTTGTCCATTAATGTGTCTATTAGTTCTCTCTGCAGGGTTTCTTGAAGGCAACCACAGATCTGAACAGGTATGGTTCTTCGGATGATTGGATCGAGTTTGGATGGGTGGAAGGATTGATATTGACCGGATGGGTGGAAAAACCTGGTTGCAAGCTCAAAGGGCCAATCACATTTACATAATGGTTCTCATGCGAATGAAGAATCTCCATTCATCTATGAATCATTGGGGAAATTGATTCAGGAACTATAAGGAAGAAAGCTTAAATCTTTCAGCTCTAAGTGAGAAATAAGGGAGAAATCAGGGAAGACCCATTACCTGGTGGCTGGTTGAATCCAAGAACATCATATTGGCACCGGCTCCAGTGGCCTTTATCCCATTTGATATCGACAGGAACATCTTTAAGGACTCCAAATCCTGGAATAGTGAGGTCTCTCTTCTCTTCTTCATTGATCAAAACTAACCTTTCTTTTCCTTTACAGAACTTCAATTTGAAATCAGAGGTTATATCAAACCCCTTCCCTAAGCAGCTCAGTGCTCTCTCCACAATCCCAACAGGACCATCACTCATCTCTGAGTCTCTGAGTCTCCTCACTCTTATGAATCTGATGAGAATAACAAAGATGCAGAGAAAGAGATAAGGGAAGAGGAACAAATGTGAAGGGAAAAGGGAAGGTGGGTATCTGTAAATTGTAGGATGGAATGTTCCATTTCATTGTTTCTGTTCTTGATTAGCCACAATTGTAGGAAGGAAAGGCGCTGCGTCTTGGCCCTTCTCTTTTCTGGCCTATTGGATCCTCATTAGACGGTCGCCGGAGTTTGCGAAGCACTCACTGGTGCTGGTATAGGACGGCGTCAGACCTTGAGGCCTCCACTGTGGATCCCAAAACCTCCCTGTGGCTGTTAAGGTCTCCAAGAAGGGGATTGGGAGCAGTTTTAATTAAAGGGCAAAATTGGCATTTAAATTTTATTCTTAACACCGTCCACTTAAAGGTGCTGAGTGTATATTTTTAAAACACAAGGGGTCGTACTGTATTCAGGGCAAACCTCAGGGGATCGCCGCGTAATTTACCCTTTTTATTATGATCCGAGTTTTCATCGTTATTCCTATCAGAAAAATTTCTGTTATCAGCCTGTTTCTCTTCTTTAATAAACTCACTAGTACTTTAAAGCAACAGTCGATCACTGGTTTACTCAGTATTCTTTTTCTTATTAAAAGAATTGTATGCCATATGTTTGCCTATTCTATTAGGTCTCAATAGCATCTCCATGTGAAATGTTATTTTCCAATGCTCTCTATAAGCTCTGAAGCATGATGGAACTGTTCCATTCTTCCTTTCTGATATTAATTCTGTGTTATAGTTCTCTTTATGTATGTCTCATTTGACTGCAAGTTAAGTGCAAATTGTTCTATATTTTCCCAATTGACAGATTGAAACAGCTGCGTCTGAAAGGGAGCAGTTATTGCTTGTGAAAATCTCAGAGCTTGAAGCCAGGTAGATAATATTGTTAATCAAATAACTAGGTTGAACCTTCATATGTGCACATTATCTCTTTCTGTTGGACTTCGTGTTTGCTTGGCCAAATGGACCAAGAATCTGAATTACAAACAAGACATCCAAGTGATTCTGACATCCTGTCACAAAAGAAAAAGGAATCTCTCTTTCCTCTTATATATTTACTTTCCTTTTCCTTTGATGTAGGATGATTAATCTAACTGATGAGGTTGCTGAGGCAAGGTTGAAACATCTGCAGGTAAGTGCCTGAGGAAGGTTCCTTCTGACCTATTCTGAATTGAAAGATACCGCATGATTTTGTGATAGAAACACTGACTTTCCCAGATAAAGTGTATTTTAAGTTGAAAAAATTTGATTGAATACCCATTTTGCTATTCTGATTCAGTCATAAACTTATAACTTGAGAGGGAGGGAGGGGGAAACATTGACATCCCCACCTAAAGTATATTGCTGGACTTAATACCCATTGTGCTGTATTGGTTCATCAGTCATAAACAACATGAGAGAGAGAGATGGGTGATGGTGTTTTCAATTGGAATTTGAACTGGGCAGGTGCAGAGGAGGAACTTTGGGAGTATTATTTGATGGCTGTATTCCGTTCAAGCTGAAGGTGAACTTTTATGGATTTAAGACCTGCACTGCTTTTCGGAGCTCAATGTTAGGAGATGAATAAAAAAACATAGGGGAGGAAGCAGACGTGGATGAAGAAGAAGCAGTTGAGGAGGGGGAGGAGGAAGAAGCCTAGTCCTCAAATTCTGTACCGCTAAAACCCTGACCGGAAAAAATCCTTAGAGTCATGAGACGAACTCTGTTAAGATGCGCTCCCCTCTATACTCACCGCAGTCTGCTCTCCCCTCCGAATTGTAGAAGACCAAACCCTTTTTCTGCTTCCATCATCAAAGTCACTTCAACTCCTTCTTCGAAGCTGAGGAGCTGGTTCTTCTCATCCATCAACGATAGCTCTCCTCCTGTTCCCGAGACCAGGTTAACCCAACCACAGAAGAAGAAAGCAGTTCTGATCAATTTCTAAAACATCTGAACCGAACTTAGAAGAAATTGATTAATGAAAACAGGCCTGTCCTATGCTTCTTCTTCTACCCCCAATCCCTCCCTTACTATAGCAGCCATCACAGTGGATTCTTTTATATTTAAATGGTTTGAATTTTATAATCTCTGTTCTTTTCTATGGCGCAGAGTTCAAGTTCTTGTTTTAGTCCCAAGGGAAATTACCTCGTCGCTACTTCTTGGGACAACCGGGTTTTTTGATCGCCGCCTCAATTGAATTTCTTCCTTCTTCCACTTTTCTCTTCCTTATTTTTTAGTCATTCTAATTTGTGCTATTTTGAAGTGAAGATCGTAATCTTCTCTGTTCTTATTTCCTTCTTCCTCTTTAGCTTTGGGATTTGGGTATTAATTCTTAGTCCTATTCTAAGTCTGAGTTTTTCGTAATTTTTTTTGGAAGAGAGGGAGAGAGAGAAGGAGAAGGATCGGGACAGGGACAGGAAGAGAGATAGGTACAGGAATAGGGAGGGTGAGGGGGATAGGGAAAGGGAGAGGGAAAGAGTTCGGGATAAAGATAGGGGTAGGGAGATTGAGAGTGGTTGGGTGGGCAGAAATCTATATGATGGTCATAATGGCGCATATGGTGGTCGAGATAGGTCGAAAGATTGCTGCCATTTGAAAGATGAACCGTATTACCACTACAGGAAAAGAAAAAAAGATCCAGTAAAGGTACCCAGCATCATGGATGATGATCTGGAAAGGCGTGAAAAGAAACCACTGAGGTATACAATGTCATTTAATCATTGGATGTATCCTAGCTTACTTCAAATTTATCTTATATGCTGCTCTCTGCTTTTAGAGATGAAGAGGTAGAAGAAGATTGTGAAGATAGGGCTTCATTACAACTAGCGGAGCTTGAAGGGGAGGATGTTGACAGAATTAAGGAGGAGAGCAGGAAAAGAAGGCAAGACATACTAGAAAAATATAAACAACAGCAACAGCAGTCACAAAAGCAGGTTGTACCTCATGGTCAAGCCTCAACTAAAGGTGTCGTCCACTTCCAAGCTAATTGTGTTTTCTATATTTTGATGTTTCGGAGTTTTATTTATAGTTTATGACTGCTTTCTTTGTGGCATTTATTCATTGTTCATACTAAACCATAAATGCTTTGGATCAGAGAATGGTTCTCTCAATGTCGACAAGGCAGCAGAACAGAAACTTCCTCCATAAGTGGTTAATTCTACATCTGTCGTTTCTGAGGGTAGGAATGATAGTCCCGAGCCTTCATTTTCTGTATGGAAACCACCTTCACGTAATGGAACTTTGGCACATGAGAGCACTTTTGGTGCTGGGGTTTAGGGGATGGGACTCCAAAGGTTTGTAGATGACCAATTAACAATTAGATCTTTTTTAAATTTCTTGCATACGTGGGTAAGCATGATTTGCATGAATCAACCCCACGCTTGTCAACCATGGTTCTTTTGATGCCTTATGTGACCTTGGATGGTTTATTTTTAATTTTTTGAGCTTGGATATAATAACTGCGATTACTTTAAGATGTTAATTTCCACTGCTTCATAGTCACAATTTCACCAATTTGTGCAGAGTGAGAGATCAGCAGATATGTTCTGTGATGATATTTTCGGAGAGAGACCTGCTGGAGTTCGTAAAACTGTAGATGTCGTTCTATTTCCTCTCCCCTCTAATTGCATTAAGCTCTTGCATTCTCACGTTCAAAGTGTTGGCTTTCTTCTTTATTTGCTGAACATTTAATGTAGATAATAGAAAGCTGAACTAGGTTTCTGGAAAATCGTGTATAATAGAAAACTGATTTGAATAACTAAATGAAGTATGTGGTTTGTCCTGCCTGAGATAGCATGTTCAACTGAAGCCACTTTGGACCTGCTGATAATCCCATGTTCTCTCCCTTTTCTTGTAATTCTTACATGCACAAAATGAGCAGTATGTTATGGGTTTTTAGTGATGGCCTGCGATTGCGGTTAGAGAAATGTGTTTTGGCATTCATGGATGCTTTCCATAGTGATGTATTGTAATCCAGCGATTGACAGAATATTTCTTTTATATGTTATCATCTATTTTTCTTATAAATTTGTTATTTATTGTGAGTTTGTGAGATTGAAAAAGGTTTCACTGGTGAACCATAGCTAGAGACTTCTAGGACTTTATGTATAGTTGGTTGAATGTGAGCACATCTTCATGAAGATATTGATAGAACACAAAATCCATCAATAAAGCAATAGTATTTTTTAGTAACTAGCTAAAGTAAATAGGTAAAGACCTCTTAGGGAGTTGCCTAGTTTGGGAGTTTTATCGTGTTAAAAAATTGAGTGCAACTCTGGATTTAGGAGTCAAATACAATAGTTAACACTTAGACAACTCAGCACTTCAATATGAATAACAATTAAAGTGGATGAAACTTAAATCTGATTCTAAATTAACATCTGAACCATTAAACAATCCGACACTATCACATCAAGCCAATTAAACTTGATGAAACTTAAATTTGATTGCAAATGAGCATACTATGCTAATTTTATTGGGAATTGCATACTTATGCTAAACTTCTAAAAAGTTGCTTGGTATAGCAACTTATTTAAATAAAAAAAAGCTGGGTATTATAGTACAATGATTTTGTAGACTAAAGGTAAACTCAATGTATCTAGATCAGCTGCCCTTTAAGAAAACCTCTTTGACCTAATGTAGTCTGTTGGACCTATGGAAAAGCCATGTGTACTGACTTAAAGAAAAAATGTATAGGAATTTTACTTGAGTTCTTGCAATTGATAACATTTACCGGGCTGATTATGAAGGCCTTTATTGTATCAACTGTGAGGAGTATAAGGTGGTACCCGCCTTTGATTTTAGGAAATCTTTGTTGCTCTATCAACTCTTTTACCAATATGTGCCATGTATGAAGTGTAAAAACTCCTTGGTAGTCACATGCAGAGGCACTGCCAGCTCTGCCCAAGCACATGTAGAGATGAGATTCACCATTCAACCAACCAGCCATTCTTTCAAAGAACAAAAAATTTGACCCGATAGAATGTGTAATGTTGATCACACAATTATTTTTGTAGACATGACAGACACAAATGTCTGTCATAAAATTGATTTCTTTTGAGTACATGTTGTGCCGTATAGGTTAATGGCCATCATTAAGAATATAATGGATGGGGAGGCTATAATCATATTTTCGGTGGAGGATCGTTCCCTGGTGGAAGCCAATCAATTATTGGCCCTTGCCCCTGCATTTGTACCATATGTATTGATATGCTTTTATGTATAGGCTCGCCTCATTGTCTAACTGTTAACTATTATTTCTATTTGCAGATACTGTTATTTATGTTCTTTTATTTCATTCCTAGACCTCAGGGAGATTGAATATTGTGTCCACTGTATGTCTTTTCTATTGGCATTGATTGTGTGATTGAATTGAGTATAAAGAATAACCACTTTCGGCATTTGCTGGAATATGACATTACTACCTTTTAAAGACTTAATTCTTCTGAATATTCACTTGGATAATTTGATGAAGAGTCATGTTTACATTGTCTGAACACAAAATTTCCTGTATTTTGCTCTGGTTAAAAATGCAGGATGAGAAGGAATTACTTGAAAACAACTGTTACCCCATGCACCTAAAGCCTTGCATACGAAAGGAGGACAACTTCTTCTTTGCCTTACCGAAGTATCCAAAATCCTTGGAAGAGATTCTAAGTCAAAATCCAAACTCCGTGCAGCCTTCTTTTCATTTGAATGAGGTGAGGGTGATAAACTTCCCCTTTTGTTTTGACAGAATTGTTCACTTGTCCCTTTCTCTGTGTCTTCAATGAACGCTAACATGAAATATAGATAACGGTTTTCAGCAATTGATTGGGTTAACATTTTTCCCCATTCCTTTATTGACTAGTTTATTCTTTTTTGGTGGGGGGAGGGGTTGTTTGGGGGCACACCATTGTTTTGGAAGTAATAATAAATGTCACAGGAACCTTAGAGAGAATTAAGAATATTATTTTACAAGCTGACCTTACAAGGCATACTTTTTGGCTTTAGCATACTATTTTAAAGAATACTAGGTGATTGTTTTGTTTTAAGAAGGTTATGTGGAGCAGGAAAATTAAGAATAAATCAATTTCTTTTGAGGCCAAGATAAATGTTTCTTCAGAGCATGAAACCTGCATAGGATAGAAGGTTACAGAAAAGTATGGAAGGTGGATAAGTTTAGGTTTTCATTTATTTATTTTTAACCATTATTGTATTTTGTGGCAGAAAATGTAATTTTAGTATGTCGGGCTCAATCTTCTTGTTTGGCTTTGGAATTTTGGTTTTAAATCTTAGTCCAGTTCTTAGTCTGAGTTTTTCATAATTATTTTTAAAAGAGAGGGAGAGAGAGAAGGAGAAGGATCGGGACAGGACATGGAGAAGGTCTGGGACAGCGAGAGAGCGAGGTACAGGAATAGGGAGGGGGAGGGGGAGAGGGAAAGGGAGAGGGAAAGAGTTCGGGATAAAGATAGAGGTAGGGAGACTGAGAGTGGTTGGGTGGGCAGACATCTATATGATGGTCATAATGATGAATATGGTGGTCGAGATAGGTCGAAAGATTCCAGGCATTTGAAAGATGAACCGGATTACCACTACAAGAAAGGAAAAAAAGATCCAGTAAAGGTGCCCAGCATTATGGATGATGATCTGGACAGGCGTGAAAAGAAACCACTGAGGTATACAATGTCATTTAATCATTGGATGTATCCTAGCTTACTTCAAATTTATCTTATATACTGCTCTCTGCTTTAAGAAATGAAGAGGTAGAAGAAGATTATGTTGATAAGGTTTCATTACAACTAGCGGAACAAGAAGAGGAGGATGTGGACAGAATTAAGGATGAGAGCAGGAACCGAAGGCAAGCCATATAAGAAAAATATAAACAACAGCAACAGCAGTCACAAAAGCGGGTTGTACCTCATGGTCAAGCCTGAACTAAAGGTGTCGTCCACTTCCAAGCTAATTGTGTTTTCTATATTTTGATGTTTCGGAATTTTCTTTACAGTTTATGACTGCTTTCTTTGTAGCGTTTATTCATTGTTCATACTAACCATAAATGCTTTGGAGCAGAGAATGGTTCTCTCAATGTCGACAAGGCAGCAGAACAGAAACTTCCTCCAAAAGCGGTTAATTCTACATCTGTCGCTTCTGAGGGTAGGAATGATAGTCCCGAGGCTGATGTCCCTGAGCCTACATTTTTTGTATGGAAATCATCTTCACGTAATGGAACTTTGGCAAATGAGACCACTTCTGGTGCTGGGGGTTTAGGGGATGGGACTCCAATGGTTTGTAGATGTCCAATTACCAATTAGATATTTTTTAAATTTCTTGCATACGTGGGTAAGAATGATTTGCATGAATCAACCCCAAGCTTGTCTACCATGGTTCTTTTGATTCCTTATGTGAACTTGGATGGTGTATTTTAAAAATTTTGAGCCTGGATATTGTAACTGTGATTACTTTAAGATGTTAATTTCCATTGCTTCATAGTCACAATTTCCCCAATTTGTGCAGAATGAGAGATCAGCATGTATGTTCTGTGATGATATTTTCGGAGAGAGACCTGCTGGAGTTCGTGAAACTGTATATGTGGCTCTATTTCCTCTCCCCTCTAATTGCATTAAGCTCTTGCAGTCTCACATTCAAAATGTTGGTTATTCTTTGTTTGCTGAACATTTAATGGTGATAATAGATACTGAACTAGGTTTCTGGAAAATCGTGTATAATAGAAAACTGATTTGAATAACCAAATGAAGTATATGTTTTGTCCTGCCTGAGATAGCATGTTCAACTGAGGCCACTTTGGACCTGCTGATAATCCAATGTTCTCTCCTTTTTCTTGTAATTTGTACATGCACCACATGTGCAGTATGTTATGGGATTTTAGGGATGGTCTGTGATTGCGGTTAGAGAAATATGTTTTGGCATTCATGGATGCTTTCCATAGCGATGTATTGTAATCCAGCGATTGACAGAATATTTCTTTTATATGTTATCCTCTATTTTTCTTGTAAATTTGTTATTTATTGTGACTTTGTGAGATTGAAAAAGGTTTCATTGGTGAACCATATCTAGAGACTTCTAGGTATTTATCTATAGTTGATTGAATGTGATCACACATCTTCATGAAGATATTGATAGAACACGCAATCCATCAATAAAGCAATAGTATTTTTTAGGAACTTGTGAAAGAAAATAGGTAAAGACCTCTTAGGGAGTAGCCTAGTTGGGGAGTTTTATCGTGTTAAAAAAATTGAATGCAACTCTGGATTTAGGAGTCAAATACGACAGTTAACACTTAGACAACCCAGCACTTTAATATGAATAACAAATTAAAGTTGATGAAACTTAAATCTGATTCCAAATTAACATCTGAACCATTAAACAACCCGACACTATCACATCGAGCAAATTAAACTTGATGAAACTTAAATTTGATTGCAAATGAACATACTATGCTAATTTTAAAGGGAATTGCATACTCATGCTAAACTTCGAAAAAGTTACTTGGTATTGCAACTTATTTAAATAAAAAAAGCTGGGTATTATAGTAAGGTGATGTTGTAGATCAAAAGTAAACTCAATGTATCTAGTTCAGCTGCCCTATAAGAAAACTTCTTTGACCTGACGTAGTCTGTTGGACCTATGGAAAAGCCATGTGCACTGACTTAAAGAAAAAATGATCAGGAATTTTACTCGAGTTCTTGCAAATGGTAACATTTACCGGGCTGATTATGAAGGCCATTATTGTATCAACTGTGAGTAGTATAAGATGGTACCCGTGTTTGATTTAGGAATTCTTTTTTGCTTTATATGCTCTTTTACCAATATGTGCCATGTATGAAGTGTAAAAACTCCAAGGTAGACACATGCAGAGGCTCTGCCAGCTGTGCCCAAGCACATGTGGAGATGAGATTCACCATTCAAACAACCAGCAATTCTTTCAAAGAACAAACAATTTGACCCTATAGAATGTGTAATATTGGACACACATTTATTTTTGTAAATATAACAGACACAAATGTCTGTCATAGAATTAATATCTTTTGAGTACATATTGTGCCGTATAGGTTTATGGCCATCATTAAGAATATAATGGATGGGGAGGCTATAATCATATTTTTGGTGGAGGATCGTTCCCTGGTGAAAGCCAATCAATTATTGGCCCTTTCCCCTGCATTTGTACCATATGTATTGATATGCTTTTATGTATAGGCTGTCCTCATTGTCTAACTGTTAACTATTATTTCTATTTGCATATACTGTTATTTATGTTCTTTTATTTCATTCCTAGACCTCAGGGAGGTTGAATATTGTGTCTACAGTATGTTTTTTCTATTGGCATTGATTGTGTGATTGAATTGAGTATAAAGAATATTCACTTTTGGCATTTGCTGAAATATGACATTACTACCTGTAAAGACTTAATTCTTCTAAATATTCACTTGGATAATTTGTTGAAGAGTCATGTTTACATTTTCTAAACACAAAATTTACTGTATTTTGCTCTGGTTAAAAATGCAGGATGAGAAGGAATTACTTGAAAACAACTGTTACCCCATGCACCTAAAACCTTGCATACGAAAGGAGGACAACTTCTTCTTTGCCTTACCGAAGTATCAAAAATCCTTGGAAGAGATTCTAAGTCAAAATCCAAACTCCGTGCCACCTTCTTTTCGTTTGAATGAGGTGAGGATGATAAACTTCCCCCCTTGTTTTGACTGAATTGTTCACTTTTCCCTTTCTCTGTGTCTTCAATAAACGCTAACATGAAATATAGATAACGGTTTTCAGCAATTGATTGGGTTAACCATTTTCCGCATTCCTTTATTGACTAGATTATTCTTTTTTTTTTTTGGGTGGGGGAAGGGGGTGTTTGGGAGCACACCATTGTTTTGGAAGTAATCATAAATGTCACAGGAATCTTAAGAGAGAATTATGAATATTATTTTACAAGCCGACCTTACAAGGCATACTATTTTAAAGCATACTAGGTGATTGTTTTGTTTTAAGAAGGTTATGTGGAACAGGAAAATTAAGAATGAATCAATTTCTTTTGAGGCCAAAATAAATGTTTCTTCAGAGCATGAAACCTCCATAGGATAGAAGGTTACAGAAAAATATGGAAGGTGGATAAGTTTAGGTTTTCATTTATTTATTTTTAACCATTATTGTATTTGGTGGCAGAAAATGTAATTTTAGTATGTCGGGTTCAATCTTCTTGTTGGCTTTGAAGTTTGGGTTTTAAATCTTAGTCAGTTCTTAGTTTGAGTTTTTCATAATTATTTTTAGAAGAGAGGGAGAGAGAGAAAGAGAAGGAATAGGAGAAGGATCGGGACAGGGACAGGGAGATGGTCAGGGACAGTGAGAGAGAGAGGTACAGGAATAGGGAGGGGGAGGGGGAGAGGGAAAGAGTTCAGGATAAAGATAGAGGTAGGGAGACTGATAGTGGTTGGGTGGGCAGACATCTATATGATGGTCATAATGATGCATATGGTGGTCGAGATAGGTCAAAATATTCCAGGCATTTGAAAGATGAACCGGATTACCACTACAAGAAAGAAAAAAAGATCCAGTAAAGGTGCCCAGCATCATGTATGATGATCTGGACAGGCGTGAAAAGCAACCGCTGAGGTATACAATGCCATTTAATCATTGGATGTGTCCTAGCTTACTTCAAATTTATCTTATATGCTGCTCTCTGCTTTTAGAAATGAAGAGGTAGAAGAAGATTATGAAGATAAGGTTTCATTACAACTAGCGGAACAAGAAGAGGAGGATGTGGACAGAATTAAGGAGGAGAGCAGGAACAGAAGGCAAGCCATACTAGAAAAATATAAACAACAGCAACAGCAATCACAAAAGCAGGTTGTACCTCATGGTCAAGCCTAAACTAAAGGTGTCGTCCACTTCCAAGCTCATTGTGTTTTCTATATTTTGATGTTTCGGAGTTTTCTTTATAGTTTATGACTGCTTTCTTTGTGGCTTTTATTCATTGTTCCTACTAACCATAAATGCTTTGGATTAGAGAATGATTCTCTCAATGTCGACAAGGCAGCAGAACAGAAACTTCCTCCAAAAGCGGTTAATTCTACATCTGTCGCTTCTGAGGGTAGGAATGATAGTCCCGAGGCTGATGTCCCGGAGCCTACATTTTCTGTATGGAAATCATCTTCACGTAATGGAACTTTGGCAAATAAGACCACTTCTGGTGCTGGGGGTTTAGGGGATGGGACTCCAAAGGTTTGTACATGACCAATTACCAATTAGATATTTTTTAAATTTCTTGCATACTTGGGTAAGCATGATTTGCATGAATCAACCCCAAACTTGTCTACCATGGTTCTTTTGATTCCATATGTGAACTTGGATGGTTTATTTTTAAATTTTTTGAGCCTGGATATTATAACTCCGATTACTTTAAGATGTTAATTTCCACTGCTTCATAGTCCCAATTTCACCAATTTGTGCAGAGTGAGATTAGCATGTATGTTCTGTGGTGATATTTTTGGAGAGAGACCTGCTGGAATTCGTGAAACTGTAGATGTGGCTCTGTTTCCTCTCCCCTCTAATTGCATTAAGCTCTTGCAGTCTCACATTCAAAATTTTGGTTTTATTCTTTGTTTGCTGAACATTTAATGCAGATAATAGAAACTGAACTAGGTTTCTGGAAAATCGTGTATAATAGAAAACTGATTTGTATAACCAAATGAAGTATATGGTTTGTCCTGCCTGAGATAGCATGTTCAACTGAGGCCACTTTGGACCCGCTGATAATCCCATGTGTTCTCCTTTTTCTTGTAATTTGTGCATGCACCACATGAGCAGTATCATATGGGTTTTTAGGGATGGCCTGCGATTGCGGTTAGAGAAATGTGTTTTGGCATTCATGGATGCTTTCCATAGCGATGTATTGTAATCCAGCAATTGACAGAATATTTCTTTTATATGTTATCCTCTATTTTTCTTATTAATTTGTTATTTATTATGACTTTGTGAGATTGAAAATGGTTTCATTGGTGAACCATATCTAGAGACTTCTAGGACTTTATCTATAGTTGATTGAATGTGATCACACATCTTCATGAAGATATTGATAGAACACAGAATCCATCAATAAAGCAATAGTATTTTTAGGAACTAGCGAAAGGAAATAGGTAAAGACCTCTTAGGGAGTTGCCTAGTTTGGGAGTTTTATCGGGTTAAAAAAATTAAGTGCAACTCTGGATTTAGGATTCAAATACAACAGTTAACACTTAGACAACCCAGCACTTTTATAAGAATTACAAATTAAAGTGGATGAAACTTAAATCTGATTCCAAATTAACATCTGAACCATTAAACAAACCGACACTATCACATCGAGCAAATTAAACTTAATGAAACTTAAATTTGATTGCAAATGAACATACTATGCTAATTTTAAAGGGAATTGCATACTTATGGTAAACTTTGAAAAAGTTACTTGGTATTGCAACTTATTTAAATAAAAAAAGCTGGGTATTATAGTACGGTGATTTTGTAGATCAAAAGTAAACTCAATGTATCTAGTTCAGCTGCCCTATAAGAAAACCTCTTTGACCTGACGTAGTCTGTTGGACCTATGGAAAAGCCATGTGTACTGACTTAAAGAAAAAATGATCAGGAATTTTACTTGAGTTCTTGCAAATGTTAACATTTACTGGGCTGATTATGAAGGCCATTATTGTATCAACTGTGAGTGGTACCCGTCTTTGATTTAGGAAATCTTTGTTGCTTCATAAACTCTTTTACCAATATGTGCCATGTATGAAATGTAAAAACTCCTAGGTAGACACATGCAGAGGGTTTGCCAGCTGTGCCCAAGCACATGTAGAAATGAGATTCACCATTCAACCAACCAACAATTCTTTCAAAGAACAAAAAATTTGACCCTATAGAATGTGTAATGTTGAACACACAATTATTTTTGTAGATATGACAGACACAGATGTCTGTCATAGAATTGATATCTTTTGAGTACATATTGTGCCGTATAGGTTTATGACCATCATTAAGAATATAATGGATGGGGAGGCTATAATCATATTTTCGGTGGAGGATCGTTCCCTGGTGGAAGCCAATCAATTATTGGCCCTTTCCCCTGCATTTGTACCATATGTATTGATATGCTTTTATGTATAGGCTGTCCTCATTGTCTAACTGTTAACTATTATTTCTATTTGCATATACTGTTATTTATGTTCTTTTATTTCATTCCTAGACCTCAGGGAGGTTGAATATTGTGTCTACTGTATGATTTTTCTATTGGCAATGATTGTGTGATTGAATTGAGTATAAAGAATAATCACTTTCAGCATTTGCTGGAATATGGCATTACTACCTTTTAAAGACTTAATTCTTCTGAATATTCCCTTGGATAATTCGATGGAGAGTCATGTTTACATTTTCTAAACACAAAGTTTCCTGTATTTTGCTTTGGTTAAAAATGCAGGATGAGAAGGAATTACTTGAAAACAATTGTTGCCCCATGCACCTAAAGCCTTGCATCTGAAAGGAGGACAACTTCTTCTTTGCCTTATCGAAGTATCAAAATTCCTTGGAAGAGATTATAATTCAAAATCCAAACTCCGTGCCGACTTATTTTTGTTTGAATGAGGTGAGGATGATAAACTTCCCCCTTTTGTTTGACTGAATTGTTTACTTTGCCCTCTCTATGTGTCTACATTGAATGCTAACATGAAATATAGATAATGGTTTTCAGCAGTTGATTGGTTTTACATTTCCCCCCTTTCCTTTATTAACTAGATTATTCTTCTTTTTTTTTGGGGGGGGGGGGGGTGGGGATAGGGGGGTGTTGGGGGCACACCAATGGTTTTGGAAGTAATCATAAATATCACAGGAATCTTAGAGAGAGAATTATGAAAATTATTTTTTACAAGCTGACCTTACAAGACATACTTTTTTGCTCTAGCATACTATTTTAAAGCATACTAGGTGATTGTTTTGTTTTAAGAAGGTTGTGAGGAGCAGGAAAAATAAGAATGAATCAATTTCTTTTAAGGCCAAAATAAATGTTTCTTCAGAGCATGAAACCTCCACGGGATAGAAGGTTACAGAAAAATATGGAAGGTGGATCGGTTTAGGTTTTCATTTATTTATTTTTTATCATTATTGTATTTTGTGGCAGAAAATGTAATTTTAGTATGTTGGGCTCAATCTTCTTGTTTGGCTTTGGATTTTGGGTTTTAAATTTTAGTCCAGTTCTTAGTCTGAGTTTTCATAATTATTTTTAGAAGAGAGGGAGAGAGAGAAGGAGAAGGAGAAGGAGAAGGATGGGGAGGGACCGAGAGAGTGATAGGTACAGGTATAGGGAGGGAGGGGGAGGGGGGGAGGGAAAGGGAGAGGGAAAGAGTTCAGGATAAAGATAGAGGTAGGGTGACTGTGAGTGGTTGGGTGGGAGACTTCTATATGATGGTCATAATGACGCATATGGCGGTCGAGATAGGTTGAAAGATTCCAGGCATTTGAAAGATGAACCGGATTACCACTACAGGAAAGGAAAAAAAGATCCAGTAAAGTTGCCCCGCATCATGGATTATGATCTGGGAAGGCGTGAAAAGAAACCACTGAGGTATACAATGTCTTTTAATCATTGGATGTATCCTAGCTTACTTCAAATTTATCTTATATGCTGCTCTCTGCTTTTAGAGATGAAGAGGTAGAAGAAGATTATGAAGATCAACTAGCGGAACAAGAAGAGGAGGAATGTTGACTGAATTAAGGAGGAGAGCGGGAAAAGAAGGCAAGCCATACTAGAAAAATATAAACAACAGCAACAGCAGTCACAAAAGCAGGTTGTACCTCATGTTCAAGCCTCAACTAAAGGTGTCATCCACTTCCAAGCTATTTGTGTTTTCTATATTTAGATGTTTCGGAGTTTTGTTCATAGTTTATGATTGCTTTCTTTGTGTCCTTTATTCATTGTTCATACTAAACCATAAATGCTTTGGATCAGAGAATTGTTCTCTCAATGTTGACAAAGCAGCAGAACAGATACTTCCTCCAAAAGCGGTTAATTCTACATCATCGCTTTTGAGGGTAGGAATGATAGTCCCGAGGCTGATGTCCCCCAGCCCATTTTTTCTGTATGGAAATCACCTTCACGTAATAGAACTTTGGCACATGAGAGCACTTCTGGTGCTGGCCATAGTTGTCATGGCGTCGCCATGGCGTCCTGGCGCTGGGGGAAAGGGCATATCGAGATCCGCCATGGTATATGTATAAATATCGAGCGATATGGCTTCCATGGCGTCGCCATGGCGTCGCCATGGACGCCATACCACGATATATGGGTATGTCGACCGATATTTGAACATTTAATGTATAAAAGTCAGGTTTATATATATATATTTTTTTAAAAGCGATTTAATAACTTAGATGCTTTTTCGTTAATGTGTATTGGAGGTGTAACTTTTTCAAGTTACACCTACAATACACATTATCATAAAACTTAAAATAAAACATAATAACTTATACTCTTATAGTCTTATACGGTTATACCCTAATGGGGGAAATAGAAAATTAGAAATAGCAAAAGGAAAATCGAGAGGAGAGGGATCGTGACTCCGGCAAGCGGCAACGGTAACTTCCTCGCTTCCTAGTTCCTGCAACTCTCGAGTCTCGGCAGCCTTCGAACAAGTTCGAACTTCGAACTTCTCCAGTTCTCCGGCAATCTCCAGGACTCCAACTCTCCAAGTAAGTAAATTTGTAATTTTTTTTTAATTTGGATCTTCTTCCTCCTCCCAGGCAGACGCCGCAGACCTCGTCTTCTTCTTCTTAACTTCTTCTTCTTCAGTTCTTCTCCTCCCAGCCTCCGGTAGTGATTACAGCCAGTAGTATCGTTTTTTTTTTGTAATTTTTTCTCTTGCCTTGCTTCCTCCTCCCAGGCAGACCTCTTCTTCTTCTTCTTAACTTCTTCTTCTTCAGTTCTTCTCCTCCCAGCCTCCGATCACTACTACAGCCAGTAGTATCGTTTTTATTTTTATTTTTTCTCTTGCCTTGCACAGCCACATTTACACACACAGTGACAGGGAGAGAGTCGAGAGACAGGGGGGGATTTATTTCAGTTAGTAGTCCTCACTCTCGACTCCTCTCGGTTTTTATTTTCTTTTTTCTTTTTTCTTCTTTGCTTGTACAGTCACGGAGACAGGGACATAGCCGAGAGAGAGGGGGGAGGGATTTATTCCAGCCAGTGTTGTAACCATAGTCCTCTCGGTTTTTTTTTTTCTTTCCTTTTTTCTTCTTCTTGCCTTGCAACTAGCTTGCTTACAGTCGCAGACCTTGGGACTTCTTGCCTTGCATTTTTTTTTTCTTCTTCTTGCCCTGCACAGTGCACACATACACACAGTGTCACACACAGAGACAGGGAGAGAGTTGAGAGACAGAAGGGGGGAGGGATTTATTACAGCCGAACTATCTCTGTTTTTTGTTTTTTTTTTTCCTTTTTCTTGCCTTGCAGTTGCAGGGTTGCACAGTCACATAGAAGGTGTTTGTTTTTTATTTTTTCTTCTTCTTACCTTGCACACAGCCACAGGCCCACACATACACAGTTACACTTACACACACAGAGACAGGGAGAGAGTCGAGACTCGAGAGACAATGGGGGGAGGGATTTAATAGTTATTACAGCCAGTAGTCCATCCCTATTCACTGATTTCACTCACAGTCTCAGTCACAGACTCACAGTGTCACACACACAACAGCAGCAAGCACATATTCAAGTCCATAATTTCAGTTTTTTTTTCCCCCTCCATCCATTAATGTTAATCTGCTAAAAACCAGTACTTGGATTTTGTGTTTTGACTGTATTCCATCCTAGTTCAGCTTAATGTTAATATGCTAAAAATCAGTTTAATTGTTTTTTTTTTTGTTTTGTTACCTTTGTAGTCTACTAGTGTCTTTCACTCAACTAATGGATGGTTCTACACCAATTAGTAGTGGGGGTGAAAATATTGTAAATCTGGAGCTACTCCAGGATATGATCCAAGCAAAGACCCAACAAGAAAGGCCAAATCAAATGACCCTGGGTGGAAGTATGGGTATTGGCCAGATCTAACAAACAAGAATGTTGTTAAATGCACCCTTTGTGGCAAAGAAATGAGTTGTGGAATTAAAAGATTGAAGCAACATTTGGTGGGTGGATATGGAGACGTTATTAAGTGTACCAAGACGAATGATTCTATTTCTCAAGTGATGAGGGCAGCTCTAAATAAAAAAAGAAGAAACAAATTACGAAGTATTGGATGATGATGATGGTGATGATAATGCTTGTAGAAGTTGGAGGGCAAATACAATCGGAAGATACACTAGAAGGACAATCCCGGACTCTACATCGCTAGGGTGGCTCTAGCTCTGGGACAATTGCTAAGAAAAGAAAGGTTACTCAGCCTCAAGTAAGGGGTCCCATGGATGCTCATGTTAGACGGACTCTGAGCAAGTAGTCAATGAGAGGCATAATAGTAGTTCTACTCGGACTACTATAGAGAACCGTTTTAGGACACCGAAACAAAAAGCTAGAGTTGATTATCACATTGCTAAGTGGTTGTATCAAGAGTATCCCATTCAATGCTATTAAGGCAAGGACCTTTGAGGTGATGTGCGAGTCTATTGCACAATATGGTTCTGGATATATTCCACCTTCATATCATCAGTGAGAGTGCCATTGTTAAGAAATGTGAATGAAACTACAGAGATGAAGAAAAATATGAAGAGTATTGGAAGCGTTGGGTGCACTCTTATGTCGATGGATGGACGGATAAACGGGAAGGCACTTAATTAATTTTCTCGTTAAGCGTCCGAGGGGACTTATTTCATGGGATCTGTGATGCGTGCTGGTATGGTTCAAAGTGCACAAATGCTATTTGAATTGCTTGATAGCAAAATTGATGAGATTGGTGAGGATTATGTCATTCAAGTTGTGGTCGACAATGCTTCAAACTATAAGTTGGCTGGTAAAATGCTTATGGAAAAGAGAAGAAAGCTATCTTGGACTCCTTGTGCAGCCCATTGTTTAGACCTGATGTTGGAGGATATAGGTGGTCCAAAGACTTTAAGAATGTGATAGGTAAGGCAAAAAAAATAACCACCTTCATCTACTGACACACGTCTTCTTGATGCAATGAGGAAAAGAACTGGACAAAAAGATCTTGTGAGAGCTGCAGCTACTAGATTTGCAACTGCTTGTTTGACATGTCGAGCTTAGTTAGGCATAAGGATGCATTGAAGCATTTGTTTATTTCGATGAGTGGAAGGGTTCTAATTTGTCAAAGACAGAGGCTGGAAAGAAAGTGGAAGAAACGGTGTTTGCTTGTACCATTTTGGAACAACGTGGAGGATTTTATTAGAGCATCGAAGCCTTATTGTTGTTTTGAGGATTGTTGATGGTGATGAGAGGCCCGAATGCCTGAAGTTTATGTTGCTATGGAAGAGGCAAAAAAAGAAAATACGTGAACATTTAGCACATAAAGAACGGGTGGAAGAAAATTATAAGTATCATTGACGGGCGTTGGGAGTGTCGGATGGAGCGTCCATTGTATGGAGCCGCACTATTTCTTAATCCCGGAAAATTTTTCATGTTCAAGGAAAATGAAAATGGCGAACTGATTGCCAATCTACACATCTCATTGGTTGATGTCGCGACCAGATTGGTAGTTGACCTGCTATACAAGACAAGATAACTTTGCAAATTGATGATTATAGATATTCAAAGGGTTGTTTCGGGAGGGATATGGCGATTAGACAACGGACAACCATAAATCCTAGTAAGTAACTTAGTATTTTTAGTTTGTACCTACGTTGTATGCTACTATGTCTATGATGTATTACTATTAATTCAGTTTTTTTATTATATTTTTATAGTTACTTGGTGGAGTACAAATGGAGGTCGTGCTTTTGAGCTTTCAAAGCTTGCACGACGCATACTAGGCCTTTGTTGCTCTTCTTCTAGTTGCAAGCGCAATCGGAGCACATTTGAGTTTGTAAGTATTAAGTATTAACTTACATGATTACATTTACTTTTAATTTATTTTTAGACTCTTTTTTTCCACTTTTGTTATGTCTTTTTATTGAAAAATGACTTTTTTGTTCTCTCTTGTTTATGAATTCAGATTCATACCAAAAGAGGAATAGACTGGAACATTCTCGTTTGAATGATCTAGTCTATGTTCAATACAATAGCCGCCTCCATGAAAGGTTTCAACAGAGCGTGAGTGGAAGGCAAAAACAAAACATATGATCCACTAATTCTTGATGAGCCGGATTGGTCTAGTGAGTGGATGGTTACCCGATCGAGGAGGAAGATTTAGTCCATCCCAATGATGATCTCACGTGGGATGATGTTGGTAGAAGCAATGGGGCATCGATTGAAGCCCCCATCCGACCAAGGAGAACTCAAGCATCAACCTCTAGAGCCGATGTGACATATTCACGCCGTGGACATGCTAGAGGGAGAGGTAGCTCAAGGATGGCTGATGTTCGGGATGACTCGAGCTAGATGAAGATGAGGAAGAAGAGGAAGATGATGTGAATGGCGACGAGAATGTCGTAGATGACTATGTTGGTGTCGAAGAGCCACGACAAGAAAATCGCGAAATGCGGATCTTTTAGATGAATATGATAATTAATTAGTTTTGGTCCTTTTGGATATTATGATTATGGATTATTTAAACTTTGAAGGTTTGAACTTTAAACTTTGATCTTTGAAGATTAGTTAAGGACTTAAAGTTATCTATATTTGGTTGATTACTTGACTTTAATAATTTGATCTTTGATTACTATATTCGATTATCTATCTTAAATTATTTTTGGCTTTTAAATACATAATTTCCTCTCCTCTTTCATCAAATTCATATATATTAATATATACCTATTACTTTGTTCAGGTTGCTTTGCTCCAAATCACACACATCGAAGAAAGACTATTGCTATCAAGCTTGATGCAAACAGTTAGCCTATCATTTAATTTTTACTATTGCTTTCAATTATTTGATAGGTTATCTATATTTTCAATTTTTCATACTTTCATATACACTAATGGATATTAGTTACACTTTCATGAATTAAACCATAGTGGCATAGTATATTAGTAGTAGTGTAGTACACTTTCATGTTGATTTTTGATGTTATAGGACATATATTATGGCATACTCAATGACATTAAAAATAGAGAAAATAAAAAATTAAACATGGTCGACATGCTCGCCATGGCAACGCCATGGCGGGCGACATGTCGATATATCGACGTGACACCCTTCCACCGACTTGGATCGCCGTGACGCCGTGACAACTATGGTGCTGGCGGTTTAGGGGATGGGACTCCAACGGTTTGTAGATGACCAGTTAACAGTTAGATATTTTTTAAATTTCTTGCATACGTGGGTAGGCATGATTTGCATGAATCAACCCCACGCTTGTCTACCATGGTTCTTTTGATTCCTTATGTGACCTTGGATGGTTTATTTTAAAAATTTTTGAGCCTGGATATAATAACTGCGATTACTCTAAGATGTTAATTTCCACTGCTTTATAGTCACAATTTCACCAATTTGTGCAGAGTGAGAGATCAGCATGTATGTTCTGTAATGATATTTTCGGATATAGACCTGCTGGAGTTCGTGAAACAGTAGATGTCGTTCTATTTCCTCTCCCCTCTAATTGCATTAAGCTCTTGCAGTCTCACATTCTAAATGTTGTTTTTTTTTTCTTTGTTTGCTGAACATTTAATGTAGATAATAGAAAGCTGAACTAGGTTTCTGGAAAATCTTGTATAATAGAAAACTGATTTGAATAACCAAATGAAGTATATGGTTTGTCCTGCCTGAGATAGCATGTTCAACTGAGGCCACTTTGGACCCGTTGATAATCCCATGTTCTCTCCCTTTTCTTGTAATTCTTACATGCACAACATGAGCAGTATGTTATGGGTTTTTAGTGATGGCCTGCGATTGCGGTTAGAGAAATGTGTTTTGGCATTCATGGATGCTTTCCATAGCGATGTATTGTAATCCCGCGATTGACAGAATATTTCTTTTATATGTTATCCTCTATTTTTCTTATAAATTTGTTATTTATTTGAATTTTGTGAGATTGAAAAAGGTTTCACTGGTGAACCTTATTTAGAGACTTCTAGGACTTTATCTATAGTTGGTTTAATGTGATCACATCTTCACGAAAAACCTCGTAGGGAGTTGCCTAGTTTAGGAGTTTTATCGTGTTAAAAAAATGAGTGCAACTCTGGATTTAGGAATCAAATACAACAGTTAACATTTAGACAACCCAGCACTTTATTATGAATAACAAATTGATGTGGGCGAAACTTAAATCTGATTTCAAATTAACATCTGAACCATTGAACAACCCGACACTATCACATCGTGCAAATTAAACTTGATGAAACTTCAAATTTGATTGCAAATGAACATACTATGCTAATTTAAAAGGGAATTGCGTACTTATGCTAAACTTCTAAAAAGTTGCTTGGTATTGCAACTTATTTAAAAAGAAAATGCTCGGTATGTTAGTACAGTGATTTTGTAGATAAAAAGTTAACTCAATCAAGTATCTAGTTCAATTGCCCTATAAGAAAACCTCTTTGACCTGACGTAGTCTGTTGGACCTATGGAAAAGCCATGTGTACTGCCTTAAAGAAAAAATGATCTGGAATGTCCGGAAATTGACCACTCTGCCCTTTTTTTCCCTCTTGACTCTTGTAAAATTTCATCTTCTGATCCTCACAAGGGTGTGGGTTGGTGATGCTGCAATGATTTACTGAACAGAAAATGGAATATCTAGGACTGAGATGTCTATGGAATGTCTGTTCCTTTGTTGTTTTATCTTTTTTATTTTAATTTTTTGGGTTATTCCGCTTTGCTCTTGTGGGGTCTTTATAAAATTTCTTGTTATTTATCCCTGGGTGGGTTGTCATTTTTTTGGTTTTTTCTATAAAATGCATAATAATGTGGTAGTGGAGTTGGAGTTATTTTTCTCCCACTTGTTTTATACTTCATTTATCAGATACAGTGGAGTTATTTTACTCCCACTTGTATTATACTTCATTTATCTGTTTTCTTCAGATTCCCTGCAACCGTCACGAGGTGTGTTCAAACCCTTTATTTTTTGCAGCATTGTTTCCAGGGTCATCAATATCTTTAGCTTATTATTTTAGGTTAGTGAATGGAAATACTATGTTATGATTCTTATTTTTATTGCCTGTGCTGACTTCAACATCTCTTGCTTTTTCTACCGGGCGGATTTACTAATCAGCATTTTGACCAGGATTCGAATTTTCATGCTACTGAAGAAGATCCTTTTACAAAGAAGGTGAGAAGTTACTTGTCAATGAAATCTGTAGTGATTATGTTTCAGTAACTGTTTCTGTTGTTTTTCCTACTACCAGCATTATTTTGTTGTCTACATTTTTTTCATTTATCCAAATCACTTGGATCCTGGAGTCTCATTCTATTTTTCATTCAGGGTTTCATCCAGGGCTATGATGCAACCAATCAGCGCTTTACATGCTTAGAAGGCAACCAAAAGAAGGTACCCTAGTTTGTTTTTTAGTCAGCTTATTGTGAAACCCTTGAAACTACTTTGCATGCTCTTAACTATAAAATTGGGCTCCTGAACTGTCTGCAGACTTGGAGGAATTAACCAGAAGAATTTTACTACCTGAAGTTGAATGGTCCATTTCTTCCTTGCCTATCAGAGCTCTAATGCCTGTTTGCAAGTACATGTTCCTGCATTGTGTGCGTGCGTGTATGTGTAGAAATAGAGGTTCAATTTGTGTAATATGGAATATTTTAATTTTTATTGGTACACCCTCCTACAAGTAACAAAAAAAAAAAAGAAAAAAAAAGATTCTTAAGGTGAATAATCGTAGTTTATATTCTGGTAGTGGCTAAATTATGATTAGAAACCTTTGTTCTGTTTGCCCTCATTATTTTTTGTGAAACTGCATTACATCTGATCTATGGTTTGGTGGTTTTGGAGGCTTTTGCACTGGCGATGAGAGGTTGCAATGTTGCAGTCAATGTTCAAATTGGTTAGTAATTGCATCCGATTTTAATTTTCTTTTCTTTAACATGATCCATGAGTTTTAACTTTTTCATGTTTTTCCTGATAGGAAACATAGGTTCAGTGTTGTCTCTTCATTCTGTGGTGTATAACAATGCTTTTTGGTTTTTCTAGGACACAGGTGCTAAGTTCTTGGAATTCCAATAAGTTCTTCATCTCTAATCCTATTACTCCATTTTGTCATGGTTCAGGTTGTTTCAGGTATTTCGTTTCATGCATATTTATAAGGAGGTCATCTAAATGTTGTTACTTGTGTGGTTGATCATACTCAGGAAACCTTGGAGATTTGCACGTTTAGTTGGATGCATTCCTCATCTTGCCTCTAGCCTGCATTGCTCTTTTCAATGACAGCCAAGAGTGGTCAATGAGATGGCTGATGAGTTGACCATGCAAGGCGTTTTACTTTTGAGATTCTATTATGGGAATACCATTCCATTATGAGGTGTGGGCTTTTATTGTGGGGTGGGGGTGTAGTTCTTTGTTGTTGTATATTATCTGTGCCCTTGCCTCCTTGGAGGCCTGTTATACCATATTATTTTTCTTTTTATAAAATTTATGTTAATTAAAAAATATATATTGTTAGTGTTACCAATTAAAGTGTTCCATATGTTTCAGATATTCTTTTTTCCCTTCAAATCATATCCCACATAGATATCCTCTGAACTTTTTACTCATGAGGAGGTTTGATTTATCTGTTGCTTGATATACTTTCAGAGCTTGTGTCGGTATCCCTTATTCATGTACACCATACTTTTGCAACATCAGGTTCTGATGGTGCTTTCAATTTTTGGGACAAGGGTAGTAAACAGAGACTTAAGGTTTGGTTACCTTCTTTCTGTTTTATTCTTATCTAACCCCAATGGTTGTTGTTGGTTTCATTGAATGGAAATTATTTTTATATGATATTTCACTACTGATCACCAGCCTGTTTATGGAGGATAAGCAAATTCTTAATGAGAAGATGATGTAGAGAAGATTCACCAAAATCTGTGGAATATGAGTTGGAACCTAAGAAAAATGCTCATTTTGGATAATTCTCCTGGTGCATGGTCTGAAACCCAACCCTAAATTGAGATTAGGGCAGAATTTGCAAAGGCTCTAAAAGGACAGAATAGGCTAATTCGGAAACAAGAAACACTGACTACAGGAATTGGGTAGGCCACAGAAACAGCATATATGATCAGAAGATTAAAACAGAAATAAAGGAAATTGAAAGCTCATTAACAGAATGGGGGATATTTTGTTACTCAAAACTACAGAGCTGTTGAGCCTGAAACTTGGGTTGAGTAACCCTTTAGATCAAACCTATCAGTGGTTAAAACAGGACAGATATCTCTGGCTAATAATAGCAGGGTGTGATCGGGGTTGATATGGGAACTAACAGAAACAGAGCAGGGGTGTGGAAAGTGGTAACAGCAGCTGTTAAAGTAGTGTTAGAAGATCAGAATCAATAGAGAATGAGGGGGGCTTAATTATGATTAGAAACCTTTGTTCTGTTTGCCCTCATTATTTTTTGTGAAACTGCATTACATATGATCTATGGTTTGGTGGTTCCAGTGGCTTTTGCACTGGCGATAAGAGGTTGCAGTGTTGCAGTTAATGTTTGAGTTGGCTAGTAGTTTTAACTTTTTCATGTTTTTCCTGATAGGAAACATAGGTTTAGTGTTGTCTCTTCATTCTGTGGTGTATGACAAAGCTTTTTGGTTTTTCTAGGACATAGTTGTTCCATCAGGCAAAACCTCGATAAAAGTCCTAGTCCAATACAGCAAGGCCCACTATTATCTGTTGGCATTTTCATTGGTAATTTTTGTTCAATTTCAGTGCCTCGCTTCACTTTGTTTTATTGGGTTCATTTTATTTTTCTTATTTTGTTTTTGTTTCAATTGCTATGCTTAGGTTATTCTCTGTATCCCTTCTTTCTTATGTTTAAAAAAGAAAGATAGTCGTTGAAGAGAACGGAATTTTTTCAATAATGATTAATAACTCTCATCTCTCTCTTTTTTCCCTCTAAACAGTTGTGTGTGTGTACAGGAGGGCATAATAACCCAGAAGTGACGTTTGGGCTTTTCTTAGCCCGTAAAGTGTCACTAATCCGTGCTGTGATGTACATGGTGGCACAATTCTTGGATGCAATGTGTGGTGTAGGGCTAGTAAAGGCCTTCCAAAAGTCTTACTATGTGCAGTATGGTGGTGGGGTGAACGAGATCGCCGATGGCTACAGCAAAGGTGTGGGTTTGGCAGCCGAATTTATTGATACTTTCATCCTTGTCTACACTGTTTTCTCTGCTACTGATCCCAAGAGAAGTGCCAGAGACTCCCACGTCCCTGTAAGTTCACCTTGGTGGGTGGGTCAACCAGGTTTTTTTCTATCGCCGCCACAATTGAATTTCTTCCTTCTTCCTCTTTCCTCTTCTTGATTTTTTAGTCATTCCTTCGCAGTGCACATTCTAATATGCGCTATTTTGAAGTGAAGCTTGTAATCTAATCTTTATGCATTTCTTTGTATGTGTGAAACTTGATAGGGTTTTAAGAACCGATTTGAGTTTAAAATCCTTAGTTGGCCTGGCAAGATGTACGTAAAATTGCACGTGGTGATTATTCGGCTTATGCACATGAGTCGTACGAAACTACAGCTGGCACGTCTCTCTGATGCCACCTCCTCTATAGAAATATTTTCCATTGACCGTTTTTGGTTTGCACATGTTTCCAATATAAGGCTGGAGCTGTGTCCGTATAATAATGATTAACATCTATTTAGCTGATATAATGAAAAAGCTTAATTCTATTCATGTGGTAAGCTAGGTTGATTCTAACAATGTTTTAGGCTGGAGGTCATGTGTAAGAGATTCCTTGACAATATTTGACATTTTAGAGAAACCAGGGGGTAGATGGCTGCATAAACTGCATCATTCTTGGGTTTCCCAACTTCCACTATTGATTCGGTGGACTCCCTAGGCAAGGACGATTTTTTTATTATTATTATTTTGGTTATGATCCGAGTTTTCATCGTTATTCCAATCAGAAAAATTGCTGTTATCAGCCTGTTTCTCTTCTGTAATAAACTCACTAGTACTTTAAAGCAACAGCCGATCACTGGTTTTCTCAGTATTCTTTTTCTTTTTAAAAGTATTGTATGCCATCTGTTTGCCTATTCTACCTGGTCTCAATAGCATCTCTACGTGAAATGTTATTTTCCAATGCTCTCTATAAGCTCTGAAGCATGATGTAACTGTTCAGTTCTTTCTTTCTGATATTAATTCTGTGTTATAGTTCTCTTTATGTATGTCTCATTTGACGGCAAGTTAAGTGTAAATTGTTCTATATTTTGTCAATTGACAGGTCGACACAACTGCGTCTGAAAGGGAGCAGTTATTGGTTGTGAAAATCTCCGAGCTTGAAGTCAGGTAGATCATATTGCGAATCAAGTTACTGGGTTGAACTTTCATATGTGCACATTATCTCTGTGTGTTGGACTTCGTGTTTGCTTGGCCAAATGGAACAAGAATCTGAATTACAAACAAGACATAAGAGTGATTCTGACGTCCTTTCACAAAAGAAAAAGGAATCTCTCTTTCCTCTTATATATTTACTTCCCTTTTCCTTTGATGTAGGATGATTAATCTAACTGATGAAGTAGCTGAGGCAAGGTTGAAACATTTGGGGGTATGTGGCTGAGGAAGGTTCCGTTTGAGCACTTCTGAATTGAAAGGTACCGCATGATTTTGTGATAGAAACACTGACTTTCCTAGATAAAGTGTATTTTAAGTTGAAATAATTTGATTGAATACCAATTTTGCTATATTGATTCAGTCATAAACAAATAACGTAAGAAGGAAGGGGGGGGGGGGGGAGAAACACTGACTTCCCCAGATAAAGTATATTGCTGGACTCATACCCATTTTTCTATTATGGTTCATCAGTCATAAACAACATGAGTGAGAGAGGGAGAGAGAGAGATGGGTGATGGTGTTTTCAATTGGAATTTGAACTGGGCAGGAGCAAAGGAGGAACTTTGGGAATATTATTTGATGGCTGTATTCTGTTCAAGCTGAAGGTGAACTTTTATGGATTTAAGATCAGCACTGTTTTTTGGATCTCAATGTTAGGAGATGAAAAAAAAAAAACATAAGGGAGGTAGCGGACGTGGAAGAAGAAGAAGCCGTTGAGGATGAGGAGGAGGAAGAAGCCTTGTCTTCAAATTCTGAACTGCTAAAACCCTGACCAGAGAAAATCCTTAGAGTCATGAGATGAAATCAGTTAAGATTTGCTCCCCTCTATACTCGCCGCAATCTGCTATCCCCTCCGAATTGCAGAAGACCAAACCCTTTCTCTGCTTCCATCATCAATGTCACCTCAACTCCTTTTTCGAAGCTGAGGGGGTTGGTTCTTCTCATCCATCAACGAAATCCCTCCTTCATTAACCCAACCACAGAAGAAGAAAAAAGTTCCGCTCAATTTCGAAAACATCAGAACCGAAGGTAGAAGAAATTGATTCAGGAAAATAGGCCTGTCCTATGCATCTTCTTCTACCCCCAATCCCTCCCTTACTATAGCAGCATTCACAGTGGCTTCTTCTATGTGTAATTGCTTGCAATTATAATCTCTGTTCTTTTGTATGGTGCAGAGTTCAAAATTCTTGTTTCATTCCCAAGGGAGATTACCTTGTCGCTACTTCTTGGGACAACCGGGTTTTTTGATCGCCGCCTCAATTGAATTTCTTCCTTCTTCCTCTTTTTCTCTTCCAAATTTTTTAGTCATTTTAATTTGTGCTATTTTGAAGTGAAGATCATAATCTACTCTGTTCACATTTCCTTCTTCCTCTTTTCTCTCCTTTATCTTCATTGAGCTCCAGAAGCAAGCATATTAAGGACCGGTTCCGTATTCATCAGAATCTGTTTTCTATGCCATTGTTGAAATCATCTATGCTTTGCAGTTGCAGAAGCCAACTCCAGAGCCGCTAAGAACAATCCACCTCTGCGGAACCTTTTGTTCTCACAATGGCTCTTTATTACCTAAATACCCCTCCCCATTTGGAAGGCGCCTATACTACCATTGCTGCCGCCATGAACAATCCTCTGGTTTTGTTTCATGATCCTCATCCTCGTTTACTGCACCGCGGTGGGTATTCCATTTTTTTTTGCTTCTTTCTCCGTTTTCTGGTCTTTACAATTTGATTTTAAACAATTGTGTATGTGTGTGTGTGTGTACAGGAGGGCATATTGACTCAGCAGTGACGTTTGGGCTTGGCAGCTGAAATGGTGGTGGGGCGAACGAGATCTCCGATGGCTACAGCAAAGGTGTGGGTTTGACAGCTGAATTTATTGATACTTTCATCCTTGTCTACACTGTTTTCTTTGCTACTGATCCCAAGAGAAGTGCCAGAGACTCCCATGTCCGTGTAAGTTCATCTTGGTGGGTGGGTCAACCAGGTTTTTTTTTATCGCAGCCATAATTGAATTTCTTCCTTCTTCCTCTTTTCTCTTCTTGATTTTTTAGTCATTCCTTCGCAGTGCACATTCTAATTTGCACTATTTTGAAGTGAAGCATTTAATCTAATCTTTATGCATTTCTTTTTATGTGTGAAACTTGATAGGGTTTTTAGAACCGATTTGAGTTTAAAATTCTTAATTGGCCTTGCAAGATGTATGTAAAATTGTACGTGGTGATTATTCAGCTTATGCACATGAGTCATACAAAATTACAGCTGGCACGTATCTCTGATGCCACCTCCTCTATATAAATATTTTCCATTGACTTTTTTTGGTTTGCACATGTGACCAATATAAGGCTGGAGCTGTATCCGTATAACAATGATTAACATCTATTTAGCTGATATAATGAAGAAGCTTAATTCTATTCATGTGGTAAGCTAGGTTGATTCTAACAATGTTTTAGGTTGGAGGTCATGGGTAAGAGATTCCTTGACAATATTTGACATTTTAGAGAAACCAGGGGGGTAGACGGCTGCGTCAACTGCAGCATCATTCTTGGGTTTCCCAACTTCCACTAATGATTCGGTGGACTTCCTAGGCAAGAATGAGTTTTTATATTATTATTATTTTGGTTATGATCCGAGATTTCGTTGTTATTTCTGTCAGAAAAATTGTTGTTATCAGCCTGTTTCTCTTCTTTAATAAACTCACAAGTACTTTAAAGCAACAGCCGATCACTGGTTTAGTCAATATTCTTTTTCTTATTAAAAGAATTGAATGCCATATGTTTGCCTATTCTACTAGGTCTCAATAACATCTCTATGTGAAATGTTATTTTCCAATGCTCTCTATTAAGCTCTGAAGCATGATGTAACTGTTCAATTCTTTCTTTCTGATATTAATACTGTGTTATAGTTCTCTTTATGTATGTCTCATTTGACCGCAAGTTAAGTGTAAATTGTTCTATATTTTGTCAATTGACAGGTCGACACAACTGTGTCTGAAAGGGAGCAGTTATTGCTTGTGAAAATCTCCGAGCTTGAAGTCAGGTAGATCGTATTGTGAATCAAGTAACTGGGTTGAACCTTCATATGTGCACATTATCTTTTTCTGTTGGACTTCGTGTTTGCTTGGCCAAATGGAACAAGAATCTGAATTACAAACAAGACATAAAAGTGATTCTGACATCCTTTCACAAAAGAACAAGGAATCTCTCATTCCTCTTATATATTTACTTTCCTTTTGCTTTGATGTAGGATGATTAATCTAACTGATGAGGTAGCTGAGCCAAGGATGAAACATCTGCAGGAAAGTGGCTGAGGAAGGTTCCATCTAAGCTCTTCAGAATTGAAAGGTACCGGATGATTTTGTGAGAGAAACACTGACTTTCCCAGATAAGGTGTATTGCTGGACTTATTACCCATTTTTCTGTCATGGTTCATTAGTCATAAACAACATGAGTGAGAGAGGGAGAGAGAGAGATGGGTGATGGTGTTTTCAGTTGGAATTTGAACTAGGCAGGAGCAGAGGAGGAACTTTGGGAGTGATATTTGATGGCTGTATTCCGTTCAAGCTGAAGGTGAACTTTTATGGATTTAAGATCAGCATTGTTTTTCGGATCTCAATGTTAGGAATTGAAAAAAAAAACATAAGGGAGGTAGCGGACGTGGAAGAAGAAGCAGCCGTTGAGGATGAGGAGGAAGAAGCCTTACCTTCAAATTCTGAACTGCTAAAACCCTGACCGGAAAAAATCCTTAAGAGTCATGAGACGAACTCTGTTAAGATTCGCTCCCCTCTATACTCACCGCAATCTGCTCTCCCCTCCGAATTGCAGAAGACCAAACCCTTTTTCTGCTTCCATCATCAATGTCACCTCAACTTCTTCTTCGAAGCTGAGGAGGTAGTTCTTCTCAACCATCAACGACAGCCCTCCTCCTATTCCTGAGACCATGTTAACTCAACCACAGAAGAAGAAAGAAGTTCTGCTCAATTTCGAAAACATCAGAAGCAAAGCTAGAAGAAATTGATTCAGGAAAATAGGCCGGCCCTATGCATCTTCTTCTACCCTCAATCCCTCCCTTACTATAGCAGCCATCACAATGGATTTTTCAATGTTTATTTGCTTGCCATTTTATAATCTCTGTTCTTTTCTATGGCGCAGAGTTCAAAGTTCTTGTTTCAGTCCTGAGGGAAATTACCTTGTTGCCAGTTCTTGGGACAACCGGGTTTTTTGATCTCCGCCTCAATTGAATTTCTTCCTTCTTCCTCTTTTCTCTTCCTTATTTTTTAGTCGTTCTAATTTGTGCTATTTTGAAGTGCAGATCGTAATCTACTCTGTTCGCATTTCCTTCTTCCTCTTTTCTCTCCTTTATCTTCATTGAGCTCCAGAAGCAAGCATATTAAGGACCAGTTCCATATTTGTCAGAATTTGTTTTCTATGCCGTCGTTGAAATCATCTATGCTTTGTAGTTGCAGAAGCCAACTGCAGAGCCGCCAAGAACAATCCACCTCTGCGGAGCCTTTTGTTCTCACAACGCCATTTTATTGCTTAAATACCCCTTCCCAAATGGGAGGCGCCTGTACTACTATTGCCGCGGCCAAGAACAATCCATCTCTGGTTTTGTTTCATGATCTTCATCCTCGTTTACTGCACCGCCGGTATCTCTGGTGGGTAATCCATTTTTTTCCTTCTTTCTCTGTTTTCTGTTGTTTACAATATGATTATAAACAATTGTGTGTGTGTGTGTACAGGAGGGCATATTGACCCAGCAGTGACGTTTGAGCTTTTCTTAGCCCGTAAAGTGTCACTAATCCGTGCTGTGATGTACATGGTTGCACAATGCTTGGGTGCAATGTGTGGTGTAGGGCTAGTGAAGGCCTTCCAAAAGTCTTACTATATGCAGTATGGTGGTGGGGCGAACGAGATTGCCGATGGCAACAACAAAGGTGTGGGTTTGGCAGCTGAAATTATTGGTACCTTTGTCCTTGTCTACAATGTTTTCTCTGCTACAGATCCCAAGAAAAGTGCCAGAGACTCCCATGTCCCCGTAAGTTCACCTGTTTTACTTGGAAAATAGAGTTTTATTAGAAGCGATATAGAAAGCATTCTTCTCAATTCTCTTGTTAACCCCCATGGAAAAACATTCTAATTGAGAACTTTTGCTCCTCTTAATTAACTGTGGGTGAATGATAACCTTATTCTTTTAGGAAAGAGAAGAAACTTATGATACAACAACAACAGAGGGGCAAGATGCTCCATCGGGCAAAACCTCGATAAAACTCCTAGTCCAATACAGTGAGGCCCACTATTATCTGTTGGCATTTTCATGGGTTATTGTTGTTCAATTTCAATGCCTTGCTTCACTTTGTTCTACAAATTACCCTTTTGTTTTCCTTATATTGTTTTTGTTTCAATTGCTATGCTTAGGTTATTCTCTGGATCCATTCTTTCTTATATTAAAAAAAGAAAGATAGTCGTTGAAGAGAAAGGATTTTTTTTCAAGTAATGATTAATAACTCTCGTCTCTCTCTTTTTTCCCTCTAAACAGTTGTGTGTGTGTACAGGAGAGAATAATAACCCAGCAGTGACGTTTGGGCTTTTCTTAGCCCATAAAGTGTCACTAATCCGTGCTGTGATGTACATGGTGTCAAAATGCTTGGGTGCAATGTGTGGGGTAGGGCTAGTAAAGGCCTTCCAAAAGTCTTACTATGTGCAGTATGGTAGTGGGACGAACGAGATTGCCGATGGCTACAGAGAAGGTATGGGTTTGGCAGCTGAATTTATTTATACTTTCATACTTGTCTACATTGTTTTCTTGCTACTGATCCCAAGAGAAGTGCCGGAGACTCCCATGTCCCTGTAAGTTCATCTTGGTGGGTGGGACAACCAGGTTTTTTTATCGCCGCCACAATTGAATATCTTCCTTCTTCCTCTTTTCTCTTCTTTATTCTTTAGTCATTCTCTTGCAGTGCACATTCTAATTTGCGCTATTTTGACGTGAAGCATTTAATCTAATCTTTATGCATTTCTTTTTATGTGTGAAACTTGATTGGGTTTTTAGAACCGATTTGAGTTTAAAATCCTTAGTTGGCCTGGAAGATGTATGTAAAATTGTGCGTGGTGATTATTCAGCTTAAGCACATGAGTCGTACGAAACTACAGCTGGCACGTATCTCTGATGCCACCTCCTCTATATAAATATTTTTCATTGACCGTTTTTGGTTTGCACACGTGACCAATATAAGGCTGGAGCTGTGTCCGTATAACAATGATTAACATCTATTTAGCTAATATAATGAAGAAGCTTAATTCTATTAATGTGGTAAGCTAGGTTGATTCTAACAATGTTTTAGGCTGGAGGTCATGGGTAAGAGATTCCTTGGCAATATTTGACATTTTAGAGAAACCAGGGGGGTAGACGGCAGCGTCAACTGCATCATTCTTGGGTTTCCAACTTCCACTACTGATTCGGCGGACTCCCTAGGCAAGGATTGGTTTTTTTATTTGGGTAAATTACACGGCGACCCCCTGAGGTTTGCCCTAAATACAGTACGATCCCCTATGTTTCTAAAATATATACTGTGACCCCCTGAGATTAGGTTACTTGTTATACTCAACCCCAGTCCGTTAGATCATTCCCGTTAGTTGCTGACGTGTTGGTCATTGATGCCTTAAAATGACAAATATACCCCTAATGGGGTGTGAGCTTACTATTTTGCCCATAGGGCAGCCTGAACTTCACACGATTGACTATGCTTCTTTTTCTTCATCTTCTTCCTCCTCCTGGAAACTCACCTGTACCCACCCTCTGCAATCCCATCTTCTTGCTTTGCTTCACTTCCTTCACCTGGATTGTTACCGGATGAAGAGCGGGCACAGGAGGAGGAAGAAAAACTGGTGGACAAAAAGGAGTTGCAGCGATGAAGCAGGGCTTTGCCACTTTCAACGTCAAGAGCTAGTGCGCTAATGGCGATGGACGAAACGACGGTACCAAAGTAATTATGCTTAATTCCTATTCTTTTTTCCTCTATAAATAATTTATTCTTCTTCTTCTTTATCTTGATAAGTTTTAGAGATCTTTAACCCTAAATTTCGTTCTAACTTAAGCAGGCCTTCACGGCGGCATGGAAAGCAGCATGTGGATCTTCAGGTTCTGTGAAGCTTTTCATAGCAAAAGGGACTTTCTTACTCGGTCCCGTTAAATTTGTTGGTCCCTGCAAGATCATTGATTCCACTACCGTTCAGAGAGCATGGTTTTAAAAATCGGGAATCGGATCGTTGAATCGGTCATGACCGATCCGACACGGCCGATTCACACTCAAAACCCTAGAAATTTCCCTGTTTTTGGATCTTTGGACTGATTCCGATCCGGATATCATCACTGTCCTATTCCGTCTCTGATTCTGCATTCTAAAACCTAGAGAGAGAGAGAGAGAGAGACATTTGTCATTGTCGATTCAGATAACACAGCCATCATCAATTCTACTTGTCTGGTTATCTCTTGCTCAATCATTCACCTTTCCTTGTCAAGGAAGTCGAGAGGGTCAAATCTTGAACAAGGCCCATAAGTGAAATTTGAAATCTCTAGGGTCGGTGCATGATTTGGAATCTCACCAAATCCAGGGATCAAATGTGTGCTTGAATTGAATGATTTCAAATCTTACCATTAATTAGGCATCCAAACAAGGGATTTGGTTTTGGGTTATTTGGAATCCAGCATAATTGTCAAGGCGACTAGGCGATACAAGGTGATCGAGGGGCACCTAGGTGCCTAGATAATAAGGTGCCCGCAGTGTGCAGTTTATGTGGTACCGACGATAATTTTATATAATTACGCTTATATGCAACATAGAAGCCATATTAATGCAACATGATATAATTATGCTATTGATGACCTAATATGAAAAAATCAACATATAATAAACAAGCCATATGATATAAGTATATTCATCAAAAGCAATAAATATAAATCAACGTAAACTCATAAAGTGTCAAAAAAATTAAAATTGATAAGGTGGCAGCCTTTCTTGCACCAATTAAGGCTGCGTACATTATGACCCTCCCCAGACCCCACAGTGGTGGGAGCCTCGTGCACTGGGTACGCTCTTTAGTAGCCTTGGACCCAAGAAGGCAGTCGGTCGCCTAGATGCCTAGGCGACTCCTTGACAACTTTGGAATCCAGCCACCTAAATCAAATCACCCGATCCAAAGATACCGCTAATTCATTTGATTCTAAAATGTGCAAACTTAACTGGAAACTCTTAAATCATTGTTTCTAAAACAGACTGGAGATGAAGTTTGGCAGTCAAGCAAGGGAGCCCAATCAGTTCAGGCTTACAACTGCCCTAAGCTAACAAAATGATAATAGCTGATTAGCCAGGTTGATTGGCTTAACTTCAACCAGCCTGCCTTCCTTGAACCTGGCTAATCAGTTCAATTAGCCAGGCTGGTTGGCTTAACTTCAACCAGCCTGCCTTCCTTGAACCTAGCCACTGATACTTCAGAAAGGATGCACTTTCTAATGATGTGAATGACTCCACATGCCTAAGGAGTTGCTCTCCCCTTCCAACACAAATGTAATGGAGAACAAGAGTCGAATAAAGGCACTATTACTCTTTAGCATTGACTTTGACGCAACTGGTTCTGAACAGTATGGGCAGCTTCCAAATAGAACATTGAATGATCTACAGTACAAGGAAAAAAAAAATCAATGATTGAAGAGGAAAGCTAATGTACCCTTTGTAGAAATAATGCAAAAATCTTAAGAGATGCTTGAAACAAAAGCAAAACCAAATCTGAAAACGAATTCAACATACTGCCTGTTGTTGTGATGGAACACAACCAATCCCCAAGACATATGCTCTATGGAAAGCTCGGCTTCAATTGCATTATTACACGTATAAGGACCACTTCCGCTCTTAACTCCAAGGTCATCATCATCTTTGCTAGAAACACAATGATAAATTCTATGATCGAATTAGAATGAAAAATATGAAAGCAGGTATTTCCTACTGAATAACCAGAAGATACTGAGCAAAACAAATTCCACATTCAAATTCCTGATTGTCTTTCTGAATATCTGGAGGCCCAGGTAGTACAGTCTCCAATATGATTGCAAGATTTTCATAGAATGGTTTGTCCTTCATCCTACACAATGAACAGATTACATAAAGATCCAATCTTATGGTATGAGTGGTATTCAAACAGACCATGTCTGACAGAAAAATGTTCCAAAAAAAGGCATCCCAGAGATCAGTAGCCAGGAATAACATAAGAGCCGGATGCAGAATATGGAATGATAAGTTAAGGCTGGGGAGTAACTTGCTTTTGAACATCCAAGATATTTTATGACTAATGTGCAGATGCAGGGAACAGATTGAGGAATAGGAATCAAGAAAGAGTACTTGAAAGGAGTATGGCTTTTTAATTGTTCATGTAACACAAAATAGAAATACACTTTCGGACAGAAGATTTCTTCTGGTAGGTGAAACTTGGGTGAATTGTTCATGTAACAAAAAATAGATATAAACTTTTGGACAGAAGATTTCATCTGGTAGTGAAATTTGGGTGAGAATTCATGGAATGGAATGACTAAAACTGTAATAGCTTTGATTTGTCACCCTACCCCCCCCCCCCTTTTTCTCTCCTCTTTAAAATGCCTTAAAATGCAATATGAGGCATTTCTGATGATTTCTCAACAATAAAATAAAAAAAACAAGTTCAATATTCATATCCCACTCATAAGACTGCAAAACGTAATGGACAGAACTCCCACATTTGACACTGATCCAGTTCAGGGTGTTTTGGTAGCTTAAAAGGGAAAGGATACTCTTCATAACTGAGTAACCATAAGTAAATTTCAGAGACCCTAAAACCCAATGATGTGTCAAACAAGAGTGGCTTGCTGATAACTTATGATGCTCTTATATTTAGAACTAGCATGATCATCCTTTAGTTCTTATGAGATTCTATTTTCTATTATCCAGGATGCATGGTTGGAAACTCAACCAGGGGTTATCATCTCATTTCTTGATTTCTTAACTTTCCTTTCTTCTCATACGGATTGAATTTGTCCATTAATGTGTCTATTAATTTTCTCTGCAGGGTTTCTTGAAGGCAACCCCAGATCTGAACAGGTATGGTTCTTCGGATGATTGGATCGAGTTTTGATGGGTAGAAGGATTGACATTGACCGGATGGGTGGAAAAACCTGGTTGCAAGCTCAAAGGGCCAATCACAATTATATAATTGTTCTCATGGGAATGAAGAATCTCCATTCATCTATGAATCATTGGGGAAATTGATTCAGGAACTATAAGGAAGAAAGCTTAAATCTTTCAGCTCTAAGTGAGAAATAAGGGAGAAATCAGAAAAGGCCCATTACCTGGTGGCTGGTTGAATCCGAGAACATCATATTGGCACCGGCTCCAATCGCCTTTATCGCATTTGATATCGACAGAAACATCTTTAAGGACTCCAAATCCTGGAATAGTGAGGTCTCTTTTCTCTTCTTCATTGATCAAAACTAACCTTTCTTTTCCTTTACAGAACTTCAATCTGAAATCAGAGGTTATATCAAACCCCTTCCCTAAGCTGCTCAGTGCTCTCTCCACAATCCCAACACGACCATCACTCATCTCTGAATCTCTGAGTCTCCTCACTCTTATGAACCTGATGAGAAGAACAAAGATGCAGAGAAAGAGATAAGAGAAGAGGAACAAATCTTAGGGAGTTGCCTAGTTTAGGAGTTTTATCGTGTTAAAAAAATGAGTGCAACTCTGGATTTTGGAGTCAAATACAGCAGTTAACACTTAGACAACCCAGCACTTTAATATGAATAGCAAATTAAAGTGGATGAAACTTAAATCTGATTCCAAATTAACATCTGAACCATTAAACAGCCCGACACTATCGCATCGAGCAAATTAAACTTGACGAAACCTAAATTTGATTGCAAATGAACATACTATGCTAATTTTAAAGGGAATTGCGTACTTATGCTAAACTTCTAAAAAGTTGCTTGATATTACAACTTATTTAAATAAAAAAAAAGCTGGGTATTATAGTACAGTGATTTTGTAGATCAAAAGTAAACTCAATCAGGTATCTAGTTCAGTTGTCCTATAAGAAAACCTCTTTGACCTGACGTAGTCTGTCGGACCTATGGAAAAGCCATGTGTACTGCCTTAAAGAAAAAATGATCTGCAATGTCCGGAAATTGACCACTCTGCTCTTTTTTCCCCTGTTGACTCTTGCAAAATTACGTCTTCTAATCCTTACAAGGGTGTGGGTTGGTTAAGCTGCAATGATTTACTGAACAGAAAATGGAATATCTAGGACTGAGATGTCTTTGGAATTGCTATTCCTTTGTTTTTTTATCTTTTTTATATTAATTTTTTAGGTTTATTCTGCTTTGCTTTATAAAATTTCTTGTTATTTATCCCTGGGTGGGTTGTCATTTTTTTGGTTTTTGCTATAAAATGCATAATAATGTGGTAGTGGAGTTATTTTACTCCCACTTGTATTATACTTCATTTATCATATACAATGGTTGCTCTCTCTCTCTCTCTCTCTCTCTCTCTCTCTCCCCCACCCCTCCCAAATGACTTCAATTCTTTACTGATTTTGTCTTGAACAGTTATCCTCATGCTTAGTAATTTTTTGCTGGGAAAAGGAGATGGTTTGCATCTTGAAAGAAGTGGTCTTCATGACAACTGGGACGATGCATAGTACTAAAACTCGTTTCGTCTCGGTCGAGATTTCGAGAATTTCGAGTATCTGGGTCGAGTCTAAACGAAATGCAACATCGAATTGAAAAATGCAGTATTTCGAATATTTCGGAAATTTCGGAAATCTCGGTCATTTTGGCATTTTACACCCACAAAAAAAAAAAAACCATATTTCGACGAAATTTCGGTCTGACCGAAACACTGAAACGAAATGAGTTTTAGTACTATGGGACGATGCAGAGGGTTATTACCGTAAGTCCTTCATCAAACCTTTCTTTGTTTTCTTTTATCATATGCAAGCAAAAGAACTATTGTGTCTCTTTGGTATCAACTGGATTTTGGGTTGACCTATCTTTTGCAGGAATTGTACTTTTTTATCTTCTCTTCATGGTATTCACATATTCTCTGTGCAGGCTATCTATTTGGAGAAATACTTGACAGTAGGTATGAAGTTACTGCAGCCCATGGGAAAGGTGTTTTTTCAACAATAGTTCGAGCAAAGGACCTCAAGGCTGGGAAAGGTGATCCTGATGAGGTGGCTATAAAAATCATACGCAATAATGACATTATGTGAGTTGATGTTACTCTTTTTGCCCTCAGATTGCATTAGTTCTAGCTAAATATTGATTTTAACTGGATAGTGCAAGTTACTGTTGACTGTATTTCAATGCACAGGTACAAGGCAGGTTTAGAAGAGCTGATAATATTGAAGAAATTAGCTGGTGCAGATCCTGAGAATAGATGCCATTGTGTTCGATTTTTCTCAAGTTTCAAGTACCGAAATCATCGCTGTTTGGTTTTTGAATCTCTTCATATGAATCTTCATGAGGTACTAAAGAAGTTTGGTTGTAATATTGGCCTTAATCTGGGAACTGTAAGAGAATATGCCAAACAGCTTTTTATTGCATTAAAGCATCTGCGGAACTGTGGAGTCCGGCATTCTGACATAAAGCCAGATAATATGCTGGTGAGTTTAAATTATTCTTCCATTACTGGGGTGGTTTCTTTTATGACTTTCTAACATATGTATGTTGTCCCGTTCAGGTAAATGAGACAAAAAATGTGTTGAAGCTTTGTGATTTTGGTAATGCCATGTTTGCCGGAAAAAATGAGATCACACCATATCTCGTGCGCCGCTTTTACCGAGCTCCTGAAATAAGTAAGTTCTTTGTTTCATATCCCTTGATTTTTTATTTATTTATTTTTTTTTTTTTTGGGGGGGGGGTTATGTGTTTGTTGAGATATTGTTTTTTTTTTATTGGTTTCTGTCCGTAAAATATGTAAATTTTCTTTTCCTGCTGCAGTTCTTGGCTTGACATATGATCATCCCATGGATATATGGTCTGTTGGTTGCTGTTTATATGACCTTTATTTGGGGAAAGTCCTTTTTCCAGGCCCATCAAACAATGACATGTTGTGTCTCCACATGGAGTTGAAGGGATCTTTTCTAAAGAAGATTCTCCGCAAGGTTGAAATTTGATTTTTGTTTTCTTCAGATTCCCTGCATCCCTCACGAGGGGTGTTTAAACCCTTTATTTTTTGCAGCTTTGTTTCCATGGTCCTCAATATCTTTAGCTTATTATTTTAGGTTATTGAATGGAAATACTATGTTATGATTGTGATTTTTATTGCTAGTGCTGATTTCAACATCTCTTGCTTTTTCTACAGGGTGGATTTACCAATCAGCATTTTGACCAGGATTTGAATTTTCATGCTACTGAAGAAGATCCTGTTACAAAGAAGGTGAGAAGTTACTTGTCAATGAAATCTGTAGTAATTATGTTTCAGTGACTGTTCCTATTGTTTTTCCTACTACTGCAACAGTGCAACCACCCTCTTCACCCCCCCCCCCCCAAAAAAAAGAAAAAGAAAAAAAGGGGAAGGATCATTGCCCTCATTTTAATTTAGCGTTGTAAACTATGTCTGTGGACTGTGAAGAAGCTGCTTCTCAATATTAAGCAAAAAGACATTGGTTCCTTAATTACAAGCTCCCCTGGTGAGGATCCGAAGATGTTGGCGAATTTCTAAGATCTTCTAGAAAAAATATTTGTCTTAGATCCAGAGAAGAGAATGACAGTATCTCAAGCATTGAGGCATTCATTCATCACAGGCAAGTGACCAAAGATACTGATTTATGACCCCAGAAATGCTATTGAGCTAGATACATGTGCATTATGATCTCAATTTATTTTTAGCTCTCTAATCATTGGGCATTTCTCTGTCTTTTTATCTCTCTGTGATTGCCTAAGAGGATCGACACAGTGTTATTGGCATGGATGAAATGCGAAGAAGATGATGTTTGGTCTGAAGACCTTCCTACATGGTGGTTCTTTCAGTGGGATGGGTTCTGTTTCTATTGTAAGACAACTCGCCAAAGGCGTTTACATCTCTTGTAATGATTCTTAATGATGGGCTTTGAGAAGATTTATCACATTTATTCCCCCCTTGAAATTTTAGTCTGAAGTTTGAAAACAGTGTGCTGCAACCTTTTGCAGGCTTTAGTGCATTAGAAAATTCACACCAATGCTAGTTACTAAATTAAACTTAATAAGGTTGTGAAAAGTGTTCCTATGGCTTTTCGAAAAGATAGACTCGACAGAATCTTTTGCTTTCAGATCGCTTCCATCTTACATTGGATTTCATCTTTCTAATATTTAGTGGATACTTGGATATTGCATTTTTTTTGTTGTCTACATTTTTTTCATTTATCAAAATCACTTGGGTCCTGGAGTCTAATTCTATTTTTCATTCAGGGTTTCATCCAGGGCTATGACGCAACCAATCAGTGCTTTACATGCTTAGAAGGCAACCAAAAGAAGGTACCCTGGTTTGTTTTTTAGGCAGCTTATTGTGAAACCCTTGAAACTACTTCGCATGCTCTTAACTATAAAATTGGGCTCCTGAACTGTCTTCAGACTTGGAGGAATTAATCAGAAGAATTTTACAACCTGAAGTTGAATGGTCCATTTCTTCCTTGCCTATCAGAGCTCTCATGCATTTTTGCATGTACATGTTCCTGCATTGTGTGCGTGCATGTATGTGTAGAAATAGAGGTTCAGTTTCTGTAATATGGAATATTTTAATTTTTATTGGTACACCCTCCTACAAGTAACAAAAAAAAAAAAAAAAAAAGATTCTTAAGGTGAATAATCATAGTTTATATTCGGGAAATTATGATTAGAAACCTTTGTTCTGTTTGCCCTCATTATTTTTTGTGAAACTGCATTACATCTGATCTATGGTTTGGTGGTTCTGGTGGCTTTTGCACTGGCGAGGAGAGGTTGCAGTGCTGCAGTTAATGTTCAAATTGGTTAGTAGTTGCATACGATTTTAATTTTCTTTTCTTTAACATGATCCATGAGTTTTAACTTTTTTATGTTTTTCCTGATAGGAAACATAGGTTTAGTGTTGTTTCTTCATTCTGTAGTGTATAACAATGCTTATTGGTTTTTCTAGGACATAGGTGCTAAGTTCATGGAATTCTAGTAAGTTCATCTCTAATCCTATTACTTCATTTTGTCATGGTTCTGGTTGTTTCAGGTATTTCGTTTCATGCATTTTTGTAAGGAGATCATGTAAATGTTGTTACTTGTATGGTTGATCATACATTCATACTCAGGAAACCTTGGAGATTTGCACATTTAGTTGGATGCATTCCTCATCTTGCCTCTAGCCTGCATTGCCCTTTTCAATGACAGCCTAGAGTGGTCAATGAGTTGGCTGATGAGTTGACCACGCAAGGCGTTTTACTTTTGAGATTCTGTTATGGGAATACCATTCCATTATGAGGTGTGGGCTTTTATAGGCGGGGGTGTAGTTCTTTTTTGTTGTATATTATCTATGCTCTTGCCTCCTTGGAGGCCTGTTATACCATATTATCTTTAATTTAAAAAAATATATTGTTAGTGTTACCAATTAAAGTGTTCCATATGTTTCAGATATTCTTTTTTCCCTTCAAATCGTATCCCTCATAGATATTGTAGCAGAACTGAATCTAAAACCTAACCTGTAGCAAGACAACTAGAAGAAGAAAGCAAAGAAGAAGAAGAACTGAGAAAAGAAGAGAGAGTAAAACCGAGAGAGAAAAGAAGACTTCTCACGATTTAGTTGAATGACTAAATCGTGAGAGAGATGTTTATTTATAATAAAACATTAATGAGTTACAATAGAAAACCCCAAAATACCCTTGAGACATAAAACTAATTAGAACTAACTAAAAAGAACCACAAAAGACATAAATAACCCCAAGCACCTAAATATGATAATCTTAACACTCCCCCTCAAGCTGGAGTGTAGACATCACCAAGATCCAGCTTGGAACAGCCACTTGCAAACTGTGGCCGAAACAAAGCTTTGGTAAACATATCTCCAAGCTGAAACTGGGACCGAACAAAAGGAGTAGTAATCAACTTCTTTAGAACAGCATCGCCAACAAAATGACAGTCAACTTCAATGTGCTTGGTTCGTTCATGAAACACTGGGTTGTTGGCAATATAGATAGCAGCCTGGTTATCACAGTACATCTCCATGGGCTGATCACTGAAATAACCAAGCTCAGTAAAGGAACGAACCCACATCAATTCAGCAAATGTGTGAACCATAGCTCAACTCGCCTCTCACGAACGAGCAACGATGAGTCTGTTTCTTGCTCTTCCAAGTAACTAAGTTACCACCAAAGAAAGTACAATAACCAGTAGTAGATCTACGATCACCATCAGAACCAGCCCAATCGGCATAAGAAAATCCAACAATGCTAGTGTGTCCATGACGGCGATAGACAAGCCCCTTGCTAGGAGCGCCCTTAAGGTAACGTAAAATACGACACGCAGCCTCCCAATGAACTTGCTTAGGTGTCTGCATGAACTGACTGATAACACCCACAGCAAAAGAGATATCAGGACGAGTAACTGTAAGATAGATAAGTCTACCGACCAGGCGTCGATATTGGTGTGGATCACTAAAGGCTGTGTCATCAGAAGCACCAAACTTGACATGAGGATCCATAGGAGTATCAATAGGTTTACAACCCGTCATACCTGTCTCATCAAGTAAATCAAGAACATACTTCCTTTGGGACAAGCTTAGACCGAGAGAACTGCGAACAGCCTCAATGCCAAGAAAATACCGGAGGTTACCCAAATCCTTGATCTGAAAATTGTCAAGTAGATATGTCTTCACCTGTGCAATTCCAAAAGCATCATTACCAGTGATAATAATATCATCAGTATATTATTATCAAACCAGAGTAGCACTGAGATGACCACATTAGACCCCTGTCGTCTAACAAAGATAGAGTGACCCAGAGTAGCACTGAGAAAATGCACAACTAGCAACAACACTACTAAATTTATCAAACCAGGTACGGGGAGACTGTTTCAGTCCATAAATTGCCTTATGAAGGCGACAAACTCGGATACTATCCTCCCCCTGAGCAACATACCCAGGAGGTTGCTCCATATACACCTCCTCCTGCAGGTCACCATATAAGAAAGCATTCTTCACATCCATTTGAAAAAGGGGCCAGTCAAGGTTAACAACCAAAGAAAGCAAGATACGAACTGAATTCAGCCGCGCAACCGGAGAGAAAGGCTCAAAGTAATCGACCCCATAGGTCTGGGTAAACCCCTTAGCAACTAAACGGGCCTTGTGCCGCTCCACAGTACCATTGGGATTGTACTTCACCGTGTACACCCAACACGGTGAGAGCCTCCATCTCCACATCCATAGCATTTTTCCACTCAGGGTGAGACATTGCAAGGGTATAAGAAGAGGGAATAAAAGTAGAATGTAATGCAGTAGCAAAAGCAGGATAATGAGAGGGAAGATGAGAAACAGACACATAATTTGCAAGTACGAGTACCTTTTCTCTGAGCAATAGAGAGATCATTAACATCAACAGGAGGATCTGCAGGCAAAGAATCAGCTGGTGGCGGTAAGGGTGGGGCCGCAATAGATTGAAGTGGGAGCAGCGGCTGCTATTGGTGACAACGCACATAAACCTGTACAGGTGGGGCAGCTATCGGTAGAGGAAGAGGAGCAGGGGCAACAACCCGACCAACTTCATCAAGATGAACATCAACAGAGGAACCAGCAAAATAAGGGGAACTCTCGAAAAAGGTGACGTCAGCAGAAATAAACTGTTGGCAAGTAACAGGGTCAAAACATCGATACCCCTTCTGGGTATGAGAATATCCAAGAAATAAACACTTAACAGCCCGAGGAGATAACTTATCAAGCCCGGGGCGAAGCACATGAACAAAACACTGACACCCAAAAACACGAGGAAGAGAGAAAACAGCCAGATCAGGAAACACTATTTTGAAAGGAATTTGATTATTTAGAATAGATGAAGGCATACGATTAATTAGAAAATAAGCGGTCAACACCGCATCTGCCCAATAGAGTTTGGGAACATGCATATGAAACATCAAAGAACGAGCGACATCTAACAAATGGCGATTCTTGCGCTCGGCCACACCATTTTGTTGGGGTGTATAAGAGCAAGAAGTTTGGTAAAGAATGCCATTGTCAGAACAAAACTAAGAGACCTCACGCTGAATTAATTCAAGGGCATTATCAGTACGCAAAGTTTTTAAAGGAACACCAAATTGAATTCGAATTTCATTATAAAACTGTTTGAAGACAGATACAAATTCAGAACGATCCTTCAAGAGGTACAGCCATGTCATCCGAGAATGATCATCAATAAAACTAACAAAATAAGAAAACCCTAACCGACTTTTGACCCTACATGGACCCCAAATATCCGAATGAGCCAACTGAAATAAAGAAGTACTCCTAGACTCTGGACTCAAAGGAAAAACTGTACGATGATGCTTGCCAAGCTCACATCTTCACATTCGATACGGGAGACAGACTTGCAACTGGGAACAAGGTGCTGCAGCTTAGATAGAGAAGGATGTCCTAGCCGATAGTGCCAATGTAAAGGAGATACGCCAAGAGAAGTAGCAACCGCTGCAGTGGATGTAGTCCCCAAATCAAAGTAATATAGGCCTCCCTTCTCATACCTGCCACCAGTCTTCGTCTTTGTTGCAAGATCCTGAAAGACACAATAAGAAAGGTGAAAGGTTATAGAACAATTTAAAGTTTTAGTTAATTGACTAACGGACAAAAGATTAAGAGGAAGCTTGGGAACATGGAGAACATTAGTTAAAGATATGTCAAAAGACAAGGAAACTTTCCCATGACCAGTGACTGGTATAGAGGATCCATCTGCAATAGAAATTCGAGATGACATAGAAGGCTGTGTGTAAGATGAAAACAAATTAGGCTTACCGGTCATGTGAGAAGATGCTCCGGAGTCAATGACCCACGGAGAGGATGAGGACGTGAAACAAGCAGTAGTACCTGAGTGGGCAAGGACAGCGGTAGATGTAGAAGAAGAAGCCTCAAGTTGCTGGACTCGTTGTAAGAGTTGAGAGACTAAATCATTAGAAGATGTTGGAACCGCTTCCTCTAAAAGGCCGACCTTGTAGGAAAGGGAGGAAACAATATGTATATCAAACAGGAGCTCTAACACGGCGGACTATCCAAAGGGTGACACGGGTGGATAAATAATTTAACACCTGCCCGCTCCCAGGGGGACTTGATACCGTGACCCCTGCCTGCTCTGATACCATGTTGGAACCGCTTCCTCTAAAAGGCCGACCTTGTAGGAAAGGGAGGAAACAATATGTATATCAAATAGGAGCTCTAACACGGCGGACTATCCAAAGGGGGACACGGGTGGATAAATAATTTAATAGAAGAATTACCACCATCAGTAGAGGATCCCGGGGCAGTGTCGGAAGAGTGCATAGAATCAGCCCCGCCATCAGATACAACAGAGTTTGCAAATTGCTCACGGGTCCACTGTGGTTTGCCATGTTTGAGCCAACACTTATCAATAGTATGATTAGACCGATTACAATGAATGCACCATCGAGAACTAGCATCAACAGAACCAGAACCAGCAGTGTTAGACATATTCCCATGACCTCCAGAACCAGCTCCACGACCACGCCCAAAAGTAGAACCACGACCGCGAGAAGAGGGACCACCACCACCACGGCTACGCCCTCCAGTAGAAGTGAACAGGGCAGAATTATCTTTGTTGGTAGGAGCTGAATCAGACTTCACCACTGAAGGGGATATAACTCTCTGGAGCCGACAATATGCTTCATTCATAGAGGGGATCTTCTCTCCAGTCAACAATTGACTTTTGACGGATTGAAGATCAGAATCTAACCCAGAGAGAAATTTGGCAACCAAAAATTCAGATCGTTGGGACTTAATTACAGCAACATCAGTAGAGATAGGCTGGTATACATTAAGTTCTTCCCACATCCCCTTTAAAAGAGAAGAATTTCTCATAGAGATCATAAATTCGGGACAGATTTGTATCTTGAGAGTAGCTTTGCTTGAGTTCTTCCTAAACACCCTTGGCAGTTTTATGGAACATAACATTAGAAGCAATGGAGGGTTCCATGCTATTCCAAAGCCAGCAAAGAAGGGTTGCAATCTCAGCCTTCCAATCATCATATTTGTCATCAGTGGATGGCAAAGGATCCATGGTAAGGTATTTCATCTTCCGGCGAGCAGTGATATAGACCTCAAAGGCTTGAGACCAAAGTAGATAATTAGAAGCACCATTCAGCTTCACACTAGTAATCTGAATGTTAAAGTTGTCGGTAGAAGACTTAGTATCAGCCATTACGGAAATTAATAGATGCAAACACCAATGTCGATAACAGCCTAAGAGAAAAGAAACAAAAAACCCTGATCAGGGTAAAATCGATAGCCTTGAAGAGTAGGGCAGAACAGCCCAATACAGAAGTATAATCTTCGATAATAACCAGCACTAATGATGTATAATCACTCTAAATCCAGCAGCAAGGATGAAGAACAGATCCCAGAAAAACAAGGCAATCGATTTCCTCAGAATTTTGGAATATCGATTGTCAGGGTTTTAGAGCAAGCAAGGAACCAATCTTCAAGGGCTTCAAACAGCAGCAGGGACACACACAAGCAGTTGCAGCATAGCAGAGAACTCTAGTCCTTCATGAATATATGACTAGAGTTCAGATCAATATAAGCAGCATATGGTTGCTGTAGACCATGATATAAACAAAGAGGTGAAAACCCTTCAAAACAGAAGCAGCAAGGAGAATCTCGTGGATCAGAATTCAATGCTCTGATACCATGTAGCAGAACTGAATCTAAAACCTAACCTGTAGCAAGACAACTAGAAGAAGAAAGCAAAGAAGAAGAAGAAGAACTGAGAAAAGAAGAGAGAGTAAAACCGAGAGAGAAAAGAAAACTTCTCACGATTTAGTTGAATGACTAAATCGTGAGAGAGATGTTTATTTATAATAAAACATTAATGAGTTACAATAGAAAACCCCAAAATACCCTTGAGACATAAAACTAATTAGAACTAACTAAAAAGAACCACAAAAGACATAAATAACCCCAAGCACCTAAATACGATAATCTTAACAGATATCTTCTGAACTTTTGACTCATGAGGAGGTTTGATTTATCTGTTGCTTGATATACTTTCAGAGCTTGTGTGGGTATCCCTTATTCATGTACACCATACTTTTGCAACATCAGGTTCTGATGGTGTTTTTAATTTTTGGGACAAGGACAGTAAACAGAGACTTAAGGTTTAGTTGCCTTCTTTCTGTTTTATTCTTATCTAACCCCAATGGTTGTTGGTGGTTTCATTGAATGGCAGTTATTTTTATATGTTATTTCACTACTATTTACCAGCCTGTTTGTGGAGGATAAGCAAATTCTTAATGAGAAGATGATGTAGAGAAGATTCACCAAAATCTGTGGAATATGAGTTGGAACCTAAGAAAAATGCTCACTTTGGATAATTCTCCTGGTGCATGGTCTGAAACCCAACCCTAAATTGAGATTAGGGCAGAATTTGCAAAGGCTCTAAAAGGACAGAATAGGCTAATTAGGAAACAAGAAACACTGACTACAGGAACTGGGTAGGCCACAGAAACAGCATATATGATTAGAACATTAAAACAGAAATAAAGGAAATTGAAAGCTCATTAACAGAATGGGGGATATTTTGTTACTCAAAACTACAGAGTTGTTGAGCCTGAAACTTGGGTTGAGTAACCCTTTAGATCAAACCTAACAGTGGTTAAAACAGGACAGATATCTCTGGCTAATAATAGCAGGGTGTGATCGGGGTTGATATGGGAACCAACAGAAACAGAGCAGGGGTGTGGAAAGTGGTAACAGCAGGTGTTAAAGTAGTGTTGGAAGATCAGAATCAATAGAGAATGAGGGGTGCTTAATTATGATTAGAAACCTTTGTTCTGTTTGCCCTCATTATTTTTTGTGAAACTGCATTACATATGATCTATGGTTTGGTGGTTTTGGAGGCTTTTGCACTGGAGATGAGAGGTTGCAGTGTTGCAGTTAATGTTCGAAATGGTTAGTAGTTTTAAATTTTTCATGTTTTTCCTGATTAGAAACATAGGTTTTGTGTTGTCTCTTCATTCTGTGGTGTATAACAATGCTTTTTGGTTTTTCTAGGACATAGGTGCTCCATCATGCAAAACCTAGATAAAAGTCCTAGTCCAATACAGTGAGGCCCACTATTATCTGTTGGCATTTTCATTGGTATTTTTGTTCAATTTCAATGCCTCGCTTCACGTTGTTCTATTGGGTTCATTTTATTTTCCTTATTTTGTTTTTGTTTCAATTGTTATGCTTAGGTTATTCTCTATATCCCTTCTTTCTTTTATTTAAAAAAGAAAGATAGTCATTGAAGAGAAAGGAATTTTTTCACTGATGATTAATAACTCTCATCTCTCTCTTTTTTCCCTCTAAACAGTTGTGTGTATGTACAGGAGGGCATAATAACCCAGAAGTGACGTTTGGGCTCTTCTTAGCCCGTAAAGTGTCTCTAATCCGTGCTGTTATGTACATGGTGGCACAATGCTTGGGTGCAATGTGTGGTGTAGGGCTAGTAAAGGCCTTCCAAAAGTCTTACTATGTGCAGTATAGTGGTGGGGTGAATGAGATCGCCGATGGTTACAGCAAAGTTGTGGGTTTGGCAGCAGAATTTATTGATACTTTCATCCTTGTCTACACTATTTTCTCTGCCACTGATCCCAAGAGAAGTGCCAGGGACTCCCATGTCCCTGTAAGTTCACCTTGGTGGGTGGGACAACCAGGTTTTTTTATCGCCGCCGCAATTGAATTTCTTCCTTCTTCCTCTTTTCTCTTCTTGATTTTTTAGTCATTCCCTCGCAGTGCACATTCTAATATGCGTTATTTTGAAGTAAAGCTTGTAATCTAATCTTTATGCATTTCTTTTTATGTGTAAGACTTGATAGGGTTTTAAGAACCGATTTGAGTTTAAAATCCTTAGTTGGCCTGGCAAGATGTATGTAAAATTGCTTGTGGTGAGTATTCAGCTTACGCACATGAATCGTACGAAACTATAGCTGGCATGTATCTCTGATGCCACCTCTATATAAATATTTTCCATTGACCGTTTTTGGTTTGCACATGTGACCAATATAAGGCTGGAGCTGTGTCTGTATAACAATGATTAACATCTATTTAGCTGATATAATGAAGAAGCTTAATTCTATTCATGTAGTAAGCTATGCTGATTCTAACAATGTTTTAGGCAGGAGGTCATGGGTAGGAGATTCCTTGACAATATTTGACATTTTAGAGAAACCAGGGGGTAGACGGCTGCATCAACTGCATCATTCTTGGGTTTCCCAACTTCCACTAATGATTTGGTGGACTCCCCAGGCAAGGATGGGACTTTTTTCTCTTATTATTTTGGTTATGATCTGAGTTTCATCGTTATTCCTATCAGAAAATTTTCTGTTATCAGCCTGTTTCTCTTCTTTATTAAACTCACGAGTACTTTAAAGCAACAGCCAATCACTGGTTTACTCGGTATTCTTTTCCTTGTTAAAAGAATTGTATGCCATATGTTTGCCTAACATACTAGGTCTTAATAGCATCTCTATGTGAAATTTAATTTTCCAATGCTCTCTATAAGCTCTGAAGCATGATGTAACTGCTCAATTCTTTCTTTCTGATATTAATTCTGTGTTATAGTTCTCTTTATGTATGTCTCATTTGACGGCAAGTTAAGTGTAAATTGTTCTATATTTTCTCAATTGACAGGTCGACACAATTGCGGCTGAAGGGGAGTAGTTATTGCTTGTGAAAATCTCCGAGCTTGAAGTAAGGTAGATCATATTGTGAATCAAGTAACTGGGTTGAACCTTCATATGTGCACATTATCTCTTTCTGTTGGACTTCGTGTTTGCTTGGCCAAATGGAACAAGAATCTGAATTACAAACAAGACATAAAAATGATTCTGACATCCTTTCACAAAAGAAAAAGGAATCTCTCTTTCTTCTTATATATTTACTTACCTTTTCCTTTGATGTAGGATGATTAATCTAACTAATGAGGTAGCTGAGGCAAGGTTGAAACATCTGCAGGTAAGTGGCTGAGGAAGGTTTCTTCTGAGCTCTTCTGAATTGAAAGATACCGCGTGATTTTGCGATAGAAACACTGACTTTCCCAGATAAAGTGTATTTTAAGTTGAAATAATTTGATTGAATACCCATTTTGCTATATTGATTCAGTCATAAACAAATAACGTGAGAAGGAACGAGGGTGAAACACTGACTTCCCAAGATAAAGTGTATTGCTGGACTTAATACCCATTTTTGTGTAATGGTTCATCAGTCATAAACAACATGAGCGAGAGAGGGAGAGAGAGAGAGATGGGTGATGGTGTTTTCAATTGGAATTTGAATTGGGCAGGAGCAGAGGAGGAACTTTTGGAGTATTATTTGATGGCTGTATTCCGTTCAAGCTGAAGGTGAACTTTTATGGATTTAAGATCAGCACTGTTTTTCGGATCTCAATGTTAGGAGATGAAAAAAAAAACATAAGCGAGGTAGCGGACGTGGAAGAAGAAGAAACTGTTGAGGACGAGGAGGAGGAAGAAGCCTTGTCTTCAAATTTTGAACTGCTAAAACCCTGACCGGAAAAAATCCTTGAGTCACGAGATGAAATCAGTTAAGATTTGCTCCCCTCTATACTGGCCACAATCTGTTCTCCCCTCCGAATTGCAGAAGACCAAACCCTTTTTCAGCTTCCATCATCAATGTTATCTCAACTCCTTCTTCGAAGCTGAAGGGGTGGTTCTTCTCATCCATCAACGAAATCCCTCCTGTTCCCGAGACCAGGTTAACGCAACCACAGAAGAAGAAAAAAGTTCCGCTCAATTTCGAAAACATCAGAACTGATGGTAGAGGCAATTGATTCAGGAAAATAGGCCTGTCCTATACATCTTCTTCTACCCCCAATCCCTCCTTACTATAGCAGCCATCACAGTGGCTTCTTCTATGTGTAATTGCTTGCAATTTTATAATCTCTGTTCTTTTCTATGGCGCAGAGTTCAAAATTCTTGTTTCATTCTCTAGAGAAATTACCTTGTTACTACTTCTTAGAACAACCGGGTTTTTTGACCGCCGCCTCAATTGAATTTCTTCCGTCTTCCTCTTTTTCTCTTCCATATTTTTTAGCCATTTTAATTTGTGCTATTTTGAAGTGAAGATCATAATCTACTCTGTTCGCATTTCCTTCTTTCTCTTTTTTCTCCTTTATCTTCATGGAGCTCCAGAAGCAAGCATATTAAGGGCCGGTTCCATATTCATCAGAATCCGTTTTCTATGCCGTTGTTGAAATCATCTATGCTTTGCAGTTGCAGAAGCCAACTCTAGAGCCGCCAAGAACAATGCACCTCTGCGGAACCTTTTGTTCTCACAACGCCTCTTTATTACCTTAATACCCCTCTCCACATGGAAGGCGCCTATACTACCATTGCCGCCGCCAAGAACAATCTACTTCTGGTTTTGTTTCATGATCTTCATCCTCATTTACTGCACCGCGGGTATCTTTGGTGGGTATTCCATTTTTTTTTTTTTTGTTTCTTTCTCTGTTTTCTGGTGTTTACAATTTGATTATAAACAATTGTGTGTGTGTGTACAGGAGGGCATAATAACCCAGTAGTGACGTTTGGGCTTTTCTTGGCCCATAAAGTGTCACTAATCAGTGGTGTGATGTACAAGGTGGCAAAATTCTTGGGTGCAATGTAGTAGGGCTAGTAAAGGCCTTCCAAAAGTCTTACTATGTGCAGTATGGTGGTGGGGCGAACGAGATCGCCGATAGCTACAGCAAAGGTGTGGGTTTGGCAGCTGAATTTATTGATACTTTCATCCTTGTCTACACTGTTTTCTTTGCTTCTGATCCCAAGAGAAGTGCCAGAGACTCCCATGTCCCTGTAAGTTCATCTTGGTGGGTGGGACAACCAGGTTTTTTTATCGCCGCCACAATTGAATTTCTTCCTTCTTCCTCTTTTCTCTTCTTTATTTTTTAGTCATTCCCTCGCAGTGCACATTCTAATTTGTTGCACTATTTTGAAGTGAAGCATTTACTCTAGTCTTTATGCATTTCTTTTTATGTGTGAAACTCGATTGGGTTTTTAGAATCGATTTGTGTTTAAAATCCTTAGTTGGCCTGGAAGATGTATGTAAAATTGCGCGTGGTGATTATTCAGCTTAAGCAGATGAGTCGTACGAAACTACAGCTGGCACGTATCTTTGATGCCACCTCCTCTATATAAATATTTTCCATTGACCTTTTTTGGTTTGCACATGTGACCAATATAAGGCTGGAGCTGTGTCCGTATAACAATGATTAACATCTATATAGCTAATATAATGAAGAAGCTTAATTCTATTCATGTGGTAAGCTAGGTTGATTCTAACAATGTTTTAGGCTGGAGGTCATGGGTAAGCAATTCCTTAACAATATTTCACATTTTAGAGAAACCAGGGGGGTAGACGGCAGCGTCAACTGCATCATTCTTGGGTTTCCAACTTCCACTAATGATTTGGTGGACTCCCTAGGCAAGGATTGGTTTTTTTATTAGGGTAAATTACACGACTACCCCCTAAGGTTTGCCCTAAATACAGTACGATCCTCTATGTTTCTAAAATATACACTGTGACCCCCTGAGATTAGGTTACTTGTTACAGTCAACTCCAGTCCGTTAGATCATTCCCGTTAGTTGCTGACGTGTTGGTCATTGATGCCTTAAAATGACAAATATACCCCTAATGGGGTGTGAGCTTACTATTTTGCCCATAGGGCAGCCTGAACTTCACACGATCGTCTCTGCTTCTTTTTCTTCTTCATCTTCTTCCCCCTCCTGGAAACTCACCTGCCCCCACTCTTTGCAACCCCATCTTCTTGCTCTGCTTCACTTCCTTTACCTGGATTGTTACTGGATGAGGAGCGGGCGCAGGAGGAGGAAGAAAAACTGGTGGACAAAAAGGAGTTGCAGACTTGCAGTGGCGAAGCAGGGCTTTGGCACTTTCAACGTCAAGAGCTTCGGTGCTAAAAGTGATGGACGAAACGACGATAGCAAAGTAATTATGTTTAATTCCTATTCTTTTTTCCTCTATAAATAATTTATTCTTCTTCTTCTTCTTTATCTTGATAAGTTGTGGAGATCTTTAACCCTAAATTTCGTTCTAACTTACGCAGGCCTTCATGGCGGCGTGGAAAGCATCATGTGAATCTTCAGGTTTTGTGAAGCTTTTCATACCAAAAGGGACTTTCTTACTCAGTCCTGTTAAATTCGTTGGTCCCTGCAAGACCATTGATTCCATTACCGTTCAGATGCAGGTTATCATCTCGTTTCTTCATTTCTTTACTTTCTTTTCTTCTCATACAGATTGAATTTGTCCATTAATGTGTCTATTAATTCTCTCTACAAGGTTTGTTGAAGGCAATCGCAGATCTGAACAGGTAAAGTTCTTCGGATGATTGGATCAAGTTTGGATGGGTGGAAAAACCTGGTTGCAAGCTCAAAGGGCCAATCATAATTATATAATTGTTCTCATGGGAATGAAGAATCTCCATTCATCTATGAATCATTGGGGAAATTGATTCAGGAACTATAAGGAAGAAAGCTTAAATCTTTCAGCTCTAAGTGAGAAATAAGGGAGAAATCAGAAAAGAACAAAGATGCAGAGAAAGAGATAAGAGAAGAGGAACAAATGTGAAGGGAAATGGGAAGGTGGGTATCTGTAAATTATAAGAAGGAAAGTTCCGTTTCACTGTTTCTGTTCTTGATGAGCCACAATTGTAGGAAGGAAAGGCACTGAGTCTTGGCCTTTCTCTTTTCCGGCCTATGGGATCCTCATTAGACGGTCGCCGGAGTTTGCGAAGCACTCACTGGTGCTGGTATAGGACGGCGTCGGACCTTGAGGCCTCCACTGTGGGTCCCATAACCTCCCTGTGGCTGTTGAAGTCTCCAAGAGGGGGATTCGAAGCTGTTTTAATTGAAGGGCAAAATTGGTATTTAAAGTTTATTATTAACACCGTCCACTTAAAGGTGCTGAGTTATATTTTAAAAACACGGGGGGTCGTACTATATTTAGGGTAAACCTCAGGGGGTCGCCACGTAATTTACCCTTTTTATTATTATTATTTTTATTATGATCCGAGTTTTCATTGTTATTCCTATCAGAAATATTGCTGTTATCAGCCTGTTTCTCTTCTTTAATAAACTCACTAGTACTTTAAAGCAACAGCCGATCTGTAAAATCCGCAACAAATTTGAATTTTTGGAACTTGTGTGATTTCAGGTTCCAGTCCTGTGTCGATGCTTGCTTCAATGTTATGGGCTGCATCGGTCGAGGTACTGACCAACCATCCGACACACCTATGGAGGATTCCGGGAGGAGTCTTCTCAACCTCGCCTTTCTGTAGTCGAGAACCCTGGTGGGGTCCCGCATCCGAGCTACTCGCGGATATGCTACCCGGAGGGGATGCAGAGCCTATCCCTTAACTAACTTATTGTAAGTATGAACTTATTTGTGTATTCGTATGCCGATTATATGACCAATTAGACTTTTAGGAGTATTCTCGTCATTTTATCCTTGTGGGACCCACATCCCCAAAGGGAGGTTCCAATTCCAAGTAATTACCCGTACTAATTTACCCATGATGTCATGTGACATCATTCTATAATTACATTAAGGTAATAAGTACAAAATTCTGGTTAAAAACAATTTTAAAAATTAGTTTTAAAAGCTGATTTTACATTAAAAGACCAAACATGCCTTAAGTAACTTAACCACTATAAATAGAAACCAGCTTCACTATTCATTAGTGTAAGAAGTTAGAAATCAGTTTTAGAAATATTTAAGATTCAAATTACTATCCTACCCCTTAGTGCTTAAGTAATATATATACATAACCCCTTTTACTATTTCTACTTCTCAATCCTACCTAGACATAAGGAGAATCGAAACTTCGTCTTAAGAGGATTTTGGGGAGAAAATAGAGAAGGGAAGAAAGGAAAGGAGAACCAGACTTGGGAAGCATCGAATTGGGTCTTAGTTGAAGCGGAAATCCTCATTTGAGAAGTTTGGAGCTGAAATTGAAGGCTGCACTTCCAATCCTTGCTGCTACATATCTAGGTAAGCCTTGATTCTTGCAGTCCCCATCTCTTCTTGCCTATTTCTTCCCTTATTTTCCCCAAGATTGCAACCTATATGTTGCTGCCATTAAAGCCTCACGACTTAAGCTTATACCATAGGAAATTCACTTACACAACCTGAAATTAGGTAAATTTTATTCGTTATACCTGAAATTTCAGGGCTGTTTCTACTTAATCTAATTTCAGGTTCCATGAACCAATTTATAAGCCCTAAATCATTAATTTGAGAAGTAATTAACCTAAATCCCTAATTTTAGTATTAAATCTGAAATTCAACAAATTAGTGAAATGACCCACCTTAATTATTATCTCAAACTAGAAATTGGGACTGTGCATGTTAAGATCTGCCCATTTAAAGTAAAACCCCCACTGCCCCTCGAACCGGACAGCCGGTTCAGCCTTTCAGCCATTTGTGACCAAAATACCCCCGATGCCTTTGATCGATCTCGGCTATACTCTAACCTCCAAACATTGCTGATTTTCTGTTGATAGGGACTGCTTTCTAGTCTATTCTGCTGGTTTATGCTTTGTCTTGGGCTATTTTGGAGGGTAATTATTGAGACCTTACCTACGAGAGACAGTAAGGGAATTCCGACCTTAAATCTTTGAAGTGTTTATCATTTTAATTTGTTTTGTTCTCGATTGCCATGTCATACATCATCAAAATTATCCTATTCATATAGTTTATTAGCTTTTATTTATTGCATTAGAATCGCATATGATTTAGGTTGCATTGGCATCTTGCATTGCATTGAGATATCTACCAATTCGATGACTATTATTGGAAAAGTATTGTTCTATTAAATTCAGCTTATACATACATGTGTTATTATGCATAGATTGCACTGGCTAGGTCTGTTTTATCATAACCAAGATTACGCTCCCTTACCAACAAGGGGTAAGGTGTTGACAACCCGTGGTACAGCCAAGGGTATGCCGGGTACCATTCATCGTCCCATGTTAGCGTGTGTACTCCGCTTTGGGGAACAAACAAGGGGTTGGTCATTGAGGGTCCGTTGGGTTAGCCATGCCGGTGATATGCTTTCTGGCGCGGTCCTCACCGTGGTAGAATGGTTTCGCTTCGGGTGACCGATGTCCTGGAACTGCCTGGTGTCATGTTTTCCGGTTGGTCATTAAGGTCATTGGGTTAGCCGCCTTGTGTCATGCTTTCCTGGCGGGGTTCTCTTCGAGGTTAGCATCTACTACATGTGTAGTACTTATACCACATGTGACTTAGTATTCATGTTAGGACATGCTACTTAGGACATTCATCATAATCGATGCGATATGTTTGCATGCATTCCCTTATTGGCTCGAGTTGAGAGCTCACCCCTCGTGATCACTCTATTTTTTACGATGAAACTTCTATCGCCGCTTTATGCTCCTTCGGGGACTCCTCCGCTCAGGATTCTCCTATTGATCGCGGAGTTGGTCCTTATAGTTACGGTGGAGCACGATGCTTCGTGCTCTCCGCGACGACGCTCATTCTCCCGATCTCCCAGCATGATCGGCTCCTCCCTTCCTTTTGTTTATATTACTTTTGTAGTACTTATGTACATAACCTTTTTGGCTTAGTTAGTGTTGCACCTTCATGCGGAACTAACGTGTAACCCCGATGTAAAAGCATATTCATATATATATATAAATACAACTGCTACTACTAGTTTCCTTTAATTATCGTCTTATTTCATATTAAATTGCTTCCACGCTTCTTAATTTAATTATATTGTGATCAAATCGCGAATAGAGAACTGCATGGTGATCTTGGTTGATGTCGGGACATCTGGCACACTTGCCCTTATGAACCGGGCCGGGGTGTGACACGATCACTGGTTTACTCAGTATTCTTTTTCTTATTAAAAGAATTGTATGCCATATGTTTGCCTATTCTATTAGGTCTCAATAGCATCTCTATGTGAAATGTTATTTTCCAATGCTCTCTATAAGCTCTAAAGCATGATGGAACTGTTCAATTCTTCCTTTCTGATATTAATTCTGTGTCATAGATCTCTTTATGTATGTTTCATTTACGGCAAATTAAGTGCAAATTGTGCTATATTTTTTCAATTGACAGGTTGAAACAGCTGCATCTGAAAGGGAGCAGTTATTGCTTGTTAAATCTCAGAGCTTGAAGCCAGGTAGATCATATTGTGAATTAAATAACTGGGTTGAACCTTCATATGTGCACATTATCTCTTTCTGTTGAACTTCGTGTTTGCTTGGCCAAATGGACCAAGAATCTGAATTACAAACAAGACACCAAAGTGATTCTGACATCCTCTCACAAAAGAAAGAGGAATCTCTCTTTCTTCTTATATATTTACTTTCCTTTTCCTTTGATGTAGGATGATTAATCTAACTGATGAGGTAGCTGAGGCAAGGTTGAAACATCTGCAGGTAAGTGGCTGAGGAAGGTTCCTTCGGAGCTCTTCTGAATTGAAAGGTACCGCATGATTTTGTGATAGAAACACTGACTTTCCCAGATAAAGTGTATTTTAAGTTGAAAAAATTTGATTGAATACCCATTCATAGTGATTCAGTCATAAACTTATAACTTGAGAGGGAGGGAGGGAGAACAACTGACTTCCCCCGATAAAATATATTGCTGGACTTAATACCCATTTTTCTGTTTTGGTTCATCAGTCCTAAACAACATGAGAGAGAGAGAGAGAGAGATGGGTAATGGTTTTTTCAATTGGAATTTGAACTGGGCAGGTGCACAGGAGGAACTTTGGGAGTATTATTTGATGGTTGTATATCGTTCAAGCTGACGGTGAACTTTTATGGATTTAAGACCAGCACTGCTTTTCGGAGCTCAACGTTAGATGATGGAAAAAAACATAAGGGAGGAAGCGAACGTGGAAGAAGAAGAAGCCGTTGAGGAGGGGGAGGAGGAAGAAGCCTCGTCTACAAATTCTGTACTGCTAAAACCCTGACTGGAAAAAATCCTTAGAGTCATGAGACGAACTCTGTTAAGGTTCGCTCCCCTCTATACTTGCCGCAATCTGCTCTACCCTCCGAATTGCAGAAGACCAAACCCTTTTTCTGCTTCCATCATCAATGTCACTTCAACTCCTTCTTCGAAGCTGAGGAGGTGGTTCTTCCCATCCATCAACAAATGCCCTCCTCCTGTTCCCGAGACCAGGTTAACCCAACCACAGAATAAGAAAGAAGTTCCGCTCAATTTCGAAAACATCAGAACCGAAGGTAGAAGAAATTGATTCAGGAAATAGGACAGAAAATTGATTCAAGAAATAGGCCTGTCCTATGCATCTTCTTCTACCCCCAATCCCTCCCTTACTATTGCAGCCATCACAATGGCTTCTTCTATGTTTAATTGCTTGCAATTTTATGATCTCTGTTCTTTTCTATGGCGCAAAGTTCAAAGTTCTTGTTTCAGTCCTGAGGGAAATTACCTTGTCGCTACTTCTTGGGACAACCGGGTTTTTTGATCGCCACCTCAATTGAATTTCTTCCTTCTTCCTCTTTTCTCTTCCTTATTTTTTAGTCATTCTAATTTGTGCTATTTTGAAGTGCAGATCGTAATCTACTCTGTTCGCATTTCCTTCTTCCTCTTTTCTCTCCTTTATCTTCATTGAGCTCCAGAAGCAAGCATATTAAGGACCGGTTTCATATTCGTCAGAATCCGTTTTCTAAACCATTGTTGAAATCATCTATGCGTTGCAGTTGCAGAAGCCAACTGCAGAGCCGCCAAGAACAATCCACCTCTTTGCAGCCTTTTGTTCTCAGAACGCCTTTTTGTTGCCTAAATACCGCTCCCCACATGGGAGGCGCCTATACTACCATTGCCGCCGTCAAGAACAATCCATCTCTGGTTTTGTTTCATTATCTTCATCCTTGTTTACTGCACCGCCGGTATCTCTGATGGGTAATCCATTTTGTTCCTTTTTTCTCTGTTTTCTGTTGTTTACAATTTGATTATAAACAATTGTGTGTGTGTGTGTACAGGAGGGCATATTGACCCAGCAGTGACGTTTGGGCTTTTCTTAACCCGTAAAGTTTCACAAATCCATGCTGTGACGTACATGGTTGCACAATGCTTGGGTGCAATGTGTGGTGTAGGGCTAGTGAAGGCCTTCTAAAAGTCTTACTATGTGCAGTATGGTGGTGGGGCGAACGAGAACGCCGATGGCAACAACAAAGGTGTGGGTTTGGCAGCTGAAATTATTGGTTCCTTCGTCCTTGTCTACAATGTTTTCTCTGCTACTGATCCCAGGAAAAGTTCCAAAGACTCCCATGTCCCTGTAAGTTCACTTGTTGTACTTGGAAAATAGAGTATTAGTAGAAGCGATATAGAAAGCATTCTCAATTCTCTTGTTAACCCCTATGGAAAAACGTTCTAATTGAGAACTTTTGCTCCTCTTAATTTACCGTGGGTGAATGATAACCTTATTCTTTTAGGAAAGAGAAGAAACTTATGATACAACACCAACAGAGGGGCAAGATGCTCCATCAGGTAAAACCTCGATAAAACTCCTAGTCCAATACAGTGAGGCCCACTATTACCTGTTTGCATTTTCATTAGTTATTGTTGTTCAATTTCAATGCCTTGCTTACAAATTACCCTTTTATTTTCCTTATTTTGTTTTTGTTTTAATTGCTATGCTTAGGTTATTCTCTGTATCCCTTCTTTCTTATATTTTAAAAAGAAAGATAGTCATTGAAGAGAAAGGATTTTTTTTCAAGTAATGATTAATAACTCTCGTCTCTCTCTTTTTTCCCTCTAAACAGTTGCGTGTGTGTGTGTACAGGAGGGTATAATAACCCAGCAGTGATGTTTGGGCTTCTCTTGGTCCATAAAGTGTCACTAATCCGTGCTGTGATGTACATGGTGCCACAATGATTGGGTGCAATGTATGGTGTAGGGCTAATAAAGGCCTTCCAAAAGTCTTACTATGTGCAGTATGGTGGTGGAGCAAACGAGATTGCTGATGGCTACAGAGAAGGTATGGGTTTGGCAGCTGAATTTATTTATACTTTCATCCTTGTCTACACTGTTTTCTTTGCTATTGATCCCAAGAGAAGTGCTAGAGACTCCCATATCTCTGTAAGTTCATCTTGGTGGGTGGGACAACCAGGTTTTTTTATCGCCGCCACAATTGAATTTCTTCCTTCTTCCTTTTTTCTCTTCTTTATTTTTTAGTCATTCCCTCGCAGTGCACATTCTAATTTGCACTATTTTGAAGTGAAGCATTTAATCTAATTTTTATGCATTTCTTTTTATTTGTGAAACTTGATAGGGTTTTTAGAACCGATTTGAGTTTAAAATCTTTAGTTGGCCTGTAAGATGTTTGTAAAATTGCGCGTGGTGATTATTCAGCTTAAGCACATGAATCGTACGAAACTATAGCTGGCACGTATCTTTGATCCCACCTTCTCTATCTAAATATTTTCCATTGACCATTTTTGGTTTGCACATGTGACCAATATAAGGCTGGAGCTGTGTCCGTATAACAATGATTAACATCTATTTAGCTAATATAATGAAGAAGCTTAATTCTATTCATGTGGTAAGCTAGGTTGATTCTAACAATGTTTTAGGCTTGAGGTCATGGGTAAGAGATTCCTTGACAATTTTTGACATTTTAGAGAAACCAGGGGGGTAGACGGCTGCATCAACTGCATCCTTCTTGGGTTTCCCAACTTCCACTAATGATTCGGTGGACTCCCTAGGCAAGGATTGGTTTTTTTATTAGTGTAAATTTATAAAACCCTGACCGGAAAAAATCCTTAGAATCATGAGACGAACTCTGTTAAGATTCGCTCCCCTTTATACTCGCCGCAATCTGTTCTCCCCTCTGAATTGCGGAAGACCAAACCCTTTTCTACTTCCATCATTAATATCACTTCAACTCCTTCAGAGCTGAGGAGGTGATTCTTCTCATCCATCAACAAAAGCCCTCCTCCTGTTCCCGAGACCAAGTTAATCACAGAAGAAGAAAGAAGTTCCGCTCAATTTCGAAAACATCAGAACCGAAGGTAGAAATTCCTTCAGGAAAATAGGCCTGTCCTATGCATCTTCTTCTACCCCCAATCCCTCCCTTGCTATGGCAGCCATCACAGTGGCTTCTTCCATATTTAATTGCTTGCAACTTTATAATCTCTGTTGTTTTCTATGGCGTAGAGTTCACGTTCTTGTAACGCCCCCAAATCCGTCAAGGAGTTTAGGTCGTTAACGGTCCACAAGATCGATAGTCTTAGCGAAAAGGAGCCAGAATGTGAACCAAAATAAATCATCATAGCCTCAAATTATTGTAGCAGCATATCTAATAACTCTTCTCTTAAACATAGCGAAAGTCTCAAATTTAAACCATAGATCCTTATTTCTGTCATCCTCAAAATCTAAAACTAAAACCTTAATAAAATTCTTCCTTAAAGTCTCAAAATAAAACATTATGTCTAAGAATTTTCTGAACTATTAAAATCCTTAATATCCTCTAACAGCAAATATAATGGTGTCCAACATTATCTCTACGCAACTCCTCCTCTTTGTCCGCCCAATCACCATATACGAGTTCAGGTTCTATGGATTCATTATCTGGAATTTGTAAGGGGGTAAGTAATGTAGCTCACAATAGGAAAAGGATCCTATTAGAGGCCAATCAACAGGATCTAAATACAGCTGCTGGTTTGGCTAGGCAGTTTGGGGCTGTTTAGGGCAAATCTAGGGTTTAGGCTAGGGTTATGGATGAAAGTAATACATGGTAATGATCAGTAGGTCTAGGGGGTTATTTTGATATAAAAATATTGGGATTTGGATCAGTTTAAAATTCCTGCAGAATTAGGGTTAGGGTTTCGGGTTTTAGAAATTAAGAAAAATTACCAAAACTAGGGTTTTGAGTGGGATCTAAGGGCTGGGACTGAAGTCGAGTTTTCTAAACAGTAAGGGGAAGGTTCGACTGTAATATGGGCTGAATTGAATGGCTAATTAGGTCAGAACAGGTTTTGACTATTTAGGGTTTAGTGGAGATGAAGGGGAATTAGGGTTTAGCTATGGAAGAGGAGGCAGCAGGCTAGGTTGAATGGAGGGGTTGATGTAGTGATGTTGTGTCTGAAGTTTGAAGGGATTTGGCTGATAGGATGTGGCTGGACTGAATTTAGAACACTAGGGTTTATGAAATTAAAACAGAAAATAAAGGGATCGCATGGGGAAGGAGAAGGAATGATAAAAAATAGAAATTAAACTCAAACTCACCACTGAATCCACCGGCAGCAGCTTGAATGATGAAGGATGAAACCACCTTCAGAGAGAGATCCTCCCAGCCGTCACGGCGTTAGGAGTCGCAGGAATCCACCCACCCTTTCCACCTTGAAATCCACAAGGATGCACACTCAAAGGAGCAGAACAACAGCAGCCGTCGGCCAGCAGCAGAAAACAGTCTTTTAATTCAAATTTCAATGTGTGGGAGCCCTCCACGATTTACTATATTCATAAGATGGCTTCATGCCAAGTCCTAGTACAATTTAAAGTCTTTTCCTTCAAAAATCGTGGAAGGAAGAGATTTAATCTAACTTAACTAATTTAAAACAGTAAAAGACCTATTTAACCCTACTAACTTAAGTTAAAAGATATCTAACTTAAAATAACTAATTTAAAAGAAGATTCCATATTAGCTAATAGGATATAAGGACCTATTAACCAATAGGAACACTTCACTTAAATTAGACCAATTGAACCAATTGGGTGCAACCAATTCTAAACCGGTTCAATCTAAAAATAGGAAAATAAACTAAGTATTGGGCTAATCCCATATGCAACCTATATACCCCTAGTTTAGGCTCATTAAAGTGGCCTAATACATAAAAAAACCCTTGGGAACAAAGGCCCAACATGTATATAACCCAACCCTAGGCCTATTTCTAAAGAAATAAGCCCTATTTGGTGATGATTCTGCATCAACTCTCCCCAACTTGAAAAAATTCGACCTCGAATTTTGTAGTGATGAGGGGGAATCAACATGTGACCAGCAGCTTTGACCATCCCCAAACAGAATTTCGGTGAAGCAGGAACATTGGGGATAAAATCTCCAAGGCGTGGAGGTTTCTCTTCGAAGAACCATGGTGGCATAACAAATTCTATGTGTTCGCTTTCTGAATCAGCAGCAACTGTGAATGTCCTGTCCATAGAGTCTTCAGTGTTAGCAACCTTCTTATTGAACACTTGAGACACAAGCTTTACCTTTTCAAGAACAGCATCTTGAAGGTTATTGTCTTCCTGTAGAGTGTTCTCAACCACCTCTTCATCTTCTGTTGTTTCTGCTTTGTCTTCTTTGATTTCTTCGACATTGACCACTTCAATAGGGTCTTCTACATGTCGACTTTCCATCTTTGAAGCTATAGGGGCTGTCTTTTTCTTTTCATCACAATTCACTGCCACTTCAGCTTTATCTTCAACTTGTGCTCTCTCAATTTCCTTTGGCAATGTAAATTTGTATTCTCTATACATGTCTTCTTTGTAATCCTTGTGCCTATCCCTGTCTTCCCTATGCCTTCTATGAGGTTGGTGAACTTGGGATTGGACCTAATATCTATCCTCATCTAGGGGAATGTTGATGTCCCGATGACGAGTAACCTGTCGTTGCGCAATCAGGTGCAACCTTTCAGTGATAGTCCTCTGTTTAGCTCTGATCTCTTTAAATATAGCTTTTTGCTCAGCAGTGAACTTTTGAAACATCTTGAACATTGCTGCCATAGGATCAAGTGGTTGTGGCAGCACCGGTTTGCCATGTTCAGCCATGGCTCTGATACCAAGTTAATGTAGCTCACAATAGGATAAGGATCCTATTAGAGGCCAAGCAACAGGATCTAAATACAGCTGTTGGTTTGGCTAGGCAGTTTGGGGTTGTTTAGGGCAAATCTAGGGTTTAGGCTAGGGTTATGGATGAAAGTAATACATGGTAATGATCAGTAGGTCTAGGGGGTTATTTTGATATAAAAATATTGGGATTTGGATCAATTTAAAATTCCTGCAGAATTAGGGTTAGGGTTTCGGGTTTTAGAAATTAAGAAAAATTACCAAAACTAGGGTTTTGAGTGGGATCTAAGGGCTGGGACTGAAGTCGAGTTTTCTAAACAGTAAGGGGAAGGTTCGACTGTAATATGGGCTGAATTGAATGGCTAATTAGGTCAGAACAGGTTTTGACTATTTAGGGTTTAGTGGAGATGAAGGGGAATTAGGGTTTAGCTATGGAAGAGGAGGCAGCAGGCTAGGTTGAATGGAGGGGTTGATGTAGTGATGTTGTGTTTGAAGTTTGAAGGGATTTGGCTGATAGGATGTGGCTGGACTGAATTTAGAACACTAGGGTTTATGAAATTAAAACAGAAAATAAAGGGATCGCATGGGGAAGGAGAAGGAATGATAAAAAACAGATATTAAACTCAAACTCACCACTGGAATCTACCGGCAGCAGTTTGAATGATGAAGGATGAAACCACCTTCATAGAGAGATCCTCCTAGCCGTCATGGAGAAGAAGAGAAGCCATATCCCATTTGGCCATAGACATAGGTGCTAAACCGTCACGGACATAGGTGCTAAGTTCATGGAATTTCAGTAAGTTCTTCATCTCTAATCCTATTACTCCATTTAGAGAAGTAGAAAAGCCATATCCCATTTGGCCATGGCCACGGCCATGAGAGCTCTACTTCTTCTCCCTCAGTCTCCTCTCTCACAGAAACTTCCAACCACTACTTCCTCCCTCACTTCCCATTCTCCAAAATGTTCGCTCCTTAGCTTCCCATCTCTCTATGCGAAACCACTCTATCCCCTGACAAAACAGAGAAACGATTTCCGTGTTAGGGCCGACAGCGGCGACGACAACTACGACCCTGATGAAGAAGAAGTAGAAGAAGTCGACAACAAGAAGGACTACGATGTCGAGTATGACCGCCTCCTCAGCGGTGCTGCCGTTGCCTCCACCACTGAGAGCAATGTCGGCGATGATATAGAGATGGTGCAGAGTAAGAGCTTTGTTTCCATTCAGGGTTGGGACTCGGATAAGGTGGTGGATTATAGGATTAATGAGGATAAGTTCCATAAGGTCAGCTTGTTTGACTGTGATTTCTTTATCAGGAAGCCGCCTGATCCTGACAACGATGTCTATGATTTCAGAGAGATGTACGTTACACCTCCGGACACTGATATTTATGCTATACCTAAAGTTTTAGCTCCGATTCCTCAGAAGTATATTAGATGTTCAAAAAGTGATTATGGATGCTACAATGTTACGGAGCCACCAATTGATGCACCCTGAGATCCGCTATACAATAGTGAGAGGGAATTTATGAAGGTTTTCTTAACAAAGCACTACAGAAACAGAAGATCTGGTGATCCAGAATTTTTTTTTGGTACCAAAGAGAAGAAAGAATTACATGGCCCCTAGCAGGGAGCAACAAAACAAAAAAACTAAGACCAGCCCTTAAGGCATAGGGGCCAGTTCAGTAAGAGTGACAGAAATGAGACCCCAGGAAACAACAATGTGCCTGTTCCTTGGGGAGCCAGTACAAGAAGAGGGAGGAGTTGAGGCTAATTTGGCCTTAATTTCAAAAGAAATGGAATCCCAAATCTGCTGATATGAGCGAGAGTTAGAGGTCCATTTCCTGATATTACGCTCCATCCAAATGTAATTAAGCATAGCACAAAAAGCAAGCTTCCCAACAGTGTCGCATATAGAAGAGCCTGCATAAGTCATATCAATCCAAATCCACTCGCGGGAAAACGGCAAGATTCTGCGGCGGGCAGGCCAGCATTTGAGCAGGACTCCTTTCCAGATTACTTTGGCAGAAGGGCACTCGAAGATTAGATGGTCAATGTCTTCCACATTGTTCCAGCAAAGGCAGCAGGACTGAGGGACGTGGTGATGTCGAAGGAAGGCCTGGGTTGGAAGGCAGTTGGAAAAGATCCTCCAAGTGGTGAAGCAATGCCTAGGGATGTGATGCTTGAACCAGACAAGCTTCCTCCAAGGAACAGGCGGACCCTTAATGTCACACCCCGGCCCGGTTATTAAGGGCCAAGTGTGGCGGGATGTCTCTAACATCCAACCAATCCCCAAGGATCACAAGTGCAGTACCCTATTCACAATCATTGCTCATAGATACAGTAATCAGAGGCAACAGAAACAATTTAATTAATAGAGATATCATTAGTAAGAGAAGTCTAAATGATATTTCATTTATATAAATGATAAGGCTTGTGATACAACTATACAGTTCTCAAAGGTAGCACAGAGTAAAAGTATACAATAAACTATTCTATAAATATATAAAGCATAAAAGAGTGGGGAGGTAGCCTGGACTATCAGGCTAAGATCAGGAGGTTGCCCAATCATCACGTGCGCACGAAATATCGTGCACTTCAAACTCCAGCGCCGCAAATCCAACATTAGCAGTAACTAAATCACCTGAAAAATAAGGATATCCATAGGGGTGAGCTCTCAACTGAGCCCAGTAAGGGGGGTACAAGCATACAAACACAATAAATCCATGATGCATGTGCTAAACTAACATGTTCCTAGCACAGATACTAAGTCTCATGGGGTATAAGTACTACTACTAGTGGTAGATGCTAACCTCGGTCCCAGAACTAACCCTTCGGTCACCCGAGCGAAACCATTCTACCACGGTGAGGACCCGCCAGTTCCGGAACTAACACATCGGACCCCGACAGACCCCCAAATGACCAACCCTGCCTGTTTATTCCCACAGCGGAATTAGGGACCCGCTAACATGGGACAGAAGATGGTATCCCGGAACTAACACATCGGTCTCTGCCACAGGTTGTCCAACACCTTTCCCCCTGTTGGTAAGGGGCTCGATCTTGGGTAATGAATATCAACCTAGCCAGTCACGATCTAAAAACATGATGAGGCAAGACATGATCTGAGTTATAATTTACCGAATTCCATCATCATAATTTCACATCATATAAATAATCAATGCAAATGCAAATGCAATGCAGTATGTCTTTGTGCAACCTATTTTACATGCAGTCTAATGCATTAAATAAAAGCTAGAAAACTACATGCTCCAGGTATAGAGGTAATGATGCATGAGCATGGCATTCAGCATAAAGTTGAAATTAATGTGATAAACACGCAGGAAATTAAGGTCGAATCCCCTTACCTGTAGTTGTAGCTAGCCTAGGTGAATAAACTCCAATAGGCAGGTAAGAACAGACCAAGACAGTCCTAAATATGAGACAAGAATATTATAGATTAGTTATAGAAGGAATTCTAGGTCAGTTACCCACCAACAATCCAACAAACCGACTAGAAAACAGTAGAAACAGCCCTAAACAACATACCAAACACCATGCAATAGGTTCTGGGATGGTCCAAGGTCAAGTCCCAAGGGGTCTAGGTCATAAGGGCATAAAAATGGGGGAGCCGGATGCAAACTTCCAGGGAGCCGGTCAACCTCCCCTGGGCCTGCAACTCCATCCGGGAGTGTGTCCGAATTTGGGGTTTTTCCTTTTTTTGGGTAGATCTTCACATACAAGGAAGAAACTAAGTGTTTTAACATTATATAAAGGTGGGTCTACCTATATGGGAGTTCAATTTTATAAATAACTTCATAATTTTGGTAATTATTCAATTAAACCTTATTAATTAGTTTAGGGTTTATAAATTGCCATCAAGAACAGCAATACAACTTTCAGACTTGGTAATTTCCCAAATTTCAGGTCTTAGAGAGTCAAAAACTGTTTCAAATTAGTCTAATTATGCTCAATTTCACAAACCCAAGCTTGGTCTCCAAGCTTTAATGGCAGAAATTCTTAATAGGTGAACTAGAGATGGAGAAGAAGGGAAATAAAGAGGAAGACAGCAAGTATCCAAGGCTTACCTCAGTTATAGGAACAGATTTAGAGTGCAGGTAGCTTCCTAATGGAGATTCTTGGTTCAGCTCCAAGTGTTGAAGACAAGCCCTAAGGTAAGCTTCCCTTTTTTCCCTCTCTTCTTCTCTTCTCTTTTCTTCTTTCTTTCCTTCTCTCCCAAGCTGGAACGAATTTCTTTAGCTCCCTTAGACTTGTGAATAGTGATCAATTGGAAAGGCTTTTGATATTTATCTAACTACTTAAGCACTAAGGGGTAAATCTGTCTTTTGGACAGAAATTAGATTTAAACTAATTTCTAAAATAGTTTATAAATCTGAATTCGTATTTATTGGTCTATTCTATCCATAACTTGATGCCGGGCGACATTAAAGGTCATCCGAACACGGGTAATTGTCTGGAACAGCATTCCCCACTGGGGAACTGGGTCCCACAGCGACAATTTTACTAAAATACCCTTCTAACCCTATTTGGTCGTACAAAACGTTATATAAATATATTTTAAATTATACTTACATTGTGTTTAATTAAGGGGAGGTCCTGCACTGTCCACCAGCTAACCCGACACAAGTAGCTCAGTGCGCTGGGTCCCACAAGGTAAAAATTACTATTCTGCCCCTAATACACTAATTAATTAAAAATACAACATACATACATCGTAAAATGGGATTCTTACCTGGGATTCGGCCTAAGACAGAGAGAGGCTTCGCAGGCCATCAATCCAGCATGCCAAGCTTATGTGTTATCTTCCGCTAGACACCTCAGACTCATTTAAGGCCACAGTAGTTGGCTGATCGGAATGCCTTTACAGACGAGTCATGAGATAGGTCTGAATTTCTTAATCAAGATGGCCCACAACTTAGAGGCTAGTATGGGCAAAGTTGAACCAGAACTTGAAATCACACAGATTCCAAAAGTTTAAATTTATTATGAAATTTGGCCGGGTTTCACACTTGAGGCGAATAGTATCCCAAGCTGAATTAGAGGAGAAGGAGCCAGAGCTGCTGGCTTTCCACAAAACACAGTCACCCCTGGTAGTGGGCCTTTGAGGAATGGATGCAAGATCATTCCAAATGAGAGCAAGGTCCTGGGAGGCCGGAGGGGGAGGAGACCAACCTACTGGGCCTAAGATATCAGCAACTAAGGAGAGCCTGTGTAGGCCAGTGGCATAAATGGTACGAGGAGATATCAAGCTGATGAGGATCCCCTTAGGGTGCCAGTGGTCGAGCCAGAGATAAGTAGAGAGGCCATCTCCAATCTGATTTCTGATGCTGTGAAGAACCAAATGTCGGGAGTCCAAGATCTTGCGCCAAACCCAAGAAGAGTCTGAGGAAGCAGAAGCAGACCAGATAGAGTCCTGACGGAGAGAGTTCGAGTAGATCCAATCAACCCAGATGCTCTTCTGTTTAGACACAATTTTTCATAAGAGCTTGATGATCCCTACTGAATTAACCTCTTTGATTCTTCTAATGCCCAGACCTCCTTCCTTTTTGGGAAGACAGACAGCTGCCCAGCTAAGAGGGTGAAGGAATCTAGAAGTCTCCTTACCCTTCCAATGGAAAGAGGCGAAGAGGGATTCCAAGGACTTGATTGTAGCTTGGGGAAGACCATAGATGCCTGACCAGTAGATATAGGAAGATTCTAAGACTGAACGAATAAGAACCAACCTGCCTGCATAGGATAGGAGCTTGCCCTTTCCATAACTGCAGTCTTTTGCGGATAAGATCAAGCATCGGGGTGCAGTGATGAGCCCTAAGCCTGGAAGGGATAAGAGGGAGGCCCAGGTACTTGACAGGGAGGCGACCCTCAAGGAATCTAGATTGTTGGCGGAAAGCCAACTTGAGAGAGTCAGAGATTCCTGTTAAAAAAAGCTGAGACTTTGCAGGATTGAGCCGAAGGCCGGACAGCTCATAAAAGTGCTGGAGACAAAGCAAGGAGGCATCAAGGGAAGCCATAGACGCCTTGGAGAAAATCATCAGGTCATCAGCGAAGGCCAGGTGAGTAAGCATGAGACCTTTACATTTAGGCAAAGGGGGGATGAGCCTCTGATCCGTGGCAATTTGGATTTTCCTGGAGAGAACTTCCAAAGCCAAGGTGAACTAGTAGGGGGATAAAGGACAGCCCTGCCGAAGACCCACACTAGCTTCAAAGAACCCCGCCGGACTGCCATTGATCAAGACTGAAAACCTGGGAGTGGTGATACAAGCATGGATCCAGTTGACAAAATTTGCAGGAAAACCCATCTTGATCATCACTTGAGATATGAAATCCCATCTGAGAGAGTCAAAAGCCTTGTGGAGATCAATCTTCAAGAGGATAGAGGGGGCATGGTTTTTCCTCTCAAACCCTCTGACAATCTCGTGGCATAGAAGAATGTTGTCAGAGATGCTTCGCCCAGGAATGAAGGCTGATTGGTTGTCGCTGACAAGGAGACGCACTACACTCTTAAGTCTTCGAGCAAGAACGTTGGCAATAAACTTGTACAGCAGGTTGCAAAGGGCTATAGGCCTGAATTCATTCATGGTAGAGGCTCCCTCCTTCTTTGGAATGAGGCACGGGAAGGTGTGGTTGATACCTTTGACTTGATTCGGATTAAAGAAGAAGCTTTGAATGGCAGCAATAAGATCCAATCTGATAATATCCCAGGAAGCTAAGAAGAATCCCATACTGAACCCATCTGGCCCGGGAGCACCCGACACCTTTAGAGAATGAATGGCAGCAATTATCTCATCTTCTTTAGGAATTGAGCCCAAGGAGTCAAAGAGAGGCTGAGGCAGGAATTTATTGAGCAGGTCATCCGAGAGGGGAGTGGAGTATAAAGGAGTACCACTAAATAAATCCTTGAAGTGCTGAACAGCCAAGTGTTTAATATCTTTTACTGTAGTAGCAGAAGAACCATCTTGAGCATTGAGCTTGACAATGGAGTTATAATTGACACGTGCTTTCAAAAGAGCGATGGAAATAAGCAGAATTAGAGTCCCCCAATTCTAACCATTTTATACGAGACTTCTGCTTGAGGAAACTTTCCTCCTGGGCCAGAAAAGACAAGAGCTCCAGAGATAAGGCTTTTTCCTCAGCAGCAAGGGCACTATCAAGGTGGGAAACCTGCAGCTGAAGCTGAACAGAGGCAAGCCTTGCCTTGCAAATGGAGACCTGCTGGGGGATATTTCCAAAAATGTTAGCATTCCAATCCTTTAGAGCAAACTTGACATTTCTGAGCTTTTTGGAGAGGGCAAGGAGGGGGGTAGAAAAAGCAAGAACAGATTTGTCCCAAGCAGCCTGGACAGTGGGGAGGAAAGTAGGGTGGGAGGTCCACATGTCAAAGAACTTGAAGGGCTTGGGGCCAAAAAAAGTAAGAGGCTGAATAGCAAGGGTGATGGGGGAATGGTCAGAGATATCTGGGTTGTCAAAAGAAGCATGGGAAGAGGGAAAAGCAGAGAGCCAATCTTCATTGACCAAGACCCTGTCCAACTTGCAAGAAATCTGATTAACTCCAACTCTTCTATTGCACCAAGTAAACGGGAATCCTGACCACCTCAAGTCATTTACCCCAATATCCTCAAGACAGTCATTGAAAGAACCCATTGCTTCAAGATCCAAGCTGTGACCACCTTGCTTTTCGTGGCTGTACCTGATGACATTGAAGTCACCACCTAAGCCCCAAGGGCAAGCCCCAATATTGCTGGCAAGAGATCTGAGATCAGTCCAAAGAGGAATTCTCAGAGAATGACTGTTGAAGTCATAAACAACAGTGAAAAAGAAGGAGAAATGGCTTAGAACATCTGAGAAGGAGAGATGCAGGAACTGAGCAGAGGAGGAGATGAGATGAATGGAGACTTTCCCAGGGTCCCAAAGCACCCAAATTCTGCCATTGGGATGATGCACATAATTGGTGAGGAGGGACCAACCGGGGGCTAAGGAGCGAAAGATAGAAAGAGAGAGGTTCTTTTATGTGGGTTTCAAGGAGGCAACAAAAGGAAGCACTAGAAGAGCGCAAACGAGCACGGACTACAGCTTGCTTGGAGGAGGAGTTCAACCCCCTAGAATTCCAAATGAAACCTTGCATCATTGGAAAGAAGCAGGGAGGGGCAGCAAAGGCTCTGAGAGCCGGGACAAAACTGATTTAGAGCGAGATTCGCTACGTGAACGCCTGCGAAAAGAGCAGCCAAAAGGGGAGGTTGGGTGGACGCAACAAGAAGGGTTGTTGCAGGGGATGGGAGGGATGATGGAAACCATCGCGGGTGCAGAAGACAGGGGCCCAGCCGGGTTAAGAGAACCGGGTGGAGAGAAGACCCGAGAACCCGAGAAAGTAGAGGAAGATGGATTAAGAGGGGAGTGGTCCAGCCCTTCGGTTGAAGGAGACGAGCCAGCCAAAGGATCAAGAGCCATCGAAGCCACGTGGGCAAGGGGCAAAGAGGTGGGGCCCAAGGGGTTGCAACAAAAAGCCAAGTTCAAATTTAAAGAAGTGCCATCTTTCACAGTCGAGGCAGAACTCAAGGCAAATGCTGCCTGGAGAGAAGACGAAGGCAGGGGGACAGTCGAGGTACTAGCAACAGACATCAACGGGCAGCTTTTCAAGGGGTTTGGTGAAGACAAAGAAGCTGCAGCAACAGGGGAGCCAAGAATGGAAGGCTCCAAGGCAGGATTTTCCGACATCCTGGATCTGCTGTGAGGAGCAACATCAAAAAGGGGCTTTTCGGGGCATGAGCCAAGCTCGGAGCCGTCATCGTCCTCAGACAGGACCCTGAATCTGTTCGGACCACAGGGTAAAGGATTGATTGCCGACTGGTCCTTCGGCTTAGCCACAGATCGCCGGCAATTACAATGACGTATTTTGGTTCTTAGCTTACCACGAGAAGCAGGACGATCAACGCAAGATTCCGGCACCCCAGCAGCCAGAACACAGGGAGCAGCCGCAGCATCCAGCACCTTGGGAGTGCAAAGTAGAGAATCGTGCCCAAAGGTTTTGCAGACCTCACAGTGAGGTGGTTTCCACTCGTAGTGTATTTCTTGTTCAAAGGAGTAGTCCTCAGCCTCCTTCACAGAGATAAAGGAAGGGAGGGGCGACGACGCCGAGACCTCAATGCACAGCCGAGCGTAAGCCAGTCTATCTTTCCTCCTTATTCTCAAATCAGAAAACAGAGGGGTGCCAATCACGGAGCCAACGGAGCTGAGACCCGCAGTGCACCAATAGTGGAGAGGTAACCCAGGGAGGGTGACCCACAGAGGAATGGAAGTGGGGTCAGGTCGCCGGAGCTGCAGTCGAGGGTGTCATTGCCTCAGGAATAAAGGTTTCTTGCCAACCAACCAAGGTCCTCCCTCCAGAACACGAGTTTTGTCGGCATCAGAGGAGAACTTGAAAAGGAAGTAGCCATTGGCAAGGAGGAAAACATCCAGAGCACCACTCACCCGCCATTGCTTATAGAGCGAGGACTTGACTAAGAGGAAAGGTGGTCTGGACCCAAGAAAATGGCCTACCAGGGAGCTTTCCCAGAGCTTAGCTTCACCGTCAAGACATTCAGGGGGACAGAGAGCCACAGGGGAGGAACCTACGAAGACAGGGGAGATGAAGTGCAAGGGGAGGCCTTCCGAGAGGGGAGCAGGAGCAGGTCGAAGCAGGTTATTCCAAGGGGACTGACGATTCAGAGGAGACGAAGGAGGGGGAGGAGGAGAAAAGGAAGGGGATGGAAGAGCAGGGGGAGGAGGTGAAGACATCAGAGGAGGATCTTACTGGTGAGTCAGCTCACCGGAGATGAATGTGCCATGCTCCAGGCTGTTCAGTTTTAGAGAGGAAGGAGAAGAAGGAAAAGAGAGGGAAAGAGAAGAGCACATACGGTTGTGTTTAATCTCTTATGTCTCAAACTAGAGACAAACTTCCTTATATTGAAAAAGAATAACTAATTACACAGGGGCCCCTGGCCTTATACAAATGACAGAAGAAACATAAAATACATGTGGTTATATACAAGAATACCCTTAAACTCCTATTCTTAACACTCCCCCTCAAGCTGGGTGGTATATGTCATACATACCCAGCTAGTTCAATAAACAGTCAAAGTAATGAGTGCTAAGTCCTTTGGTGAAGATATCGGCCACTTGTTCATTCGTCTTCACAAAAGGGGTACAGATGGTCTTTGACTCAATCTTTCCTTGATAAAATGTCTATCAACCTCAACATGCTTGGTCCTATCATGTTGCACTGGGTTGTGGGCAATACTTATGGCTGCCTTGTTGTCACAATATAAACTCATAGCTCGATAGCCTCAAATCCCAATTCCCGAACAAGTCTCTTCACCACAAGACTTCACACACTCCGTGAGCCATAGCTCTAAATTCCGCCAAAGATTGACCTAGCCACCACAGTTGCTTCTTACTTCTCAAGTAACCAAATTCCCACCAACAAAAGTACAAGATCCTCGAAGCTGGATCTTCGATCGAAAATGATCCAGCTCAACAAGATCGCATGCTTCGATCCTCAAGTGACCATTTCTAGAGAAGAGAAGACCTTTTCCAGGGCATGACTTTAAGTATCCGAGGATCCTATACACCGCATCAAGATGTCCCATTTTGGGCGCATGCATAAATCGACTTACCACGCCAACAAAGATAGGCTATGTCCGGTCGGGTAAGGGAAAGATAGATTAGTCTTCCTACTAATCTCCTCGATATTTTTCAAAGCATCTACAAGGGGCTCGCCACAATCTTCTCCTAGTTCGCATGATTCTCGATCAATAGGAGAGAAGGTCAGTTTACACCCTAAGTACCTTGTCTCTGTAAGTAGATCAAGGACAAACTTCCTCCGACAAACACCGATCCTCGCTTGGATCTCAAACTTCAATCCCTTTAAAATACTTCAATGGACCAAGATCTTTGATCTCAAACTGCCGAGCCAAGTAAAGTTTAAGCTTTGTGGATTTCAGTTTCATTGTTCCCGTGACCACAATGTCATCAACATATACAATAAGAGTCGTAATAGTGTTGCCCTTCCTTTGTATAAACAAAGTGTGATCAGCTTGGCTTTGATGTATCCATTCTCAGAATAGCTTGCACTAAACCTCTCAAACCAAGCCTTAGGAGATTATTTAAGGCCAAAAAGTGCTTTCCTGAGACGACACACTTTTCCATTGCCACTAGGATGCTTGAACCCAGGGGGAGAGTGCATGTAGACTTCTTCTTCTAAGTCACCATGTAAGAAAGCATTCTTTACATCAAGCTGGTATAATGGCCAATCAAGGTTTGCGTACCATCGAGAGGAGTACCCGAATGGAGTTATGCTTGGCCACCGAGCAAAGGTTTCCGATAATCAATGCCATACACCTGGTATAGCCCTTAGCAAACTTGCCGCCAGATCTCTCTACGCACTATCGGACTTAAACTCGACCGTGAATACCCATCCGCATCCAACAGAACTCTCCCCTTTGGGAGTTCAACAAGATCCCAAGTGTGGTTCTTCTCAAGGGCCACCATCTCGGTATTCATTGCTTCTCTCCATTTTGGATCAGCCATGGCCTCTACTACATTCTTAGGAATAGAGATGGAGGAGATAGCCACTGTGAAGGCAATACATGTAGGGGAGATAGAATCATAGGAGACAAACTTGGCAATGGGATTAGTACAAGCTTCGAGTTCCTTTGCGGTGAGCAATAGAAGATCTAAGTCCCGAGGGTGTAGAAGTAGAGGAAGGTATACCTGTCTCGTGATGAGGAGACGAAGGAGGATTTTGGCGTGTCTTCTTTATAGGGAGCCATGAAGGAGGATTTCTCTTGTCCTTTCAGATACACAAGTAGCTCCCCCGCTTCTCTGTTCACCCTCAGACTCGGAGACTCCCCTCAACAACGAGATCCTCGGACCTTTTCTTTCCTTTGTCAAATCTAAATGGAGAAATAGGGGACGAGAGAGGGGAAGGAAATGATAGAAACTCAGGAGCCTCTTCAACCTCACTACCACGACACTCCCCCGAAGAGGCGACTCAAAATACGGGAGATGTTCAAAGAAAGAAACATCTTTGGAGAGAAGCCACCGACGGGTAGGAGGGTGATAACATGTGTAGCCTTTAGAGGTAGAGGAATACCCAAGAAAGATGCACTTCGAGGACTTAGGATCCAATTTAGTGTGGGCAGATTTGCTAAGATGGACAGCAGATGCAACCAAAGACCCGTGGGGGAAGTGAAAAAGAAGAAAAAAGTAAGGGTAAGACCGCAAGAGGTACTTTGAAGTTCAAGACACTGGAGGGCATATGATTGATAAGAAAGACTGCAGCCGAGTAAGGCATCGGACCAAAAGGTTTTTTAAACATGCATTGTAAACCAAAGAGACCGGGCTACTTCCAAAGAAAGGTTTTTTCTTTCAAAGACCCCATTTTGTTGAGGGGTATCAACACAAGCCACTTGGTGGATAATGCCATGGTCAGAAAAAAAGGACTCCAAACCACCATACATATACTCTCCACCTTTATCAGAACGGACAATCTGAATACGAGTTTGAAACTGAGTGTAAACCAACTCATAAAAGTTTTTAAATGCAACATAGACATCACTCTTTTGTTTCAAGAGATAAACCCAAGTAACTCGAGAGAAGTCATCAATAAAGGAGACAAAGTAAGCGGAAGCCACGTAAAGAAGTAACAGGGAAGGGCCCCAAACATCGGTTATGAACAATGTGAAAAGGTGAAATAGATCTATTGCTAGAAGATGGATAAACTGCCTTACAACTTTTCGCAAAAAGACAAGGTTCACAATGAAAAACATTATTGATGGAAAAGAGGTAAATAAATGTGGCAACATTTTTCTCATAATGTAAAAGGAAGGATGTCCTAAACGGCGCGCCAAAGCAAAATGTCCTCCTGTGTATGTCCGCCATGTTGCCCACACACATAAGATTGAGCTATCGTCACAGGGGAAGCACAAGTGTCCAGAACATATAATCCATCAGTCTCACGTCCACTGCCAATCACCCTCTTACCAAATCCTGAAAAAGACATTGGGTAGGAAAAAAGGTGACAAAGCAGTTCAAAGATTTAGTCAATTGGCTAATGGAAAGAAGATTAGTGGTAAAGTTGGGAACATGAAAGACAGATTTCAAAGGGATAAGTGGAGTAACTTGGACATCTCCCTTACCCGAGATGGAAGAAAGGGAACCATCAACAATTTTTACCTTATCTTTTCCAGAACAAACTGAGTAGGAGTTAAAAAGCTGAGACCTACCAGTCATGTGATCCGTGGCCCCTAAGTCAATTACCCAGGGTGTGGTGGCAGATGAAGTAGAGACCTGTAGAGCAGTGGAAGTAGTGGGTGCAGTAGAGGAGGATCCATCCAAGTGTGCTACAATCCGACAAAAAGCTGCTATGTCTTCTTTGGAGAGGGAGGATGAATCAGACTCATGAACCCCAACATGGGCTTTAGGCCCATTCTTCTTCGGTCCTTTTTGTCCTCCAGATGCAATAGAGGGTGGTTTCCCATGAAGATCCCAACAAAACTCCTTCTTATGCCCAGACTTGCCACAATAGTCATAGGAGAATCGGCCTCTACCAGCCCCCTTAGTGAAGGGAGGACGGTCCTGTGGAGTGGATGAAACAAGAGCAGAGCGCTCAACAGTGGGAGTGGTCTCCATAGCACTTCTACGCGTCTCCTCACTCTGTAAATAACCACACACCTCCCCCAGGGAAGGAAGACTTGGTCGGCCAAGTATCTGTACCCGTATGGGTTCAAACTCAGAGTTAAGACCTCCAAGAAGGAACAGGACCCTCTCCTTCTCAAATAACTGATGCACTTTAGGCTCATCAACAGGACACAACTGGAGATCTCTGTAGTGATCATACTCCTCCCAAAGTCCCACAACAAGGCTATAGTACTCAGAGATACTTTTGTCATCCTGGCGCAGGCTAACAATCTGTTGAAGAAGTTGATAAACCTTTGTAGAGTCCCCCACTCTATCAAAAATACGAGCAACACTATCCCAAATATCTTTGGCTTCTCCTCGCTTCATAAACCTTCTTCCAATCTCCTGGCTTCATTGAAAAAATGAGCCAAGTCATCACAAGGAGTTCTCGGTTTCCCATTTAGAGTAACCTGGAACATCAATGGAAGGGGCCTTAAAGCTCCCGGATATATATCCCAACTTCCCCCTACTTGAAGGATAAGCTTCATTGACCGTGACCAATCCAAGTAATTGTTACTATCAAGCTTAACAATGGGGAGCCGAACATTTGATTCTCATATGATGGAGGGATTGGCAAGGTCTTTATGTAATGGGAAGTTCGGATGTCTCAACAGTTTTTTCACCCATTGTGGTTTTAAAACAAACACTGAGAGGAGCAATCAACAAGACTTCAAGCAAGAACAATAGATTCCCAAGTAACAAAGCAGAAATAAAAACAGAGGTAACCTAGACCACAAAGCTTGAAAAAGCTTGAGAGCCTCACACAAACAAAGAAACAAGCAAGGAGTAGAAAAGAAAAGTCTTCCTTACCAAGAAACGACAGTGGGTAGTCCAAAAAGCTCCCAAACAAAGCTCTAGTGAAGAGCTATTGCCAATCCCACACTGCGGTGGCGCGAAAAAAGGCGTAGCAAATCTGGCCAAGATTCACTGTCCCTTGGATGCTCCCAACTGGCTTGAGATGACACAATGGGAAGAAAGGTAACCTCCAAACGAAACTAGAGCACTTGGTTGCTCTCCATTTGGATGAGAACCGAGAGAGAAAACAGATCTGTGAAGAACCGCAGGTTGGAGCTCAAACTCCAGCTGAACAACCAAGTGAGGAAACCACCTCTTGGTCCACTAAACACCCTTGTTGTCACACGGCCCGGTTCATAAGGGCGAAGTGTGCCAGGATGTCCCGACATCCAACCAAGATCACCATGCAGTTCTCTATTCAGCGATTTGATCACAATATAATTAAATTAAGAAGCGTGAAGCAATTTAATATGAAATAAGGCGGTAATTAAAAGGAAACTAGTAGTACTTGATTGTATTTATATATATATATATGAATATGCTTTTACATCAGGGTTACACTGTTAGTTCACGTAAGGTGCAACACTAACTAAGCCAAAAAGGTTATGTACATAAGTACTACAAAAAGTAATATAAACAAAAGGAAGGGAGGAGCCGATCGATGCAGGAGATCGGAGAATGAGCGATCGTCGCGAGAGCACGAAGCATCGTGCTCCACTGAACATAAGGACCAACTCCGCGATCAATAGGAGAATCCTGAGCAGTAGGAGTCCCCAAAGGAGCATAAACAAGCAGCGATAGAGTTTCATCCGTAAAAAAATAGAGTGATCACGAGGGTGAGCTCTCAACCGAGCCCAATAAGGGAATGCATGCAAACATATCGCATCAATTATGATGAATGTCCTAAGTAGCATGTCCTAACATGAATACTAAGTCACATGTGGTATAAGTACTCACGTAGTAGATGCTAACCTCGAAGAGAACCCGCAGAAAGCATGACCTGAAGCGGCCTAACCCAACGACCCAATGACCAACCGGAAAACATGACACCAGCGTTCCGGACATCGGTCACCCGAGCGAAACCATTCTACCACGGTGAGACCCGCCAGAAAGCATATCACCGAGCAAACTAACCCAACAGACCCTCAATGACCAACCCTACTGCTTTGCTCCCACAATGAGTACACACGCTAACATGGGACAAATAATGGTACCCCGTACCCTTCGGCTGTACCACGGGTTGTCCAAACACCTTACCCCTGTTGGTAAGGGCGTAATCTTCAAGGTTATGATAAAACAGCCTAGCCAGTGCAATCTATGCATGATAACACATGTATGTATAACTGAATTTAATAGAACAATACTTTTCCAATAATAGTCATCAAGAATGTAGTAGATATCAATGCAAATGCAAGATGCCAATGCAACCTAAATCATATCAGATTCTAATGCAATAAATAAAAGCTAATAAACTATATGAATAGGATAATTTTGATGATGTATGACATGGCAATCGAGAACAAAACAAATTAAAATGATAAACACTCCAAAGATTTAAGGTCGAATTCCCTTACCGTCTCTCGTAGGTAAGGTCTCAATAATTACCCTCCAAAATAGCCCAAAGCAAAAACAGAAAACCAAGAAGAATGACTAGAAAGCAATCCTATCAAGAAAAATCAGCAATGTTTGGAGGTTAGAGTATAGCCAGAGATCGACCAAAGGCATCGGGGTATTTTGGTCACAAATGGCTGAACCGGCTGAACCGGCTGTCCGGTTCAAGGGGCGTAAGAATGGGGGTTTTACTTTAAATGGGCGAGATCTTAACATGCACATCCCAATTTCTAGTTTCGTATAATAATTAAGGTGGGTCATTTCACTAATTTGTTGAATTTCAGATTTAATACTAAAATTAGGGATTTAGGTTAATTACTTCTCAAATTAATGATTTAGGGCTTATAAATTGGTTCATGGAACTGAAATTAGATTAAGTAGAGAGAAACAGCCCTGAAATTTCAGGTATAACGAATAAAATTTACCTAATTTCAGGTTGTGTAAGTGAATTTCCTATGGTATAAGCTTAAGTCAAAGAAGCTTTAATGGCAAAGAACATATAGGTTGCAATCTTGGGAAAATAAGGAAGAAATAGGCAGAAGAGAGATGGGGACTGCAAGAATCAAGGCTTACCTAGATATGTATGCGAAGGATCGGGAAGTGCAGCCTTCAATTTCAGCTCCAAACTTCTCAAATGAGGATTTCCACTTCAACTAAGACCCACCCGATGCTTCCCAAGTCCGGTTCTCCTTTCCTTTCTTCCCTTCTCTATTTTCTCCCCAAAATCCTCTTAAGACTCAAGTTTCGATTCTCCTTATGTCTAGGTAGGATTGAGAAGTAGAAATAGTAAAGGGGTTATGTATATATATTACTTAAGCACTAAGGGGTAGGATAGTAATTTGAGTCTTAAATATTTCTAAAACTGATTTCTAACTTCTTACACTAATGAATAGTGAAGCTGGTTTCTATTTATAGTGGTTAAGTTACTTAAGGCATGTTTGGTCTTTTAATGTAAAATCAGCTTTTTAAAACTAATTTTTAAAATTGTTTTTAACTTGAATTTTGTACTTATTACCTTAATGTAATTATAGAATGATGTCACATGACATCACTGGGTAAATTAGATACGGTAATTACTTGGAATTGGAACCTCCACTTTGGGGATGTGGGTCCTTATAGGATAAAATGACCAGAATACTCCCTAAAAGTCTAATTGGTCATATAATCGGCATACGAATACACAAATAAGTTCATACTTACAATAAGTTAGTTAAGGGATAGGCTCGCATCCCCTCCAGGAGCATATCGATACGTAGCTCGGATGCGGGACCCCACCAGGGTTCTCCTCGACTCTGGACAGAAGGCGGGTTGAGAAGACTCCTCCCGGAATCCTCCATAGGTGTGTCGATGGTTGGTCTAGTACCTCGACCGATGCAGCCCATAACATTGAAGCAAGCATCGACACAGATCGGAACCCGAAATCACACAAGTTCCAAAATTCAAATTTGTTGCGGATTTTACACTCCACCCCCTTATTAGAATTTCGTCCCGAAATTGACATACCCTGGAAGATCGAAGAGATAAGGGTATCTCTCTTTCATTAAGTCCTCTCTTTCCCAAGACGCTTACTACAGAGTGATTACCCCACTTGACTTTAACAAAAGAGATAATTCGATTCCTCGGGTTGTGTTCCTTTCTGCCTACAATCTCCTCTGGCACTTCTTCATAAGTCGGTCAAAGAATAAGCTCGGGGTGGTTCTTTGAGGCAGCGGTGTGAAGAATCGAGGATAAATTGTCTCAACATAGAGACATGGAACACATCACGCACACCGGCAGAGAGCGGGGCGTGCTAGTTGATAAGCTACTTGGACCAACTCTACTTAGAATCTCAAATGGGCCGATGTATCGGGGTTTAACTTCCTCTCTTCCCAAATCTCACAACACCCTCGATTGGAGACACCTTCAAGAATGCCTTCTCCCCAACTTTAAATATGTGCTGCCTCCTTTTATCTGCATAGCTCTTCGCCATGCAGACTGTGCGGCCTTGATCTTCTCTCTTATCGAGATCCACCTTCTCACAAGTCTTCTGATCAGCTCGGGACCTAAATGCGTGCTCTCCAACTTCATCCCAATACAAAGTGGAGTACGACACGTCTTCCCATACAATGCCTTAAATGGGTCATATCAATAGATGCGTGTAGCTATTATTATAAGCAAACTCTATCGTGAGAAAGGTGTTCATCCCACCGCCACTCATCTCTAATACACAAGCCCGAGCATGTCTTCCAAAGTCCGGATTGTCCTTTACGATCGTCCATCTGTCTCGTGGATGGTATGCTGCGCTAGACTCAACTCGGAACCCAAGCCTTACGTAGACTCTTCCAGAACTCAAGTAAACCTGGGGTCTCTGTCGAGACACAATATTCAGGTACCCCTGAAAGTCCGATAATGTTATCCACATAAAGCTTAGCTAGCGATCCATGGAGTAAGTAATCTTCATAGGAATGAAGTGGGCTGTTTTGAGTCGACTGTCACAATTACCCGGATTTATCCATTCCCTTCCTAGTGCGAGGAAGGCCATGACAAAATCCATGGTTATATTCTCCCATTTCCACTCTGGTATAGCTAGGGGTTGCAAAAGTCCTTGTGGTCTATTCCTAACGACCTTAACTCGTTGACATGTAGAACACTTGGAAACAAAGGCTGCTACATCATTCTTCATACCATGCCACCACATAAAGTGTTTCAGTCTCGGTACATCTTGGTACCACCAGGATGCACGAGATAGGGAGATCGGTGAGCCTCTTGTAAAATGAGCTCCTTCAGTGACTATCCGCTGGGTACACATAGTCTATCTTTAAACATAAGCACTCCATCAAGTCGGTGAAAAATCTGCACTCTTACGGGCCCCCAGATTAATACTATTCACAATGTGTTGAAATTCTTCATCGTAGGATCAGTCTTTTATTATCCGAGCTCAGCCGATGGTTGCACCATCAATACAAATCAATTCTTGATTTCACCAAATATCATTTCCACTTCCATAGCATGTAAGTCCTTCGCAATTTCATCCTCAACCTTAAATCTACCCATATCCCATCTCAGACTTCCTCTCGAGTGCATCACCACTCATTGGCTTTACCTGGTGATATGAGATATCAAACTCATAATCATTAATGAGTTCAAGCCACCTCCTTTGCCTCGTGTTCAACTCCTTACGTGTGAAGAAGTACTTTAAACTCTTGTGATCCGCGAAAATCTCAATTTTCTCACCATACGGTAATGCCTCCACAACTTTAGTGCAAACACAATCTACCGCCAATTCTAGGTCATGTGTAGGGTAGTTCTTCTCATGGTCCTTTAACCGCCGAGAACCATAGGCAATAACCTTCCCATTCTCGCATCAACACACATCCTAACCCCGACTTGGAGGCATCGCAGACACCACCATCCCTTCGTTCCATCAGAAGAACAAGAACCTGGGGCTGTTACCAATCTTTTCTTGAGCCTCCTGAAAACTATTTTCACAATCCTCATTCCACTCAAACTTGGCGCCCTTCTTAGTAAGGCGTGTCGGGCATAGCTATCTTTGAGAAGTTTTCAATAAACCTTCGTAATACCCAGCTAATCCCAGAAAACTTCTAATCGCTGTTCTTGTTTTGGGGCTCTCCCAATTTACCACGCTTGAACCTTCCCTGGGTCCACTTGATCCTCCGGCTGAAATAATATGGCCTAGAAACCCAACTCGAGGTAACCAAAATTCACAGCTTGTTGAATTTTGCATATAGTCTGCTCTCTCGGTCTTTGCGAGAATAAATCTCAAATCTTTGGGCATGCTCTTCTTCATTCTTGAGTAAATCAAGATATCATCAATGAAGACTATCACAAACTTGTCCAGGACATCATGGAAGACTCGCTCATCGCTGGCCATAAATGCTGCATTGGGGCATTAGTAAGCCCAAATGACATAACCAGGAACTCATAGTGCCCATATCGAGTCCCGAGCGGTCTTACTAACATCGCCTTCCTTAATTGAAGCGATGGTACCGATCCGAGATCTATCTTGAAAAGACTTGGCACCTGGTGATCAAAAGATCATCAATCCTTGCGAGAGGATACTTGTTCTTGATTGTTAGCTTGTTTAGCTCTCTATAATCAATACACATCCTCGTGGAGCCGTCTTTCTTCTTCACGAACAAGACTGGAGCACCCCGAGGAGATACTCGGTCTTATAAAGCCTTTCTTCAATAAGTCTTGAAGGGAGCTTGTAATTCTTTCAATGCAGTCGGTGCCATTCGCAGAGGTGCTTTAGATCTGCGCGCCGATCCAGGTTTAAGATCAATCACAAACTCATTCTCTCTTGGTGGAGGCAGGCTTGTCAGTCATCGGGAAAGACATCGGGGAATTCCTCAACAATAGGGATCTCGGTCGTTGGCCTAACTCGTGTCCTGGTATCCAAAACCGACACAAGGTATCCTGCATCCCTTGTTCAAGCGGTTTCTTCATTTCCAAGCTGAAATCACCATCTTCTTTGGCCTTTTCTTCTTATCACCCACGAAGATGAATCCTTTCTTGCCCTTTGGCTGAATACTATCTTCCTTTCAGCACATAGTACATTAGCTTTGTAGTACAACCAGATCCATACCCAATATGACATCAAAGTCACTATATTGAAGCGAATCGATGTGCATTCATGATTCTACCAAAGCAATTCTCACCGCACACGGTTCATATAAAGTATTCAAGTCTATTCTTGACCCGGTAGGTGTCTTGATCGCTAAACCTTCTGATAAACTCTTAGGTAACACACCAATCCTCTTAGCAAAGGACGGAGACACAAAGGAGTGCGTCGCTCAAAGATCGAACAATGTATATCTTGGATGATCACATATAAGGATGGTACCTATATGCCATGACACGATGATTATGTATGCATGACAATAATTATTGAAATTTACCATCAAGCTTGAGTTTAGAAAGTTACCAGAACTACGACTGATTGGCTTCACTCACTTGCGGTCCAGAGTAGACTCGACCTTGAGGTCTACCGGCCGGTTGTCGAGGAGGAAGCATGGGCCTCTTGTGATGGCAAGTCCTAGAGTATGACCCATCCGGCCACAGGTGAAACATTTGTACTCAAGAACACCCGATGGAGCAAGAGAAGTAGTATCGACACCTTGGTGCCTGGATTGGCATACACCGGTGCAGTTGCGATGTCTCGGACTCACCCATTTTGTGCAGGATGAGACTGCACTAGATCCGGAAAACCTACTATACTTGTTGAATCCTCTGCCAGGGAATGGTGTTGCTCTTTTGCAAGCCGACTAACATAATAAGCATCCCTCTGCTTATCCTCAACCCTCTTTGCTTGTTTGCACGGTCTCCGAATACCCTTGGGTCGGTCTCAGTGGCCATAATCGAAGCAATCGTGGCCTTAATCCATCTTCGAACTTCGTGCTTTAGCTTCATCTGTTCCCAGTGAAGAGGAGCAAAGAAGAATAACTCTTCAAACTTCTGTGGTACTCCAAAGACGGCTTCGATCCTGAACCAATTCAGCCAATTCAATCTCTTTCCTCTTCCTCACACTTTGGTGGGGAAGTAATTCCCAAAGAAAGCTTGTTTAAAAATGTCCCAAGTTAGGACGGGGTGAGCCGCTTGCAAGATAGGCTTTGTGGTTTCCCACCAGCCTCTCGCTTCATACTTGTAGCTTATATCTAAAGAGATGAGTTTCGCTGGTCATTGCATCCCGTAAACTCAAAGGCTTTCTCCATCTCTTTCACCCATTTAACAGAAGCAGGGTGTCCTGGCGATCCCAAAAGTTAAAGGCGCATCTTGAGGAACCGTTCCATCGTACGGCCTTGAGTGTCTGTTGTGGAGCAGAGGGGGAGGGACAGCAGGGGCTGCAGGAGTTGCGGGGCTGCTTGTGAAGTTTGGATACTCCGATGGCTGCTTGGAATTGATTACCCATATCGGTAATCATCTCGATGCATTTCTTGTGCTTGCCCTTCCATTATAGCCCTTATAAGGCTAGCTTTGTCGTGAGCAGGCATATCGGGGGAGGAGGATGATGATTTGCTTGTGTACCCCACCGGAGGATCATTATGGGTAGGATTGAGGATGAGGCTGCCGTGCACGGCCTTCGGTGTTATGCCTCGATATGTAACAGGAGGCCGAGGATCCATAATGATCACTGAGAAAGAAAATAAACATCAAACTATCGGCACACGCAGCAGTTTGATATACATATATGCACAAAATAGAGAAAGTAGTAATAAAGGCAAGATAAGCCTTATCGTACTCCACAGTAATTCAAGGGAGGCCTTGAAGATATCTCGCCCATCTGTGGAGGATAGATTCTATGCGAGAAATGTGGGCCGAAGGTAATCCATCCTCCGATCGATGATGTAAAAATCTCGGCCCACAATGATTTCTTTGTCATTCCATAAGACAAACCGTAGATATACCTGGTCATTAACAAGCAACTCAGCGCTCGATTGAGTTCATCAATGTTCTCGGGGTTGTAATTGTACTCCTCAATTGGCCTTAACACATAACTCATCTCGAGTTGGTGTTATATGTTAAACCAAAAATCGAACTCCTATAAAGAAAACTCACAAATCATGCTACATATTAAAATATATTAGATTATAATGAAACAAATAATAAACACTCACTTCATAGCCATTTAATAAGTTTAAAATCATATAACACAGCATTTAAAGCATAAAAGTATGATTTTTACACCCAATTTATAAATATACAAGCCTTATATTACACAAACATAGTTTTAAGAATTTTATATCATTTTTAAATAATTTTAAATAATAACTTTTTTTTTTTTTTTAATGTATATATATATTTTTTATTATTTATTATTATTATATTATAAAGATATAATTATTTTATTTTAATATATTATAGGGTACAATTCATTATTTATCTAAGTATTTTTTATAATTTTTCAAACCATTTTAGAAGGCAAAAGGGATGAATTGGATTTACTAGCAAAAAGGGCAATCGGATTTACTACACGAAGTTGAATCGATCATCCGGTTCACTCGCGAGTGACCAATTTCTCTTAAAAGTGTAAAAACCTGCATCTTTTCTATTTGAAACCCATTCGGCTCTTACTTCTCCCTTTCTCTTTTCTAAGTGTCTAACACCCCAAAGAGGGTTCCTAAGAGCATTCACGACTAAAGAAGGGATCCTAACACAAGATTTCACCCCCAAATCAAATGTAAGTGATCAAATCCCCATTCCTTCTCTTTCTCTTACTTCATTTTAGATCTAAATAAGCATCTCTTCCTATATTTTTTTGTTCTTCAACCAAAACAGAAATTTCTTGTTCTCTTCTAGCACATCCACTTTTCTTAGCTCATTTTGTCACAATGTGCTATGTTATCGCTGATTTCACTCTTTTGCTTCCATTTCCTCAAGATCTATATGCAACATTCACTCAGTATACGACTTGTGCTCAAGAAGTGTTTGATAAAATGCTTATGACCTTCCTAACTAAATTTTTTTTTTTTTTTTTTTTTGGTTTCTATTGCAGCTTGATCTATAATGGCTGCAGCCCGAGGGCGAGGTCCCGCCACGCTTATTGACGCCCACGTTGTCTCGACTGCGAGATCATTGGCATCCAGTGCCTCTTCTTCTTCAAATGCTCCAGAGTACACAGTGATGGTACCACATGGGCACAACTGTTCACAGATTAGAGAGCATGGAGAGGACCATGAAATATGGTTTTTCCGGTTGGGTGGAAGGATGAGTGCAGTGGAGAACCAGTTGTCAGAGCGGAGGTCACACTTCTCGGACAAGGCCCACAACCACAGTGACTATCCGATGTTACTATCTAGACTAGGTGTTAACTTATATGTAATTTTCTTTTACACTTTGTAAGGACTACGGTCCTCAACTTAACCTATATCAACCTGATGTAACCAGATCAGCCTATGCGCTGAAATTTTTGTATAAACTCGGATCTATATAATAGAAGTTTTATCTTTATATCACGGTCTACAGTCAATTTTTTTTTCCATTTGTTTTTACTTGGTAACTTTTAGTTGAGGTTTTTATTTAATCTTAAGTTGAACTCACCTTCAGGTCAATGAGTTCAAGAGCTGCCAATCATGAATTTGACTGCGAATAGAAAAAGAGCGTGGCATGCTTTGATACCACTTAAATGTCACACCCCGGCCCGGTTCATAAGGGCCAAGTGTGCCAGATGTCCCCGACATCCAACCAAGATCACCATGCAGTTCTCTATTCGCGTTTGATACAATATAATTAAATTAAGAAGCGTGGAAGCAATTTAATATGAAATAAGACAGTAATTAAAGGAAACTAGTAAACAGTTGTATTTATATATATATATGAATATGCTTTTACATCGGGTTACACGCTTAGTTCACGAAGGTGCAACACTAACTAAGCCAAAAAGGTTATGTACATAAGTACTACAAAAAGTAATATAAACAAAAGGAAGGGAGGAGCCTGATCGATCGGGAGATCGGGAGAATGAGCGATCGTCGCAGAGCACGAAGCATCGTGCTCCACCGTAACATAAGGACCAACTCCGCGATCAATAGGAGAATCCTGACAGTAGGAGTCCCCAAAGGAGCATAAACAAGGACGATAGAAGTTTCATCTCAGTAAAAAATAGAGTGATCACGAGGGTGAGCTCTCAACGAGCCCAATAAGGGAATGCATGCAAACATATCGCATCAATTATGATGAATGTCCTAAGTAGCATGTCCTAACATGAATACTAAGTCACATGTGGTATAAGTACTACTCAGTAGATGCTAACCTCGAAGAGAACCCGCCAGAAAGCATGACACAAGGCAGCTAACCCAATGCACTCTGACCACCAACCGAAAACATGACACCAGGCGTTCCGGACATCGGTCACCCGAGCGAAACCATTCTACCACGGTGAGGACCAGCCAGAAAGCATATCACCAGGCAAATAACCCAACAGACCCTCAATGACCAACCCTACTGCTTTGTTCCCACACCGAGTACACACGCTAACATGGGACGTGAATGGTACCCCAAATACCCTTCTGGCTGTACCACGGGTTGTCAACACCTTACCCTTGTTGGTAAGGGCGAGTATCTTGGGTTATGATAAAACAGCCTAGCCAGTGCAATCTATGCATGATAACACATGTATGTATAACTGAATTTAATAGAACAATACTTTTCCAATAATAGTCATCGATCTTGAGTAGATATCAATGCAAATGCAAGATGCCAATGCAACCTAAATCATATGCAGATTCTAATGCAATAAATAAAAGCTAATAAACTATATGAATAGGATAATTTTGATGATGTATGACATGGCAATCGTAACAAAACAAATTAAAATGATAAACACTCCAAAGATTTAAGGTCGAATTCCCTTACCTGTCTCTGTAGGTAAGGTCTCAATAATTACCCTCCAAAATAGCCCAGAAAAGCAGACAAACCAAGAAGAATAGACTAGAAACAGTCCCTATCAACGGAAAATCAGCAATGTTTGAGGTTAGAGTATAGCCGAGATCGATCAAAGGCATCGGGGGTATTTTGGTCACAAATGGCTGAACCGGCTGAACCGGCTGTCCGGTTCAAGGGGCAGAATGGGGTTTTACTTTAAATGGGCGGATCTTAACATGCACAGTCCCAATTTCTAGTTTCGATAATAATTAAGGTGGGTCATTTCACTAATTTGTTGAATTTCAGATTTAATACTAAAATTAGGGATTTAGGTTAATTACTTCTCAAATTAATGATTTAGGGCTTATAAATTGGTTCATGGAACCTGAAATTAGATTAAGTAGAGAAACAGCCCTGAAATTTCAGGTATAACGAATAAAATTTACCTAATTTCGGGTTGTGTAAGTGAATTTCCTATGGTATAAGCTTAAGTCAAGAGGCTTTAATGGCAAGCAACATATAGGTTGCAATCTTGGGGAAAATAAGGGAAGAAATAGGCAAGAAGAGATGGGGACTGCAAGAATCAAGGCTTACCTAGATATGTAGCCAAGGATTGGAAGTGCAGCCTTCAATTTCAGCTCCAAACTTCTCAAATGAGGATTTCCAAACTAAGACCCAATTCGATGCTTCCCAAGTCTGGTTCTCCTTTCCTTTCTTCCCTTCTCTATTTTCTCCCCAAAATCCTCTTAAGACTGAAGTTTCGATTCTCCTTATGTCTAGGTAGGATTGAGAAGTAGAAATAGTAAAAGGGGTTATGTATATATATTACTTAAGCACTAAGGGGTAGGATAGTAATTTGAGTCTTAAATATTTCTAAAACTGATTTCTAACTTCTTACACTAATGAATAGTGAAGCTGGTTTCTATTTATAGTGGTTAAGTTACTTAAGGCATGTTTGGTCTTTTAATGTAAAATCAGCTTTTAAAACTAATTTTTAAAATTGTTTTTAACCAGAATTTTGTACTTATTACCTTAATGTAATTATAGAATGATGTCACATGACATCATGGGTAAATTGGGTACGGGTAATTACTTGGAATTGGAACCTCCACTGGGATGTGGGTCCCACAAGGATAAAATGACCGAATACCCCTAAAAGTCTAATTGGTCATATAATCGGCATACGAATACACAAATAAGTTCATACTTACAATAAGTTAGTTAAGGGATAGGCTCGCATCCCCTCCAGGTAGCATATCCACAGTAGCTCGGATGCGGGACCCCACCAGGGTTCTCCGACTCTAGAAGGGCAGGTTGAGAAGACTCCTCCCCGGAATCCTCCATAGGTGTGTCAGATGGTTGGTCTAGTACCTCGACCGATGCAGCCCATAACATTGAAGCAAGCATCGACACAGGACTGGAACCTGAAATCACACAAGTTCCAAAAATTCAAATTTGTTGCGGATTTTACACTTGTAACACCTTCAAACTCCAGGAAGAGTAGGCTTTGATACCATGTTCAGTTTTAGAGAGGAAGGAGAAGAAGGAAAAGAGAGGGAAAGAGAAGAGCACATACGGTTGTGTTTAATCTCTTATGTCTCAAACTAGAGACAAACTTCCTTATATTGAAAAAGAATAACTAATTACACAGGGGCCCCTGGCCTTATACAAATAACAGAAGAAACATAAAATACATGTGGTTATATACAAGAATACCCTTAAAACTCCTATTCTTAACACAGGCTTCATGCATGGATGCTTGATATTACTCTAATATCCATTTTGAATTTTATCTTTTTCTTTTGTATAACAGGGTTGTCTCTCTCTCTTCCCCCCCCCCCCCTGTGCATGATAATAATGTGATCCAGAATTTGTATTAGATTTTGAGGAGATCTATGTCATTGATTCAAAAACTAAGTCAATTACCAAAGCAAAAGTTTTGGTTACTGTTCCAGGAGGAAGAAATAGGGATAGAAAGCGGGACTCGCTTATCATTCGTGATAATGGGAACTCCTTCAAAATAGTTGATCTGAGTGAAAGAGATGATCCCACTACAGTCATTGAGAGGGAAGAATGGATTAAAACAAGACAAGACATGGACAGACACCTCAGAAAGTTGAGGGACTTCAGTAAATTGAATTGGTTCTAAACAATCGGTACTGGTACTGGTACTTGAAGTTCTCTTTAAGAAACGTGCAACGTACTAACTATAGATGTTCTTGCTTCAGCTACAGAGATGCCTTAAGCATAGACAGACGCACATATGACTGTTAGAAGGTGAGGTTTGCCAATGTGCATCACCAAAGGCCTGGTTTCCATTTTTGGTCTCCCCACTAGAAGGATGGAAGGGGTTTCTCCAACCTTGGCACTTCATTTTTTTTTTTTCTTCTGCTACTCTAATCAGCAGCTGCTATTTCAATGGTGTTATTTTGTGGTTGGATCGATGATTCAGCAGCTATGATTTCAGCAAGAATGAGACTGTGACTTAATTTTTTCTTGTTCAAAAGCAAGGTGGCAATGTCTGGTTGGAATCTGGTTGGAATAAGTAGATCAATAAGATCAATAAAAAATAAAAAAAAATTCCTATTACTCCATTTTTTCATGGTTCTGATTGTTTCAGGTGTTTCGTTTCATGCATATTTATAAGGAGATCATGTAAATGGTGTTACTTGTATGGTTGATCATACTCAGGAAACCTTGGAGATTTGCACATTTAGTTGGATGCATTCCTCATCTTGTCTCTAGCCTGCATTGCTCTTTTCAATGACAGCCTAGAGTGGTCAATGAGATGGCTGATGAGTTGACCAAGCAAGGCATTATACTTTTGAGATTCTGTTATGGGAATACCATTTCATTATGAGGTGTGGACTTTTATAGGGGGCGGGTGTGTTGTTCTTTGTTGTTGTATATTATCTGTGGTCTTGCCTCCTTGGAGGCCTGTTATACCGTATTATCTTTCTTTTAATAAAATTTATGTTAATTAAAAAAAATATATTGTTAGTGTTACCAATTAAAGTATTCCATATGTTTCAGATATTCTTTCTTCCCTTCAAATTTTATCCCTCATAGATATCTTCTGAACTTTTGACTCATGAAGAGGTTTGATTTATCTGTTGCTTGATATACTTTCAGAGCTTGTGTGGGTATCCCTTATTCATGTACACCATACTTTTGCAACATCAGGTTCTGATGGTGCTTCAATTTTTGGGACAAGGACAGTAAACAGAGACTTAAGGTTTGGTTACCTTCTTTCTGTTTTATTCTTATCTAACCCCAATGGTTGTTATTGGTTTCATTGAATGGCAATTAATTTTAAATGATATTTCACTACTAATAACCAGCCTGTTGTGGAGGATAAGCAAATTCTTAATGAGAAGATGATGTAGAGAAGATTCACCAGAATCTGTGGAATATGAGTTGGAACCTAAGAAAAATGCTCACTTTGGATAATTCTCCTGGTGCATGATCTGAAACCCAACCCTAAATTGAGATTAGGGCAGAATTTGCAAAGGTTCTAAAAGGACAGAATAGGCTAATTAGGAAACAAGAAACACTGACTACAAGAACTGGGAAGGCCACAGAAACAGCATATATGATTAGAAGATTAAAACAGAAATGAAGGAAATAGAAAGCTCATTCACAGAATGGGGGATATTTTGTTATTCAAAACTACAGAGCTGTTGAGCCTGAAACTTGGGTTGAGTAACCCTTTAGATCAAACCTATCAGTGGTTAAAACAGGACAGATATCTCTGGCTAATAATAGCAGGGTGTGATTGGGGCTGATATGGAAAAATGGTTTGGTGGTTCTGGAGGCTTTTGCACTAGTGATGAGAGGTTGCAGTGTTGCAGTTAATGTTCGAATTGGTTAGTAGTTGCATCCGATTTTAATTTTCTTTTCTTTAACATGATCCATGAGTTTTAACTTTTTCATGTTTTTCCTGACAGGGAACATAGGTTTAGTGTTGTCTCTTCATTCTGTGGTGTATAACAATGCTTTTTGGTTTTGTAGGACATAGGTGCTCCATTAGGCAAAACCTCGATAAAAGTCCTAGTCCAATACAGTGAGGCCCACTATTATCTGTTGGCATTTTCATTGGTAATTTTTGTTCAATTTCAATGCCTCGCTTCACTTTGTTCTATTGGGTTCATTTTATTTTCCTTATTTTGTTTTTATTTCAATTGCTATGCTTAGGTTATTCTCTGTATCCCTTCTTTCTTATATTTAAAAAAGAAAGATAGTCATTGAAGAGAAAGGAATTTTTTCAATAATGGTTAATAACTCTCGTCTCTCTCTTTTTTCCCTCTAAACAGTTGTGTGTGTACAGGAGGGAATAATAACCCAGAAGTGACATTTGGGCTTTTCTTAGCCCATAAAGTGTCACTAATCCGTGCTGTGATGTACATGGTAGCACATGGCTTGGGTGCAATATGTGGTGTAGGGCTAGTAAAGGCCTTCCAAAAGTCTTACTATGTGTAGTATGGTGATGGGGTGAATGAGATCGCCAATGGCTACAGCAAAGGTGTGGGTTTGGCGGCCGAATTTATTGATACTTTCATCCTTGTCTACACTGTTTTCTTTGCTACTGATCCCAAAAGAAGTCCCAGAGACTCCCATGTCCTAGTAAGTTCACCTTGGTGGGTGGGACAACCAGGTTTTTTTATCATCGCCACAATTGAATTTCTTCCCTCTTCCTCTTTTCTTTTCTAAATTTTTTAGTCATTCCCTCGCAGTGCACATTCTAATATGCGCTATTTTGAAGTGAAGCTTGTAATCTTATCTTTATGCATTTCTTTTTATGTGTGAAACTTGATAGGGTTTTAAGAACCGATTTGAGTTTAAAATCCTTAGTTGGCCTGGCAAGATGTATGTAAAATTGCACATGGTGATTATTCCGCTTAAGCACATGAATCGCATTTAAACTATAGCCGGCACGTATCTTTGATGCCACCTCCTCTATATAAATATTTTCCATTGACCATTTTTGGTTTGCACATGTGACCAATATAAGGCAAGTGTGTTCGTATAACAATGATTAACATCTATTTAGCTAATATAATGAAGAAGCTTAATTCTATTCATGTGGTAATCTAGGTTGATTCTAACAATGTTTTAGGCTGGAGGTCATGGGTAAGAGATTCCTTGACAATATTTGACATTTTAGAGAAACCAGGGGGGTAGACGGCAGCATCAACTGCATCATTCTTGGGTTTCCCAACTTCCACTAATGATTCGGTGGACTCCCTAGGCAAGGATTGGTTTTTTTATTATTATTATTTTGGTTATGATCCGAGTTTTCATCGTTATTCCTATCAGAAAAATTGCTGTTATCAGCCTGTTTCTCTTCTTTAATAAACTCACTAGTACTTTAAGCAACAGCCGATCACTGGTTTACTCAGTATTCTTTTTCTTATTAGTAGAATTGTATGCTATATGTTTGCCTATTCTACTAGGTCTTAATAGCATCTCTATGTGAAATGTTATTTCCAATGCTCTCTATAAGCTTTGAAGCATGATGTGACTGTTCAATTCTTTCTTTCTGATATTAATTCTGTGTTATAGTTTTCTTTATGTATTTCTAATTTGACGGCAAGTTAAGTGTAAATTGTTCTATATTTTCTCAATTGACAATCGAAACATTTGCGTCGAAAGGGAGCATTATTGCTTGTGAAAATCTCCAGCTTGAAGCCAGGTAGATCATATTGTGAATCAACTAACTGGGTTGAATCTTCATATGTGCACATTATCTCTTTCTGTTGGACTTCGTGTTTGCTTGGCCAAATGGAACAAGAATCTGAAATACAAACAAGACATAAAAGTGATTCTGACATCCTTTCACAAAAGAAAAAGGAATCTCTCTTTCCTCTTATATATTTACTTTCCTTTTCCTTTGATGTAGGATGATTAATCTAACTGATGAGGTAGCTGAGGCAAGGTTGAAACATTTGCAGGTAAGTGGCTGAGGAAGGTTCCTTCTGAGCTCTTCTGAATTGAAAGGTACCGCATGATTTTGTGATAAAAACACTGACTCTCCCAGATAAAGTGTATTTAAGTCGAAATAATTTGATTGAATACCCATTTTGCTATATTGATTCAGTCATAAATAAATAACGTGAGAAGGAGGGAGGGAGAAACATTGACTTCCCCAGATAAAGTGTATTGCTGGACTTAATACCCATTTTTCTGTAATGGTTCATCAGTCATAAACAACATGAGTGAGAGAGGGAGAGAGAGAAATGGGTGATGGTGTTTTCAAGTGGAATTTGAACTGGGCAGGAGCAGAGGAGGAACTTTGGGAGTATAATTTGATGGCTTTATTCCGTTCAAGCTGAAGGTGAACTTTTATGGATTTAAGACCAGCACTGCTTTTCGGATCTCAATGTTAAGAGATGAAAAGAAAAACATAAGGGAGGTAGGACAAGGAAGAAGAAGATGCCATTGAGCATGAGGTGGAGGAAGAAGCCTCGTCTTCAAATTCTGAACTACTAAAACCCTGACCGGAAAAAATGCTTAGAGTCATGAGACGAAATCAGTTAAGATTCGCTCCCCTTTATACTCACCACAACCTGCTCTCCCCTCCGAATTGCAGAAGACTAAACCTTTTTTCTGCTTCCATCATCAATGTCACTTCACCTCCTTCTTCGAAGCTGAGGAGGTGGTTCTTCTCATCCACCAACGAAAGCCCTCCTCCTGTTTCGGAGACCAGGTTAACCCAACCACAGAAGAAGAGAGAATTTCCGCTCAATTTCGAAAACATCAGAACCGAAGGTAGAAGAAATTGATTCAGGAAAACAGGCCTGTCCTGTGCATCTTCTTCTACCCCAAATCCCTCCCTTACTATAGCAGCCATCATAGTGGTTTCTTCTATGTTTAACTGCTTGCAATTTAATAATCTCTGTTCTTTCCTATGGCGCAGAGTTCAAAGTTCATGTTTCTGTCCCGAGGAAATTACTTCGTCGCTACTTCTTGGGACAACTGGGTTTTTTGATCGCCGCCTCACTTGAATTTCTTCCATATTCCTCTTTTCTCTTCGTTGCTTACTCATTTAGGTTGTTTTCTGATGGTTTTTTGGTTGAATTTTTAACAGGCCCAAGCCCAACCCTAAGGGTCCGGCTCCACCTGGTGCACTTCACCTTATTCAACTAATCAAAGCACAAACCTGCAGCCCTGCACTGCAAAAAAAATTTGAGACGGAGAACCCATCATCGTCCACGTCAAAACGCTGAGGTTATCTGGTTGAGGTTCTCTACTTCACTCAGACCTGCATCACTAGCCACCACCATTTTCATTTCATTCAAGACTGTTTCACTGTAACTCGAACTCATCACTATTTTCTTATTTGTTTTTAATTTTTTGGTATTCTTTTTATTTCCTTCTCAATGCTTGGCACCTCATGACCGCTGCTCAAATTTTCTCTTATCATCCAGGACATAACTATGATATCTGGTTTTGTTTCATGATCCTCATCCTCGTTTACTGCACCGACATCTCTGATGGGTAATCCATTTTTTTTGCTTCTTTCTCTGTTTTCTATTATTTACAAGTTGATTATAAATAGTTGTGTATGTGTTTTTAAAGGAGGTCATATTAACCCAGCAGTGACGTTTGGGCTTTTCTTAGCCCTTAAAGTGTCACTAATCTGTGTTGTTTCCTCGTATATTTTTACTTTCCTTTTCCTTTAATGTAGGATGATTAATCCAACTGATGAGGTAGCTGAGGGATTGAAATATCTGCAGGTAAGTGGCTGAGGAAGGTTCCTTTTGAGCTCTTCTGAATTGAAAGGTACCACATGATTTTGTGATAGAAACTCTGACTTTCCCAGATAAGAGAGAAAGAGATGTGTTTTCCTATCTAGTTGTTGGATGTCTTGTACCCTTGTTTGAGATAGACGCATCTATCTTCTTGTTACATGGTGTTATAAAAACAGAGTAGTCCTACGTATCTTTTTAACATCTAGGATAATGATGTCTTGCTATGTAATTTTGTAGAAGGGTGCTCCAAATGAATGGAAAATTGTTAAATTGTGTAAATATGCCTACCAAGAACCCCCTTCGAATTCCAAAGTTACTCCCTTCTTTCAACATAATTATAACCTTCTTGTGTTATTTGTGTATCAATGGCTTCTACTTGGAGGTTATTTTGTTCTTCTTTTCTTTGATGTAGATTGCCAAGTATCTTGAACAAAGGTGCTCAAAAGAATTGAGGTCTGAGCATATCAAATATATCAGTATTATCACAGAGGCATACCATAAACTGCTTTGCATATGCAAGGAGCAGATGTAAGTGTAATGGTTTTCTTTTCCCATCTTATCTTTCTTGATTGTTTTACTTTAATTTTAGTTGTGGAATACAGTTTTTTTTTAATTAAAAAAAGAAAAAGAAAATAAGTTTATTTAGGACTTAATGTTCTTCTGAAACTAGTCTCATTTCCTATTTTCTTAGAACTTCCAACTACTCTTAGTTCCGTTTCTGGCTCAAGGCAACTCAAGAAGTGAATTCAGTCTCATTTGCTTGACCCGGATTTGGTGTCATTTAAATATTCCCCTCATTTGGATTTATGGAGTAGTTTTTAAGATTTTTTTTCTTTCCTTTTTGTTCTTAATACTTTATTTAGGGAATTTTGTCCATAAATTCTTGATACTGTATCTATTCTAGTAGCCGGAAGGTGGGTCTGTTTGCATTCTTTTGCTGCTAGGCCATAGGTGGTAGTTCTTTGGCATTATCTCAAATAAATTTCTCATGTATGCATTTTGTTCTCTATGGCATACTTCGCTCTCAGTCTACTGATTGTTGTAATTGAACTCTTGGACTTTAGGACCCACAAAGCAAGACAGTGTTCGTATTCTAGGATGCAAAACCTTGACCAGATTCATTCATAGTCAGGTGATTTTGGGATGTAATTGATATCGTTTTCTAATAAGTTACTTATATATGTTGCTACTTTTTCTTTGCATTAGACAAACTGGTTAATCCCTTCAAGACTTCAATGTAAGTGTTGTGTTTGCTCTTAACAATCCGTTGTTGAGAAATCAGGAGATTTTACTGCTTAGTGAAACATCCATTCAGTGGAGAAACTGATCTTAAATTACATTTTCCCCCATTGTTGGTAGACTGTGTTGACTTTTTTCTTGTTCTTATTGGTTGTGGGGGAAAACATAGAGTTTCCTCGTATTGAAGGGAAGTGCAAAGATCAAGCAATTGGAAGAAAAAGATATAAACTTTGAACATTTAACAGCTTGATAGGCATTCTGCACTTAGAGATGCACATATTTATTTTTTTCTTCCTTTCTTTGAATTTTTGTAACTGGAAACTTAATCAGAAATTGAAGGCAAAAGTGTAAAAGTTGAAAGGTTATTGAGCTTATCCTCCAAAATATTGGAACTAGCGATAGGTTTTTCCTTGTCATGGACAACGTAACCTGAATGGAAAAGGAGGCTCTTGATCCCTATATATGTTTTTTTTTTTTTTTTTTTTTTTTTTGAGGGGGGGGGTTTTTTGGATTGGTTTACAATTGTTATAAAGGGATTCTCTTCAATCACTTGATCTGAAAGTGGAGCATTCATTTGAGCATCTGATTAGATTTGGGATGATGCTTGGATTGTGGATTTGTGCCAACAGTTTGTGAAGTGCTTGCTTACTTGGACCATATGCCATCAAGTTATGGATTTGGTTTTTGTCCTAAACAAAGTTTCTGAATTTTGTTTTACATTTCTCATTTGATGTGTATTTGGCATTGCTTTCCTCTTTTTTCCCCAACAATGAACTTTATTTTATTATTTTATGTCTCATTTTTTGATTGTTGATTCCACATTTCTTGCTTACTTTTTTCTAATAAATGAACAATGATTGGCTTCTTTTATGATTTTACTCTCATCTTTACTTTTATGGTTACTTCTCCATATGTTTTATGCTGGTTCTGTTCTTACCTTTGTGCATGAACAGGTAGATGGAAGTTATGCTCACAATATTAAGAAATTGGTTCCTAGAGTATGCATGCGTGCACGTGAGCATGGGGAGGAATATAGCAAGTGCTGTTGGTGGGCTTCAAGTTTGCAATGCCTTTCAGCCATGGTAGTTGGTGGATTTTTTTTTTTTGGGTTGTAATGTTTTCTTGTTAGCGCAACATGAGCACAATCATTTTTGAAATTTAACTCCCATCTATTGAGTCAAATTGATTTTTCACATCTCAGGTGTGGTTTATGGTAGATTTTTCACATGTTCTTGATGGTTTTGATGAGGTGAGTGGTTTTCTAATGCTTTAGTTTGTGTTGGCAATTGGACCCAGTGTTTTATGACTTGTTTCCTGGCACAATATGAAGAAATTAAGCTTTGGAGCTAGTAGCTTCACAAGGAAAACAGGTTAAAGTTAGAAGCAACAATTTGGAAATATTTTAATAGAGGAATGATTAGGGGCTGTGGTACTTTCCACGACGAGAGTAGTTTCTTCTGAAATAAATTTAGGTGTAGCTCTTATCTTGTGTCTCGGGCTGGCTTTCCATGACTTCACACTCTCGTTAGATTTTTGACATGTTTACTCATATTGATGCACGTTTGACATAGTATGGGTGTGTCTGCAGACTGCATTTAGTTCTAGGAGATCATTGAGTTTGATATGTATCCATCTAACATTATTTGCATCTGACGCTAACACATGTATGTTAGAGTTTATAGTAAATATGTATCAGGGGTAGTTCAGGAACTAGACTTCTAACTAGTTCCCTTATTATGTATTTTTAACTTTTTATGTCTTTTTACCTTTTACCTCCCTAGGGAGGTGATTGTAATACTTTTAGTAATTCTATTTGAGCAATATAGGTGAGTTGGAGAAGTCTCTCTAACACACACAACTTTCAACCGTAACTCTCTCTTCTTCCCTCTCTTGTCTCCTTCTTCTCTAACATCTTCCTTCCTTCTCCATTGTTTCCCTAATCTGAAACTCAACTTGGTATCAGAACAGGTTGGTTTGAGAGTTGTATTTGGTTGCTCTTCTCTATTCTTTCCTTCTCTTTGGAATCCTAGGATTCAAAGGGTTTCAAAGAGAAGCTACCAATGTAAAAAATCTGTGGTATAGAAGTATGAAATAGTTGGAAATAACCTACTCAGCTGTTTGGAGGTGTTCTTTGAGCTTGGTTGAAGCTATTATGAAGTTTTGAAGCCATTCCATCACCTGCAACTATTACTGCCAGCTTCAAGTTCGAGCCCCTGGTTCTCTCTCTCTCGGCCTTGGTTTCAGCCTTGGAATGGCTCCATAGAATCGCCCAAGGGTGCTCTTTTCATCCCATCTGGCCTTGGTTTCAATCTTCCACTACTGCTTGAGCAGTACTCTCTTTCGTGGAATCTCTGTTTCTGCCCAGGTAATATCGGGACTGCAATTTCTCTGCTCCTCTTATTTCTGGACTGCTATGTATTGCTGCCTTTGCTGAGAAATGTTTAACATCAGCCTGTGTGAGGGCCTTGAGATTGTTTCAGATATGTTATTTCTTGGTGAATGCTAGGGTGAAGCCCCTTTTTCCTGTTTTTCCTTTACTTGATCCTCTACAAGCTGCCTTTACTTGCTGGTTCTTTTTATCGACTGCTTTGGAAGTTTTTTTATTATTTGGGTAGAGTGTGTACTCCCCACTTGAACAATGGCTGATTCTGAGATTTCGGGACCTGGTATAGCTGAATCACAGCCTATCCCTTCTCCTCAATTTGCCTATGAAAGCACACAGTTTCAGCTTTCCTTTGTGAAACTTGATGAGACAAATTACTTGGACTGGTCACATTCCGTGAAGCTTTCCCTTAGGAGCAAAGGGAAGCTTGGGTACATCATAGGTGCTATCAAGCCTCCAGAGCCGAATGCACCTACTTATGAGAAATGGGAGACTGAGAACTCTACAGTCATGACATGGTTGATCTTCTCCATGAAGCCTGAGATTGGGAGAAGATTTATAAGAAAGGAGACTGCCAAGGCCATCTGGGATAGTGTCTCTCAGGCCTATGACAGAGTGGGTGACTCTGCCAAAGTGTATCAGCTGCACCAAAAGATTCATTCCATGAGGCAAGGGGACAGAACTATCTCTGAGTACTATAATGCCTTCCTTAGTCTTTTGGAAGAATATGACCACTACCGGGACCTCCATTTGACTAACCCGGCGGATGAAGCGAAGGTGTATCAGACCTTTGAAAGGAAGCGGGTATTCACTTTACTTGGTGGTCTGAACCCAGACTATGAACCCATCCGGCTCCAACTCTTAGGCCGATCTCCTCTTCCATCTCTTAGTGAGGTCTGTAGTTACCTACAGAGTGAGGAGACTCGCCGTGTCACTATGGACTCCACATCAGCATCATCTCATGACAAGTCAGCTCTCAATTCCAGTTCTTTTCGAGACACCCGTGGGGGTAGTAGAGGCTCAGGGCCCAATCGTGAGGCAGCCAGTGTAGTAGAGACAATTGGTGCCAGTGGAGTTAGGAGAGACAGGTTTAAATGTGATCATTGTGGGAGAATTGGGCACACCAAGGATAGGTGTTGGTCCCTTCATGGTCGCCCCCTTAGCACACGTAGTCGTGGTGGTCGTAGAGGGGGAGCTCGAGCTCACTCTGTGAAGACTGAGGCAGATGCTCCACAGGATGATCCTATCTTGGTTGATACAGTCCGCCGGATTATATCCCATTTGAGCACATCTCCTGCATCTACTGTGGCCACCTCATCTTCGTCCTCAGCCTTGCAGGTCTCCGCTACAGCCTCTACTGCAGCCCAGTCTTGGGTCATTGACTCTGGTGCCACTGACCACATGACTGGTATGTCCTCTACTTATGATTCCTATACCATTTGCTCGGTAAGGATAAAGTCGGATAGCCGATGGATCCCTTTCCTCGATATCCTCGTAGCGGACGTGAGGAGAAAGGCCTTTACCTTTTTATCCTGGTGTACCCACAGCTCAGTCCTATGTGTGTGGACGTGATGACAGTAGTTCAGTGGAGTCTGTTATGTTATGGCATCGGCGTCTAGGCCATCCATCTTTTGTTGTAATGAGGAAACATTCACCTCACTTATTTTCTTCTGTTGCATCTTCCCATGTTTTTTAATGTGAACCATGTATGTTAGCCAAACATTGTCGCTCCTCTTATCTATATCATGGTAATAGAACTGCTGCTCCTTTCCATATTATACATACTGATGTTTGGGGACCTTCTCCCACTACTTCTTTATTTGGCTTTCGTTACTTTGTCTCTTATGTTGATGATTTTTCTCGTGCCACTTGGACTGTTCTTCTGAAAAATAAGAGTGATGTTTGTGAGGCATTTCAGAATTTTTATCAAATGATCCTTACTCAGTTTGATACTTGTATCAAAGTTGTCCGGTCTGATAAAGGGGGAGAATATATGTTTAATGGTCTCCAAGCTTTCTTTACTAAGAATGGCATTCTCCATCAGTTAGTGTGTGTTGACACACCCCAACAAAATGGGGTTGCTGAGAGGAAAAATCGTCATTTATTGGAGGTCACCCGTAGTCTCTTGTTTGGTATGCATGTTCCCAAGACTTTTTGGTCGGCTGCTCTTCTCACTGCTTCTTTCCTCATCAATCGCATGCCAACCAAACTTCTTGGTTTCAAATCTCCCTTAGACATCTTATCTCCACAGGTTTCTGCTTTCTCTCTTCCTCCTAAAATCTTTGGCTGTGTTTGTTATGTGCATGTTAACAAATCACATCGCACAAAACTTGATCCCAAAGCCCTCAAGTGTCTTTTTCTTGGCTACTCTTCTACTTCTAAAGGTTACCGGTGCTACCATGCTTCCTCTCGCCGGTGCTTCACCTCCAAAGATGTCACCTTTCTTGAATCTGTTCCTTTTTTTGCCCCATCTCAGCATCCTCTTCAAGGGGAGAATTGTGGGGATGAACAGGCTGCTGATTCTCTCCATTACCCACTACCTATCTCTCCCTTTATGTTTGACATTGGGAAGTCTGTGAATCTGGATGATGTGCATACTGATTCGGTGGTTGACAGAACTGCCAGTGGTCCTAGTAAGGAGAAAGATTACCACATTACATACAGAAAAGGTGAAGGCTTGCATAATGAAAGAAAGAAGACCTACCAAGAGTCCTCTTTGGATCCAAATCCACAACCTGAGATCCACTCTTCTAACTCAGGTGATCTCCCTTCTCCTTCTTTATGTGATTTAGACCTCCCTATTGTTGTTCGCAAAGAGAAAAGAGCTTGTACTAATCCTATAGCCCAGTTTGTTTCCTATGATGCTCTTTCTCCTACAGGTCTTGCCTTTGTTACTGCCCTCTCTGCTACTTCTACTCCCAAAAATGTTATTGATGCTATGTCTGACCCAAAGTGGAGACAAGCTATGTTTGAGGAAATGATGGCACTTGAGAAGAATGGTACTTGGCAACTGGTGGATCTTCCTAAGGGACGTGTCCCTGTTGGATGCAGATGGATCTACACAATCAAGTACAAATCTGATGGGAGTGTTGAGAGATACAAAGCAAGGTTGGTGGCTAAGGGATACAGTCAAGTCTATGGAATTGACTATCAGGAGACATTTGCTCCGGTTGCCAAACACAACTCAATTAGAGTTCTTTTGTCATTGGCTGCCAATAAAGAATGGCCATTATACCAGTTGGGTGTGAACAATGCCTTTCTCCATGGGGATTTGGAAGAGGAAGCGTACATGCAAACTCCTCCAGGCTTCAAAATGCCATCAGCTGAAGGGAAGGTGTGTCTCCTCAAGAAGGCATTATATGGTCTCAAACAGTCACCAAAGGCATGGTTTGAGCGCTTTCAGCAAGCCATTCTGAAGAATGGATATTCCCAGAGCCAAGCTGATCATACTCTCTTTACTAAGAGGGGCCATGGTACCATTACAGCCTTTATTGTTTATGTTGATATTGTGGTCACAGGAGATGATATAGTTGAGATAGATAACCTGAAGAGTTACTTGGCACGACACTTTGAAATTAAAGACTTGGGTCCCTTGAAGTATTTCTTAGGCATTGAAGTATCAAAGACCAAGAAAGGAATTAATATATGTCAACGGAAGTTTATTCTTGACTTGTTGACAGAGACAGGAATGTTGGGCTGCAAACCAGCCAATTCTCCTATTGAGCAAAATCATAAACTAGGAGAAGATTGTGGTTCTTCTCTAGTTGATGCAGGAAAGTACCAAAGGCTAGTGGGGAAGCTTATCTATCTTGCCATGACACGTCCAGATATCTCCTATGCAGTGGGAGTAGTGAGCCAATTCATGCATGCTCCCAAGAGTGGCCACTTAGATGCCGTGTACCATATTCTTTGATATTTGAAGTCTTCTCCAGGGAAAGGATTGTTGTATGCCAGACACAACCACTTGAAAGTGGAAGGTTTCACAGATGCTGATTGGGCTGGCTCCATTACAGACAGGAGATCCACTTCCGGTTATTGCACCTTTGTAGGGGGTAATTTGGTTATATGGAGAAGCAAAAAACAGCATGTTGTAGCTAGATCCAGCGCAGAGGCAGAATTTAGAGCTATGGCCCATGGAGTATGTGAACTTATATGGTTGAGAAGACTTGTTCAGGAACTGGGATTTGACACTGAAGGTCCTATGAGACTCTACTGTGATAACAAAGCAGCCATCAGTATTGCCCACAATCCTGTTCAACATGACCGAACCAAGCACATAGAGGTTGATAGACACTTCATCAAGGAGAAGATAGACTCTAGCTACATTTGTACTCCCTTTGTGAAGACTGGTGATCAGTTGGCAGATATCCTCACCAAAGCTCTTGGCTCTCCTCAGTTTAATATCCTTCTAAGCAAGTTGGGAATGCATGATATATATTCTCCAGCTTGAGGGGGAGTGTTAGAGTTGATAGTAAATATGTATCAGGGGTAGTTCAGGAACTAGACTTCTAATTAGTTCCCTTATTATGTATTTTTAACTTTTTATGTCTTTTTACCTTTTACCTCCCTAGGGAGGTGATTGTAATACTTTTAGTAATTCTATTTGAGCAATATAGGTGAGTTGGAGAAGTCTCTCTAACACACACGACTTTCAACCGTAACTCTCTCTTCTTCCCTCTCTTGTCTCCTTCTTCTCTAACATCTTCCTTCCTTCTCCATTGTTTCCCTAATCTGAAACTCAACTATGTAATGGTAGTTACATAGGATCAACAGTTTGTAAACCCGTAGCAAGTTATGATTAAAGCATGCGTATTCATGTATATATGCAAGTCTGATAATCAAGTCTCTCTACTTGTGAATATACTTCCAATTAAAGCTTCTGTTTTTACTTCTCAAAATTTTGGCTATATTAAATTTAATTGGGTTCCTTAATCATAAATTTCTTTTGATTTAAGGATTTATACTTTGCGCAGATTGTGCATGCCACACTGGATAACTACGAACCAGATATAAATCTTGTAGATGATGGTGAAAGGGGGGAGCCAGATCAAAATTGGGTTGATGAAAGATAGGTGTGAAGCAAGAGGTGGTGTTGGTGTTGGTAGTGATCTCAGCCTGAGCTACCTTAGGCCAAGACGAGGGAAAAAAGATTGCACTCTATTGACTCGGTAATAATGAGCAACCCCACATGTTTAACTCCAAAAATGAGGTCCTTCAATATCATATTCTTGATTCATTATGTATTTTTCTGATGGAACTTTTTTCTTTCCATTCCTCCAAAGATTAGAAAAATAATAATAATGTAGTGGACTGTGGTTAATACATTGGTTTACTTGTACAACAGAGAAGAGATTGAAAATCCAAAAATATGGGCTCAAATTTGTGTCCAGAAAATAGTAGAATTGGCCAAGGAGAGTACGACAATGCACCAGGTTTTAGATCCAATGTTTCGTTTACTTTGAGAATGGGAAGCACTGGGTTCCTCGGCAGGGGTTAGCTATGGTTGTTCTGTCTGGTATGTGCTACTTTGTGGACACTGCAGGTATTTTGGTGCCTTTTCTATTCTCTCTCTCTCGCTAAAACTTCTTTTTCCTTATACTTGATGTGTGATACTGATGTGTTTTTGCCAGTTGGATGTTGTAGGAGTTTTACAGATGATTTGTGATTAAGCTTCTGATATGAAACTCTCCACGATCTGCAGGAAGCTGCTTATTGACAATTTTAATCTTCAATTCATGTTTTATTTCTCTCATGCATTCCTTTTTTTTTTTTTTATAAATAAAAAAAAATTATTAGAAGAGAGACAAGCTATGCAGACAAAGTAACTTGAATCTTCTCTTTAATTGCTATTGAAAATTTTTCTTTAAGTCATTAACCACTATGTACATATTTTTTGGACCTCATCACTGCCACAACTTTTTCTTTTGGCCACACTGAGGCATTCCATTTATTTGAGTTACCATTTCAGAAGCTCATAGGAGACAGTTTTAACAATCCTATCCAAACTTCTGTACCAGCTCTTTTATTTATTAGTTATAATTACTTACAAATAATGTGGTCCAAATATATAATTATCTACCTACTGTTCATTTCTTATGTATTTTTTACCTCATTTATTTATTTATTTATTTTTATCTTTATTGTTGCCCGGTAATCATACAGTAGGGTTGAGCATTGGGCTTCCTGGTTCTATTTGGTCTGGTTCCTTGTGAGTCTTCTATTCTAATTTCTAAGCATTGATTTTTAGGTTTAACCACATCTTTATTCTCATTTGAAATTCTCACATTTCATGTTTATACATCTCTGTACCCGACTTATTATTCCCCCTCCAAATATTTCTTCCTTCTCTGTTTTCTGTTGTTTACTATTAGATTTTAAACAGTTTTGTGTGTTTGTGTTTACAGGAGGGCATATTAACCCAGCAGTGACTTTTGGGCTTTTCTTAGCCCGTAAAGTGTCACTAACCCGTGCTGTGATGTACATCATGGCAGAATGCTTGGGTGCAATGTGTGGTGTAGGGCTACTAAAGGCCTTCCAAAAGTCTTACCATGTGCAGTATGGTGGTGGGGAGAACGAGATCACTGATGGCTACAGAAAAGGTGTGGGTTTTGCAGCTCAAATTCTTGGCACCTTCATCCTTGTCTACACTGTTTTCTCTGCTACTGATCCCAAGAGAAGTGCCAGAGACTCCCATGTCCCTGTAAGTTCACCCGTTTTACTTGGAAAACAGAGTATTATTTGAAGCGATATAGAAATCATTCTCAATTCTCTTGTTAACCCACATGGAAAACGTTCTAATTGAGAACTTTTGCTTTGGATTTACAGGTATTGGGACCACTTCCAATTGGGTTTGCAGTTTTGTTCCCCCCCCCCCCTTTGGTGGGTGGGACAAGCAGGTTTTTTTATCGCCTCCACAATTGAATTTCTTCCTTCTTCCTCTTTTCTCTTCTTTAATTTTTAATCATTCCCTCGCAGTGCACATTCTAATTTGCACTATTTTGAAGTAAAGATCATAATCTAATCTTTTTGCATTTCATTATATATGTGAAACTTGATAGGGTTTTTAGAAACAATTTGAGATTAAAATCCTTAGTTGGCCTAGCAAGATGTATGTAAAATTGTGCGTGGTGATTATGCAGCCTACGTACACGAGTCGTACGAAAGTACAGTTGGCATGTATCTCTGATGTCACCTCCTCTATATAAATGTTTTCCATTGACCGTTTTTGGTTTGCTCCGTTTCAAATCAACTCTATTTTATCTTCTCCCATTCTTTCTTTGTTCATCAGAAGCAATATAGGAGGGATCAGATTTTTTTAAATATCATTTTTGAAGATGTAGCAAGGGCTGAAAAAAGATTGAGAGTTCTTTATAGCCATTACTCTTTTCCAAGGCAAATGTGACCAAAATAAGGCTGGAGCTGTGTCCGTATAACAATGATTAACATCAATTTAGCTAGAATAATGAAGAAGCTTAATTCTATTAATGTGGTAAGCTAGGGTACTTCTAACAATGTTTTAGGCTGGAGGTCATGGGTAAGAGATTCCTTGACAATATGTGACATTTTAGAGAAACCAGGGGGTAGACGGCTGCATCAAGTGCATCATTCTTGGGTTTCCCAACTTCCACTAATGATTCGGTGGACTCCCTAGGCAAGGAAAAACTGTTGTTATCAGTCTGTTTCCTCTTCCTTAATAAACTCACTAGTACTTTAAAGCAACAGCCGATCACTGGTTTACTCAGTATTCTTTTTCTTATTAAAAGAATTATATGCCATATGTTTGCCTATTATATTTTTTTTTGGATGAATGAATATATTACCATAGCCCAAGAGGGGGCAGGGAGAAAAAAAAAAGGGGGGGGATTTACAAGAGAGAGAAGAGAGGGGGAAGGGGGGAAGGGAAGGCAACCAGCCCATATGCAGAAGAGGGGGTCCTCAAAAGAGACAAATCAAGTCCCCAGGAAACAACAATATGCCTGTTCCTAGGGGAGTCCAAAAAATGACGAATGCGACCATAGTTGACTTTAGAAGAGACGTCGAAGGAGATGACCTTCCAAATCAGATCAAAAGATCGGGAGTTGGAAGTCCATCTCTTAAGGTTTCGCTCCATCCAAATATGATAGATAGCAGCACAGAAAACCAGCTTGCCAATAGTGTCACAGACAGACTTCCCTGAGAAAGCTTTCACCAACCAGCGCCATTCCTGATCAAAATCCAATGGTCTTCTATTTCGGGGCCAAATGAGGGAAAGGGCCTTTTTCCAGATGGTGGAGGAGAAGGGACAAGCAAAGAAAAGGTAGGCTATATCCTTATGACCACTCCAACAAAAGATGCAAGAAGGGGAGACAGGGATGTTACGGTGCAGCAGGAAGGCTTGTGTAGGGAGGCAAAGTCTAAGGGATCTCCAGGCTATAAAGCTATGGCGAGGGATGTGGCCCTTGAACTAGATTACGGTGTGCCAGGGGACGGATGGGCTGGGATCACGCACAAAGTTCCAGGCTGACATAGAAGAGAAGGAGCCAGAGGAGGAAGGAAGCCAAATTAATCTATCAACAAGGGTGGGAGAAGAGGGGGGAGGGGGGGAGGGACTGCCAAAATAAGGACAAGGTAGATGGGGTAAGGGAGGGAGGGGGAGTCCAAGATCCAGAGACAATGAGGCTGGAAAGGGGAGAGGCTTTTGGGAGACCTGAAGAATAGATCGTCCTGGGGCCCAGAAGATTGTAGAGGATACCAAGTGGGTGCCAAGGATCAAGCTAAAGAGAGATGGCGGAACCATCAGCAATAGAGGCAAAGGTGCCTCGGAGAGCAAGAGGCCTGAGGAGGAGGATTTTACGCCAAATCCAAAAGCAATCCGAGGGAGTCTTGGCAGTCCAAATGGAGTCCGATCTGAGAAGATAGGAGTAGACCCAAATGGAATCCTGACGGGAAGAGATCTTCCAAATCAGCTTAAGGATACCCGCAGTGTTGGAGTCTCAAATGCGACGGATACCCAAGCCACCTTCGGATTTAGGAAGGCAAATGGATTTTCAGCTAGAGGGATGGAGGAATTGGGAGGAGTCGGACCCTTTCCAGAGAAAAGCGTAAAAGAGGCGCTCCATAGCCTTGATAGTGGCTTTGGGGATACCAAAGATGCCAGTCCAATAGATGTAGGAGGCTTGGAGGACAAACTTAACACATTCCAACCTGCCAGCATAAGAGAGGAGTTTGCCTTTCCAAAGTTGGAGTCTCTTGCGGATGTTGTCAAGCATGGGAGCACAATGGTGGCTGGATAGCCTAGCAGGAATGAGGGGAAGGCCGAGATACTTAACGGGGAGGGAACCAATGGAGAACCCCGTCAGATCCAAAGGGGAGGCTTTGACAGAATCAAGGATGCCAGTGAGGAAGATTTTGAATTTGAGGAGGTTAATGCGCAGACCGGAAAGGGATTCAAAGAGGTGGAGAGAGTCTATGATGGCAGAGATAGAGGAGGTGAAGGCCTTAGAGAAGATCATCAGATCATCTGCAAAGGCCAGATGAGTGAGGTTGATGTGCTTGCAATTGGGGATAGGGGAGATGAGATGGAGATCGGTTTTGGATTGGAGGCTTCTAGAAAGGACTTCTAGAGCCAGGGAGAAAAGGAAGGAGGATAAGGGGCATCCTTGACGAATACCCACTTTGGAATGGAAGAAACCAGCAGGGGCGCCATTGACAAGGACGGAGAAGGAGGGGGAGGAGATGCAAGCATAGATCCAGAGGATGAAAGCAGGGAGGAAGCCCATTTGGGCAAGCACATCACAAATGAAGTCCCAACGAAGGGAGTCAAACGCCTTATGAAGGTCGATTTTCATGAGGGCCGCCGGGCTGTGAGCTTTGCGGTCAAAACCTCTCACAATCTCAGAGCAAAGAATGATGTTGTCAGCAATGCTTCTGCCCGAAATGAAGGCAGATTGATTGGGGCTGACAAGGGAGGGGATGACAGCCTTAATCCTGTTGGCAAGGATCTCAACAACGAACTTGTAGGTGAGATTACAGAGGGAGATAGCACGAAAATCAGACAGGGAGGTGGCTCCATCTTTTTTAGGGATGAGGCAGATGAAGGTCTGATTGACGTTAGCAAGCTGGCTAGGCTTGAAGAAGAAGCTGTGGATAGCTTTGAAGAGATCACCTTTGATCGCGTCCCAGCAGCTAAGGTAAAAGCCCATACTGAAGCCATCAGGACCAGGGGCTTTATTGGATTTATGGGAGAGGATTGCTTTGGAGATTTCATCATTAGAGGGAATGGCAAGAAGCAAGTCAGAAAGATGGGGAGGGACAAACTTGTCGATGAGGCTAGGGGGGAAGGGGGAAGGGGGAGGGGGTAAAGAGGGGGATTGAACAGATTTGAGAAGTACGAGCTAGCAGCCGATTTGATGTCCGAGATAGAGGAAAGAGGGGTACCATCCGGAGAGAGAAGAAGAGAGATGGAGTTGGATTTCAACCTGGCTTTAAGAGATCTATGGAAGTAGGCAGAGTTGGAGTCGCCAAGGTCCAGCCACTTAATGCAAGATTTTTGGCGAAGGAAGCTTTCCTCCAGAGAAGAGAGGGAAGCGAGCTCTTTAGAGAGGTTCCTCTCATCGAGAGCAAGCGAGGGGTTGAGGGGGTCCGACTGAAGCCTAGATTGGACAAGGGAGAGATTGAAGCGGCGGGAGCAGAGCTGGGAGGGGATGTTGCCAAAGGTGGAGAAGTTCCAACTTTTGAGGGCAGACTTGGTGTGGCAGAGTTTCCTAGCCAGGGCAATAAGGGGGAGGGAAGGGGGAGGAGACAGTGGTACGCCAAGCTTTCAGAACGGTGGGCGAGAAGAGAGAATGAGAGGTCCACATGTCAAAGAATTTGAAAGGCTTGGGACCAAAGGAAACATAGGCCTGGATGAGAATGTGACAAGGGCTATGGTCCGAGATGCCAGAAAGGAGAAAGTTGGCAGAGGAGTGGGGGAAAGAGGTAAGCCAGCCTCATTAGAGAGGAAGCAGTCTAGCTTACAAGCAATACGGTCGGGCCCTACCCCACGATTGTACCAGGTGAGGGGGGAGCCAGACCATCTAAGGTCATCAACACCAAGGTCTTCAATGCAATCATTGAAGGCATTAACCGAGAGAGGGTCAATAGGCCTCCCACCCAATTTTTCTGATTGTGAGCGGACCACATTGAAATCTCCACCACCAATACCCCAAGGAATGGAGTCCAAACCAGCCTTAATGAGAGAGAGGTCGGACCACAAAGGTAAGCGGTCTATAGCCTGGTTATAGGCATAGACCACCAAGAGGAAGGAGGAGGGGGAGTTGGGAGGAGGAGTGGGAAAGAGTGGGAAAGAGAGACATGGAATTTGGAAGGGTCCCAGAGAAACCAAATACGACCATTAGGGGAATGGTTGTAGTTAGAGAGCAGGGACCAAGAAGGGGCAATGGAGGAAGCAATGCGGGAAGCATTCTCCTGGAGCACACGGGTTTCAAGAAGAGCACAGAAGGAGGAGTGAGTAGACTTAATGAGGGATCTGATGTCCTGGTGTTTGGCCAGAGAATTAAGACCCCTGACATTCCAGAAGAAACCGGAAGACATGGCAACTAGATGGAGGGGGGCAGGGACCTGGAGGGAGGGGTGCTCCTATACCGACTTTGCCCATTATATTAGGTCTCAATAGCAGCTTTATGTGAAATTTTATTTTCCAATGCTCTCTATAAGCTCTGAAGCAAGATGGAACTGTTCAATTCTTTCTTTCTAATATTAATTATGTGGTATAGTTCTCTTTATGTATGTCTCATTTGAGGGCAAGTTAAGTGCAAATTGTTCTATATTTTCTCAATTGACAGGTTGAAACAGCTGTGTCTGAAAGGGAGCAGTTATTGCTTGTGAAAATTTCGGAGCTTGAAGCCAGGTAGATCATATTGTGAATCAAGTAACTGGGTTGAACCTTCTATAGGACTTCGTGTTTGCTTGGCCAAATGGACCAAGAGTCTGATTAATACAAGACATAAAATTGATTCTGATGTCCTTTTACAAAAGAAAAAGGAATCTCTGTTTCCTCTTATATTTTTACTTTCCTTTTCCTTTGATGTAGGATGATTAATCCAACTGATGAGGTAGCTGAGGCAAGGTTGAAATATCTACAGGTAAGTGGCTGAGGAAGGTTCCTTCTGAGCTCTTATGAATTGAAAGGAACCACTTGATTTTGTGATAGAAACACTGACTTTCCAAGATAAAAAATAGAGAGAGAGTATATATACAGATGTGTTTTCCTATCTAGTTTGTAGGGTTGTCAAGTTGGATATCTTGTATCCTTGTTTGAGATAGACACATCTATCTTCTTGTTACATGGTGTTATAAAAACAGAGTAGTCCTACTTATCTTTTTAACATCCAGGATAATGATGTCTTGCTATGTAATTTTGTAGAAGGGTGCTCCAAATGAACGGAAAATTGTTAAATTGTGTGAATATGCTGCCAAGAATCCCCTCCGAATTCCAAAGGTACTCCTTTCTTTCAACATAATTTAACCTCCTTTTGTTATTTGCGTATCAATGGCTTCTACTTGGAGGTTATTTTGGTCTCCTTTTCTTTGCTGTAGATTGCCAAGTATCTTGAACAAAGGTGCTCAAAAGAATTGAGGTCTGACCATATCAAATATATCAGTATTATCACAGAGGCATACCATAAACTGCTTTGCATATGCAAGGAGCAGATGTAAGTGTAATGGTTTTCTTTTCCCCTCTTATCTTTCTTGATTTTTTACTTTAATTTTAGTTGTGGAATACAATTTTTTTTTTTTTAATTAAAAAAAAAGAAAAAGAAAATAAGTTTATATAAGACTTAATGTTCTAATGAAACTAGTCTCATTTCCTATTTTGTTAGAACTTCCGACTACTGTAAGTTCCGTTTCTGGCTCAAGGCAACTCAAGAAGTGAATTCAGTCTCATTAGCTTGACCCGGATTTGGTGTCATTTAAATATTCCCCTCATTTGGACTTATGGAGTAGTTTTCAAGATTTTTTTTTTCTTTCCTTTTTGTTCTTACTACTTTATTTAGGGAAGATTTTGTCCATAAATTCTTGATACTGTATCTATTTTAGTAGTCAGAAGGGGGGGTCTGTTTTCATTCTTTTGCTGCTAGGCCATAGGTGGTAGTTCTTTGGCGTTATCTCAAATATATTTCTCATGTATGAATTTTGTTCCGTTAGCTAAACAGAGAATGAGAGAATGACTTGAGTGAGTTGAGTCTCTCCTCAGTCCCTCTATATAGATTTCATTAATTAGGACAGAATTACAACTATACCCTCCATAGCCGACTATGAGAGCTAAGGAGAGAAATAAAGAAGCAAAATAACAAAGGAAAATGCCCAAAGTACCCTTATCGGGTTACATAACTTAACCTCCCCTCAAGTTGGGCATGGGTGCATATATATCATGCATGCTTAACTTGACTAAACTAGGATGAAACAACTTTCCACATAGCCCTTTGGTGAAGACATCTGCAAGTTGATCTTCTGACTTCACAAAGGGTATACAGATCTGTCCACTTTCTAACTTTTCCTTGATGAAGTGTCGGTCGATCTCCACATGCTTAGTACGATTATGTTGCACTGGATTGGGAGCAATGCTGATTGCCGCTTTGTTATCACAATACAACATCATTGGATGATGAACAGAACCACCAATATCCTGGAGCAAACTCTGAAGCCATAATAGTTCACATATTCCCTGGGCCATGGCACGGAATCCTGCTTCAACACTGGACCTAGTCATCACATTTTGATTTTTACTTCGCCATGTGACAAGGTTACCTCCGATAAAAGAAAATAGCCCGAAGTGGATTTCCTGTCAGGGTTACCACCCCAATCAGCATCTGTGTAGGCCTCAATGCGGAGATGATAATGTGGAGATAAGAGAATCCCTTTCCCTGAAGTTGACTTTAAGTAGTGGAGAATACGAAGAATAACAGCCATATGGGTAAAATAGGGATCATGCATGAAATGACTGACCAAACTAACAACCAATGCAATGTCTAGTCTCGTGTGGGAGAGATATATCAGTTTTCCCACCAACCTTTGATAGCGCTTCTTATCAACTGGATCACCATCCTTCTCTTGTAGTCCAATAGTAGGCTCCAAAGGACTGTCACATGGGTGACATCCTAACAAACCAATCTCTGAAAGTAAGTCTAGAACATATTTCCTTTGAGAGAGGAAGATGCCTTTGGGAGAACGGGCAACTTCAATCCCAAGAAAGTACTTGAGCTGTCTTAGGTCCTTGATTTCAAATTCTCGACCCAAGAATGTCTTTTTTTTTTTTTGTGAATAAATAATGTATTACCAAAGCCCGAGGGGGACGAGGAAGAAGAAAAAGGGGGGGGATATACAAAGGGAGGAGAGAGGGGGGGGAAGAGGAACCAGCTAGCGGTTTCTCAAAAGAGAGCTATCTAAGCCCCAGGATACAACAATATGCCTGTTCCTTGGGGAATCCAAAAGGACCTTCAAAGGTAATACACCAAGCTTGGAGGAGACATAAAAAAAGATGGCTTTCTAAATCAAGTCGAATGAACGAGAATTGGAGGTCCATCTCCGAAGGTTTCTTTCCATCCAAATGTGATACAGGACCGCACCAAACACAAGCTTGCCTATAGCGTCGCAGATAGTGTGCCCAAGGAAAGTCGTGTCCAACCATAACCACTCTCTAGCAAGGAGGAGGGGTCTACTTCTGCGAGGCCAAATAAATGAAAGGGCTTTTTTCCAAATGGTAGAAGAGAAAGGGCAGTCAAAGAAAAGGTGTCTAATGTCTTCATAGCCAGTCCAACAAAAGATATAAGAGGGGGAAACTGGGATTCTTCTGTGTAGAAGGAAATCTTGGGTTGGGAGGCAGTGGTTGAGGGTTCTCCAGGCAAGGAAGCTGTGACGAGGGATGTGACCTTTAAACCAGACAATCTTGTGCCAAATGACAGACGGGGCTTGGGGTCTAATTAGATTCCAGGCAAAACTGAAGCTGAAGAGGCCTTTAGGAGAGGGGAGTCAAATGGTCTTGTCTGTATGGGTTGGGGGGGGGGGGGAGGGAGTTCCATATCCGAGAGAGGGTGGGGGGAAAAGGAAAGGGGGTCCAAGTTCCATGGGATATGATAACGGAAAGAGGAGCAGACTTTGGAATGCCGGAGGCATAACCTGCTCTTGCACCAAGAAAGTTATACAGGACACCGTTCGGGTGCCAGGGGTCGAGCCAAAGGGAGATTGAGGATCCATCCACGATAGAGGAGGAGGTGGCTCTAAGGGCCAGAGGGCGAAGGAGGAGGATCTTACGCTAGACCCAAGAGAAATCCGAAGGGATGGGAGCAGTCCAGATGGAATCCTTTTTTAGGAGGTGGGAGTAGACCCAATGGACCCAAATGGAGTCGTGCTTAGAAGAAATTTTCCAAATCAACTTCAGAATACCTGCAGTGTTGGAGTCGCGGATACGGCGAGATTTGGGGAGGCAGATGGATTTCCAGCTGATGGGATGAAGGAAGTGAGAGGTTTTCTGTCCTTCCAGAGCAAGGCACAAAAAAGGGATTTCATAGCTTTGATGGTGGCTTTAGGAAAGCCAAAGATGCCACACCAATAGATGTAGGAGGATTAGAGAACCGAACGGATGCATTCCAGCCTGCCCGCATAGGAGAGGAGAGGGCCTTTCCAGAGTTGAAGGCGTTTGCGGATATTGTCCAGCATGGGGGTGCAATGGTGACTGGAGAGCCTAGCAGGAATGAGGGGGAGGCCAAGATATTTCACTAGGAGGGAGCCTAGGGAAAACCCAGTGAGGCGAAGGAGGATATCTCTGTCAGAATCCGAGACACCAGAGAGAAAGACTTTGGATTTAATAAGATTAATGCGAAGGCCAGAGAGACTCTCGAAGAGGTGGAGGGAGGACAAGATGGCCGAGATGGAGGAGGGGGAAGCTTTGGAGAAGATCATAAGGTCATCCGCAAAAGCCAGGTGAGTAAGGTTAAGCTTTTTGCATTTAGGAATGGGGGAAATAAGGTGAAGGTCAGTTTTGGCTTGGATACTTCGGGAAAGGACTTCAAGGGCCAAAGAGAAAAGGAAAGGGGAAAGGGGGCACCCTGACAAATTCCGACTTTAGAGTTGAAAAAATCGGCAGGGGAGCCATTGACAATAACAGAGGAGGGGGAGGAGATGCAGGCAAAAATCCAACGAATGAAAGGGGGGGAAGCCCATCTGAGAAAGTACCTCACAAATGAAGTCCCATCTAAGAGAGTCAAAAGCTTTGTGGAGGTCAATCTTCATAAGGGCGGCGGGAGAGTGAAATTTTCTGTCGAAGCCCCTCACAATTTCAGAGCAAAGAATGATGTTGTCAGCAATGCTTCTACCAGAGATGAAAGCAGATTGGTTGGGACTGACCAGGGAAGGGATGACAAGCTGGATTCTGTTTGCTATGATTTTGGCAATGAACTTATAGAGGAGGTTGCATAAGGAGATAGGTCTAAAATCGAACAGAGAGGAGGCACCTTCCATTTTGGGGATGAGGCAGAGGAAGGTCTGGTTGACCTGTGCAAGCTGGCGAGGGTTGAAACAGAAGCTGCGGATAGCTTTAATGAGGTCTTCTTTGATGTAATCCCAGCAGCTCAAGAAAACCCCATGCTAAAACCATCAGGACCAGGGGCCTTATTGGATTTATGGGCCCCAAGAATGTCTTTAGGTGGGAGACTTCCTCAGTATCATTTTCAGTCACCACTATGTCATCAACATAAACTATGAGAAGAGTAACCTTATCTCCATTCCGCTTGATGAACAAGGTGTGATCAGCATTGCTCTGTTTGTATCGTACATAGATCATTGCTTTATGGAACCTACCAAACCAAGTCCGAGGAGATTGTTTCAACCCATATAATGCCCTCTTCGGTCTGCAAACCTTCCCATTAGTCTTGTCACAAGAAAAACCTGGAGGGACCTCCATATAGACTTCCTCCTCCAGTTCTCCATGAAGAAATGCATTTTCACATCCAATTGCTGCAAATCCCAACCGAGATTGACAGCATATGATAGCAAAACTCAAACGGCATTCAACTTTGCCACTGGGGCAAATGTCTCCTGATAATCAATGCCATAGGTCTGGGTAAAGCCCTTGGCCACCAGCCTGGCCTTATATCTGTCTACTGTTCCATCAAGCTTCTGCTTGACAACAAACACCCATTTGCAACCCACTGTTTTCTTGCCCGAAGGAAGAGTTACCAGCTCCCATGTCTCATTTTTTTATAAAGCCATCATCTCTTCCAACATGACTGTCTTCCACTTTGGATCTGTTATTGCCTCCTACTATTTTTTAGGAATAGAAACAGAGGAAGAGAGGACACAAATGCATAATAGGAAGGGGACAAAGCATTATAGGAAACAAAGTTGGTGATAGGATGTTGGGTGCAAGATCTAACGCCCTTACGGGTAGCAATAGGTAAATCAAGAAAGGGATCCTTACCAAGCAACGCCACGGAATCTAGATCTGGATCAGGTTCTGACAGTTGGAGAAGTGGTATAGTAGTGGTGATCTCAACTTGCTTTTTGTGTTTCCGGCTGAAGACTTGATCCACAAGAATTTCACTCACAGGTCTTCGTTTCCCCTAAATAGGAGGCACACTAGAAATTGAAACTGGAGCTCAGGAGAAGAAGGCTCCCCCTGAGTAGGAACTAGTAGAAGAGCATGAAATTGTCAGACAGATCGGGTTGCATAGATTGCAACAAGTAGGACATCAACATGGCATCATTAGACATCCACTTTGTTTGCGAAGGCCCCGCTATGGTAGGCATGGGGTCATTCCCAAGTATGTGTCCAATCAGCCCACGACCGGCAATGGCCAAATAGGTGGTCCGAGACCACTTGAGATAGTTGCAACTATCAAGCTTAATAGGAGCAGAAAGAGGTAGCATATCTTTCTGGGGCTGGCCATCTTGCCCAGAGGCTGCAGAGGAGGCATCCGAGCCTGTCATTGGGGCAGCCAAACAAGGAGAGCTGGAGTAGACAATTTATCAAACACCTGGTAGGCACCCTTGAAAATGGCCAGAATCTGAGGCTGAAATTAAGGTTGGAGATAGCTCTTGATAGTAGTAAGTAACCCCGAAGGTATCAGCTCCAACAAGTAGCACAACAGCCCTAACCAAGAAAAGTCGATTGGAGTTGAGGTTTTGAGAAAAACCTGAAAAAAAGGATCGATTAGGCTGGAATCTTCAAGGAAAAAGGGAAAGGATGATGGCTGTTGGTTAGTTAGGATTGTAAAGGAGTTGGTTCACAAATGCAAGGTGACCTCCTCCAAAACAAACCAGCAGCAAAAAACAGCCAAAAACCAGATGTCGATAAGTCTCAGGTTTTGGGGGAAAACCTGAAAGAAGGATCGATTGGATTAAGGAACAGAAAACGGAAGTTGTAAAGGGGGATAGATGCTGTAAAAGGTGCAGGTGAAGCTCCAATAGTGAGAAGAAGAGCCTAGAAGAGAAAAAAAGGGCCAAATCTTCAAGAACTTGGAAGCTTCAATATCGCAGGGAAGGAGGCAGCATCTATCGAACAGAAAGGATTCAAAACATATGAAAGAAAGGAGGTGGGATTGAAGGCAGCAACTAGATCGTAAGATCACCTCATTAGTGCTGCCCTAAGGTGAAGGATGGGAACCAAGAAAAGGAGAGAACGGATCGAAGGTAGAAGAAAGGGAGGAGAGAAGAGAAGAGATGGAGGGTTCGGAAGATTGGATCAGAATAGGTTTAGCTCTGATACCGTGTTAGCTAAACAGAGAATGAGAGAATGAGAGAATGACTTGATTGAGTTGAGTCTCTCCTCAGTCCCTCTATATAGATTTCATTAATTAGGACAGAATTACAAATGTACCCTCCATAGCCAACTATGAGAGCTAAGGAGAGAAATAAAGAAGCAAAATAACAAAGGAAAATGCCCAAAGTACCCTAATCAGGTTACATAACTTAACATGTTCTATAGGGTATACTTCGCTCTCAATCTACTGATTGTTGTAATTGAACTCTTGGACTTTGGGACTCCACAAAGCAAGACAGTGTTCGTATTCTAGGATGCAAAACCTTGACCAGATTCATTCATAGTCAGGTGGTTTTGGGATGTAATTGGCTTCCTTTTCTAATAAGTTACGTATATATATATATTTTATTTTTTTTTGGGGGGGGGGGGTTGGATTGGTTTACAATTGTTATAAAGGGATCCTCTTCAATCACTTGATCTGAAAGTGGAGCATTCATTTGACCATCTGATTATGGATTTGTGCCAACAGTTTGTCAAGTGCTTGCTTACTTGGACCAGATGCCATCAAGTTATGGATTTTGTTTTTGTCCTTAAGAAACTTTCTGAATTGAAGGGATTAACCAATTGCAATAAAAGATGGATGGCATTTGGTTTCCTCATTACAACAAAAGATGGATGGCCAAGACAACGATGCCATAACATAACAGAATCCATAGAACTACTATCATTCTGTCCACACATGGGACTGAGCTATGGGCAATAAAGGTTCAAAAAGATAAAGGCCTTACAACTTACGACTACTGCGAAGGACAAAAAGACAAAAAGATTGACACACCGTCAGTGTGTAGTTTTCTTCTTACATTATTTTTTCTTTTTAAATTTTTTTCACCTATAATAAAAATGTAGGCCCTATATGACTGATTGCTTTTTCAAGCCAGCCATTGGTGTAGACGGTAGATTCCTCCCCATACTATTCTCTAGAAAAATTTAAGGGCAAGAGATCTCTGCCTGGTCGTGTAGCCCTTGCACCAACGTGGGGGCCAATGAAAGAGCATACAAGGGTATCTACTTGGAATATTTTATATTTCATGGTAATTTTGTGCACTCCTATGTTTGGGCATAGAAACCATGCGACCAAGTAGTGTTTTTTTTCCCAAAAAACTTTGGCAATTAGTACATAGTGTAACCTACATAAATTTCTCTACTATACTCAGTAAACTTTGGCAAAATTTTCATGGCAATTTTGTGCACTCCTATGTGGGCACAGAAACCATGCGACCAAGTAGCATTCTTTTCCCCAAAAAATTTAACTTTAGCAATTAATACCTAGTGTAGCCTACATAAATTTTCTACTATACTTAGTAATTATACTTTTCAAATCATTGGGATTTTGTTGTAAAGTAAATTAAAATTTAATACCCAAATTTTTTAAGGATTTGGAGTTAGCCATTTTAGGTAATGATTACAAAAGTTCATTTTTTAGGTTTGATTTGATTTCACTTTCTTTCCCTTAATGTCCGTAGTAACCAAAGCTTCATTGCATTTCGTGGAGATGAGTATGTGAGCTTTGTTTGATTGCAAGTAAAAAATAGGAAGTGAATTAAGTTTAAAAAGGAAAATGAAAACCTTTTGTGATAAGGATTGTATAACTATTTTAACTCTTACTAAATATAATGAATTTTTTTTAGGGGAAAATATAGGGACCCCCTCAACTATGGCATGTTTTCATGTACACCTCATTTTTAAAACCTTTCATACACACCCCCTCATCTATTGAAAGTAAGTAAATTAGTCCATCAAACTAATTGCCGTTAGTTTTAAATGTTAATACTCACCCACCTATTTTTTTAGGACCAAATTGCCCAAATTAAAACTTTGAAGATGAAAATACCCTTTAGGGGTAAATACTAGAATGAGGGTGCTATACACAATCAATAGTTTCTAATCTTTACCTACTTGATAAGTCGGGGCCCATCGATTGATTCGTCAGCGTCACATGATTGTTGGGTACCTTTCAGATGATGGGACAGATGTCGATCGAGATTGGCACAGCAATTTCATCATAATCTGTCAATGGCACAGTGTCTTGAGCGTGGCACTCGATCATTTATCCGAGTCTCGAATCGAACTTGGGCTATTTTATTATAATCCGACGATGGCACAGTGACTATGGGCAGTGACTATGGGCATGACACTTTATCATTTATCCGACTCCAGAGTTGGGAGGATCTTTTCCTTGTACTACTACTATAATGAGAATGGAAAAAAAAAAAAAAAAAAAGAGGGGAAAATATAGGGACATCTAAAGGCTGACTAGGGGGGAAAAAGGCATGATTTGTATTTAGTATTTACCCTTAAAGGGTATTTTGGTCTTCAAACTTTTAATTTGGGCAAATTGGTCCTAAAAAATGGTTGGGTGAGCACTAACATTTAAAACTAACAGTAGTTAGTTTGATGGACTAATTATTTACTTTCAATAGATGAGGGGGTGTACATGAAAACACGCCATAATTGAAGGGGTGTCCCTATATTTCCCTTTTTTTTTTCTTTTTTTTTTTTTTTAGATTTAAGGAATTTGATGGCAAAATATAGTGAAATTTAACCCTTTTTTTTCCTTTATTTATTTATTTATTTTTCGGATTCAAGCCTTAAAGGCTGTCACAATTTCAAAACATGTAGATAATTGTGTATGTCCATGCATGTGTAATAGTACTCTTGACCTTGCGTAATACAAAATGCTCAACTCAACTTAAATATAAAACAACCCTAGAAAAAATTCATGGTAGTATTCTATGACCAAAAAAAAAACCTTAATTCGGCCATATCCCAACTAAAATTGGATCGGTTGCATGAATCCAATTTCTCCCATCATACATATTCAAAGCCTTTTGTTATTAATCTTAAGTGTTATGATTTAAATTGGAAAAAACTTTACCCAAATCTTTTATATGGATCCTATCCTCTTAAAATTCTGCGAAGGAAACAGATATATATGATTTAAATTGGAAAAAAAAAAAAATGGACGGCTCAGATATGTCTAGTGATTTTTGAATCTCATACATTTACCCTTTCTCTCTCTTTTTTGGGTGGGGTGTAGAATTAGTACATTTACTATTTTACCCTTTCACAAACAAAATACGTGTAATTGAAAATCAGACATTGCTCTGCTAGACCCAAAACTCCAAACGCAAAATCCCACAATCTCTCCATCGCTTTGCTTTTGCGGTAAGATTTCGAATTAAGATCGACGGACTCTCCTTTCTCCTGCAACTCGTATTTCATTCTCTTCGCGCTACCTTCGATAATCCCATTTTGTAGAGGAGATTGAAGGTAGCCCTAGTTTGTCTTAACAATCGAAGCAGACTTCTCTTCGGAGGAGACTAAACAAGCAATCTCCTTATTCTATAGATTAGGCAGAAGAAACAAAAGCAGCGGCAGAAGGAGAAGTATTGGAGTTGTTGGTGTTTTTTTCATCTTTTGATGCTGATCCAGGATGCCTCCTAAGCAGTCCAAAACCGATTTAGCGAAAAAGCAGAAGGTTGTTGAAGACAAGACCTTCGGACTCAAGAACAAAAACAAGAGCAAAAATGTTCAGAAATACGTTCAGAGTCTCCAGCAATCTGTCCAACCAAAACCTGACGCTTCGAAGATCGCCGCCAAGGTTCCTTCTTCTTTTCCTCTTTTGCGTCTCTCTTCTTCGAAACCCTATTCGCATGATTCTTTGTTATTTCAGTGATTGTTCTTGATAACCAATTAATTCGACCGACAGAAGAAGAAGGAGGAAGAGAAGGAAAGAGAGAAGGAGCTGAATGATTTGTTCAAAATTGCTATTAGTCAGCCTAAGGTTCCAGTTGGTATGTCTTTCATTACCGTAGCGTGGGATCAAGGGTATATTGTCTTCAGATTTTATGTATGAACTCTTATTGTGCATTATTGGAATATGGTCAGGTGTTGATCCAAAGTCTATATTGTGTGAGTTTTTCAAAGCGGGGCAATGTGCCAAGGGTTTTAAGTGCAAGTTCTCTCATGATTTAAATGTCCAGAGAAAGGGTGAAAAGATTGATATTTACAGTGACAAGCGTGATGAAGGTGATTGATTTAATATACACATACAGTTACGCTTTATTAATTTTGTTAGCATTATGTGATTTGGCGAGTTTGTTGACTTCTGTGTCAGACAAAGACGAAACAATGGAGGATTGGGATGAGGAAACGCTTGCAAAGGTCGTGGAATCAAAAAATAAGGAATACAACCAGAGCAAACCAACTGAGATCGTATGTAACTCTCTCTCTCTCTCTCTCTCTACCTCGACTGATGAGTGTCACTGTAGTCTGTACTCTGTAGAATAATGCGATTAGTAGGGGACGTTCACCATAAAGTCCTAGGGGGCATTTATTCCATCCTTCTGACTTACAATTCAATGATTGAAAAATGGGTCTCTTTTATCTTTTGTTAGAGGAAAGTTTGAAAGGAAAAACACACACACGGATATTCATTTTGTTTCTTTTCAGTGCATAGTTCCCGGTAATTCTGCTTTATCTGGCATTGTATGATACCTGTTGTCAATTAGACAAATTCAGTGGAAACTTGGGAAATTAAGCATCAAAACTGGCCTGAAATTTTAGATGATCTTATAGCTGATTGGGGTCTCCTTGAATTTATGTTGGTGAAATCCTCCTAGGGTTGACTTCATTTCCTTTTCAGTGCCTCAACTATTTGTAGATTTTCACAGTAGAAAGCATCATTGTGCTTTTCCCAAGGTCCGAGATTTCATATTTCGGGTTTCAACCGAAACTCTACATGTTTCGGCTGGCCATTTTGTTTGGCCATTTCAGTGGTCAAATGGCTATATTTTCACTCGAAACTCCAGAGAAACCCTAATTAAGCATTTCTAAACATATTGGAACCTTTAAATTTTAAAAACACACACCCAAAATGGTTGTTTGGTTTCATACCCTAGGTTGGGAGTATGTCATACCCTGTTGTATACTTTCTCAAATATAACCTATTCTAAGCATTATTTAGTATCAGAACGCACAAAATTCAATGAAAGCAACTAAAAATGCATTATGTATAAAGAAAAACCATGTAATATTACACAATGTTAAAGTGGTACGAGTACAAGTGTACAAGTGTTGCAAGTAGTCAAGTACAAGCGTACAACCAAGGTTAAAACGCCCCTACAAAACCATTTGTCCAACTATATGTCAATACCACATAGAGTTTTGAGAAGTCTCTAAATCTTTGGGGAAAATGGGTATACCATTAAGTTTGAATCTTACACAATTTTTGCTCAAATGAGGCAAATTGTCGATGTAGTTGTGTTGTAGTAATCCCCAACACTTTGTTCCATCAAGAAATGTAGGTGATTTGGCAATAAATACCAAATCTGGAAGTTTTTGGAGTTCCCCCCCCCCTAACTGGCGAAACCACTCAAAATTCACAAAATGGGTCGAAATTGCGATCCATTTTGACTGAAACGATACTTTTATATGTACTATTTTGTACTGAAACCGAGTTGAAACCGAAATTTTGGCCGAAATTCCAAAATTTCTGTCAAAACCCTGCACCCCTACTGAGTTGCAACCGGTTTCGTTTCGACCTTTGTCAAAACCAAAATATTTAGCGAACTCTCAGTAGTTTCATCCAAGATTAGGAACTATGGCTTTTCCCCAAATATCTCTGTTCTCTCCTGTTCTTTTTTTTATTTTTATTTTAAACATGCATTTATTAAGGTTAACTCAAGCCTAGAACATGACAAACAATATAAATCCTGATAGTGTATGTTCAGAAAGCTTCCTACTCTCCCACAGTGTGAGGCTTTGGCTTGGAACACTGACATGAAAGAGTCATTTTTTTAACATGATGCTTTGGAGAAGGAATAGCTTGTTCTTCCTGCTTTAGGTTTGTCAGATGTGCTTTGTTGATGGTGATATGCCATCTTTTGTACTTGCAAGGAGACTTTGGATTTTATATATCATTTCCTCGAAGTTTGTTGATTCCCATCAATATTTGTTACTTTATATGGGCTTTGCATTTATTCCAATTAGAGATTTTCTATATGGTAGGCTTTGGTTCACTGGATAGGAGCAAGACAATAGGGTTTTTCAATGGCTGACATTGCAATGGGGAGGCCAGTGAATTTTTCAGCAGCATTTTATACCTTTAGAGGACTCTCCTTTTAATCTATATTGGGAGACCAGAAGTAAGTTATCAGACCATAGCAGGTACATTCACAGATCATGATGGAAATAGTACCTGTATGTTGGGGTCCAATTGGGGTGGCAAAAACCAATTATGTCGAATTTAATTTGGGGTTGTCTTTGGCTGACATTGATCTTTGGCGAGGTTTCCCTTTCCTGTAGAGCCTGGCAAAATTTGTCTCTTTGTCTTTGATCAGATTGAAGTTTTGATGCTATTGTTGTAGGCATCCAAAAGGAGTAGCCAAAAATAAGCCATTGTGGGCAGGTGTTTTGTGGCTTTAGTCTTCACCGATACCTATTTAACTTAGTGCTGAAAACAAGGGATCAAGAAGATGAACATTAAGAGGGTTTTCAGGGGTGCACTGGTGTAGTAAGGTTTTTTTTTTTTTCATCAAATTGAAATTAATCATGATCCAAAAGCGATTTTAAAAACGAATATTGTTGGAGATTTGTGATAACTAAATGAGTATTTGATGGAGGTTCAGGTGCCACTTATCTTTGTTGAATTTGAGAGATTTGGAGGACAATATTGTTACTCTAGGTGCAGTGAGAAATCTGTTTCAGTCTTCTCAAAAAAACGAGGAATAGGGAGGAAACGCGCTAGAGAGTTTTACAGTTTTGTTGGCTAGAATCTGGCTACAGATAGTGTTCAGAGAGAAGCCATGGATGGGAACAGCATCAGAGAAGATGACCTCTCCTACACTGTCAGATCAACCCATTTTTAATGGGAGATGTCCATTAAATCAGCCATTACTCTCACCCCTCTTATGACCAATCTGTCACCCATACATTCTGAGTTTGGCTCCATCCCATGTGGAGAATGCCCCCTTATGGCACGGTTTAGTCAATTATTCTTGCAGTTCAGAAAAGATTCGGACCACGACTTCTCTGAAATCATGGTTCTTGCCTCCCTCCTTGTCTGCCTAACCTGGACTTGTTTCAAACCAAAATGGATTAACTCACTCATAACCTGAAAAGCCAGACCAGTTGGCTGATCCTAGTGTAGATCAACAGGGTTTCATGTGGTGGGGTAGGTTGAGCTAGAAAATCTGTGAACCTAGCTTGGCCTGTCTTCCTAATTTTTTCATTATAAAGATGTTGAATCGGATTCTTGGATCAGGCTTGAGATTTTTGTGCTGTTTGGCACAATTCTTTCAGAGAATCTGTCAGTCAGTGTCATGCTATTGAGTGCTGAAAATACATATTATCTTGATGTAGGTTCAACCTTATCAGTAAGCATCATTTTCGTTTTGCTTTTTCTCATGCTTTGGATGGAAATTTTGTTCATAGAAAATGGTAATTATTTATATACTATCCAACCTGAGGAAAAACTCAACCATAAATTAAGATATAGTCCATAGGAAAGCAGAGCACTAGCAATCCCTATGCCATCCCAAGCAAGAGGGTTACTACAATCCCAGCATCCAGAGTCCAATAAAAACATCTACTACATGCTTACATCCTCTTAAAGCATGCCAACCTTCTGCCAAGCATAAACATAACCAACACCAATTCAGCATGCGTTTCATGACTGTTCCGTATAATTGTTCAACATTTCAGGCTTTTATTTGTTTTCTATGACTTGGAGTTCTTTTGACCCTTTTATTCTTTTTCTATGACTTGTAGTTCTTTCAACGTGATGGTTGTTATTAGAAAGCATGATCTCTATTCCGTGATGATTGTTCTTAGAAAACATGATCTCTATTCCCAAAGTCATGGTCATGTGCAGGTTTGTAAACACTTTCTGGAAGCAGTGGAGAAGAAACAGTATGGTTGGTTCTGGGTTTGTCCTAATGGTGGCAAAGAGTGCCATTACAGACATGCTCTTCCTCCTGGATATGTGTTAAAATCTCAAATGAAGGCTTTGTTGGAGGAAGAGGCTGAAAAGTTGTCTGTTGAGGAAGAGATAGAAAATCAGGTAGATAGAATTTACTTCCTGCAACCATTTCCACTGTTCCATTTTGATATCTGAACTAGTTCTCATAAGTGAGATGTTTTTGGTGGTAGCGTGCAAAAGTAGCATCTTCAACCCCGTTGACTCCTGAACTCTTCATGCAATGGAAGAAGAAGAAGATGGAAGAAAAGGAAGCTGGTCTTGCTGCACAGAGGGCTGAGAGAGCTAAGAATGATCGCATGAGGTAGTGTTTTCTTTATTTATCTTAAACCATTGAATGCATTTCATCTAAGAAGCTATTGATTAATCTGAATTTTCCATCTGTTTCAGTGGTCGCGAGCTGTTTCTCTCAGACTCTAGCTTGTTTGTGGATGATGTGGAGGCATATGAGAAGTACCAAAGAGAAGAAGAATCAGATGCCAGTGAACAGAAGGTAATATTTTACTCTTTACTTATATGTTGTCTGGAACTCTTGCTGGTCTTCATGACCCCAAGCTAGATGAAGTGCCAGGATTTAGAAAATTGTTCTTGTATATTTCTTTAGCACTTTTTCAGGTACCTAGATTTGCTCGTATATGTTAAATTTAGGGAGATTATACGGTGAAAGGGAAACAAATTGGATGTCCAATTCTGCCAGTTTGCTGGGAACTTATTTCTCCTATTCTTATGGTTCCTGCATTGAAGGGGGGCCTAATATAATTGAACAGCTGTCACCTGAACACTGCTTGTGGAATACACTCTTTACTTTAAGATGATTTTCTTGCAAGTGTTCAGACAGGACATATGAACTTCCCTGATGATATATCTTAAATGCATGATTGATTGACACTGTTCAGGTTCTGTTTGTTTCCAAGTAAAATCCGCGTAAAAGGAAAATCTTAAGGTAAAATCAGTACAAAAAAGTTGGATTTACTTGAAAGTTTTCATTTTACACAGCTTTTCCCTGGAAACAAACTAAGCCTAATGAAACCAAGTTGTATGGACTTTTTCAATTTTTCTTACCATTGGGGTAATGTCAAATCTAAAAATTCCATAAATCTTAATATTGTAAAACATTGCTAAAAACCAAAAGAGCGGTAAAATATTCATTTGTTTTGAGATTAAAAAAATATTTTTCATTCAGAGCAATTTTGATAGCATTTGCGCTCACCAAATAAGATTTGACCAGACATAACTCCTTCAATATTAACTTAGATTTAAAGAATCTTGAATTTGTTGGAAAGCTGGTTTTTGTGCTCTACCTAATACAAAAATTCTCATGTAAAATTAAATTTATTTGACCAGTCAAACTTCTTAGAGAACAAGAACATTTCTCTAAATTGAGAGCAGTTTAATGATTTATAGATAAGACCATATTTTCTAAGAACAGTATAAACCAAATGTTGTCTAAGTATACTAGGACAATGACCAATTCCAAGAACAGTATATAAACCAAATGTATGTTTTGATTGTTTCAAACTTCTAATAGCTTGCTTCTTTAGTTATGCTGTCTTCTAGTTTTATGTTAATTTTTTATGATGATGTGGCTTAATATTGATTTTTTATGACGATCTGGCTTACTATTGATTTTTTATGACTTGATGTGGCTTAATGTTGATTTTTTATGATATAAGGTATATGTTGTAGCATATTAAATAATGTTAGGAAAGAAGAGAAAAAAAAAAAAATAAATAACACTTGGTCGCCTAGGTGGGGCCACCTTGTCGCCTAAGCGCTTAGGCACCCCTCCACCACATTGGGTCGCCTTGTCGCCTTGCCGCCTTGACAACTATAGCCTGATATTCTTTTTTCTGCTCTTATCTGGCTGTTTTTAGTGGTATGTGATGTCGGTATGATATTGGGACAGAAGAATCGTTATCGCCTCCAATTCCTCACATAGGAGCAGGAATGACCACCTTACCCCCTGCCCGAACACACTGCCCAAGGTGGGGTAGGATGGTCATTTCTACTCCTATGTGAGGTATTGGAGGGAATTGGAGTGGGCAGCGAATTGGAGGTGATAAAAATTCGGGACAGAAGGGGTGTACATATAACAAATCAAGTGTTTTATAGTTAATTTATCAATATCATTTCTTAGGTTGTCTTGTCTATTTTACTCCCCCTCTCCCTCTATGTTTTAGAGCCCTTGATTTCTGTCCCTTTTTAAAGCAGTATACATTTTTATGTTCTAACTGTGTTATTAATATGGGATTGATCAGTATGTAAATGTGCATGTGTTTTGTGTTTCACGGGTAACTATTTACCAATATTACTCAAGGATGTTCTGTTTTGCATTTGCTTGATATTTTACACTTTGTTCCATTTATATTATAACCTGTTGAGAGCATGGGTGTAGTACCAAAGACATACTGCTACAAGGTACGGTAAAGATGGATTGGAGCTGCACTTAATGTGACCCACTGAAGCATTTCCATGTCTGACACTTGTCTACGGCTTGAAATTCTTTTTACACCCTCCTGAGAGGAAATTCATGGAAATGTCATTAGCCTGTACGGTGTCACATCATGCGCACCAGCTTTCCATTGATGGATCACCCATGTGATCTACCCGAGTACATTAAAACTTAGCGTGTACAGCTTTAACTTTTAGCCATGAGCTTATTGTCGGAGTTGAATTCAGGTCAAGGATGATTCTGCCTCCCAGGCGCCAAGCACTTCAACAGCTACAGCTGCTGATGATGACGACGACGATGATGAACTGGACATGGATGAGTTAAATGAGCTAGAAGCAAGCCTGTCAAGAACATCCATTCAGATTCGCGAGCCAGGTATTGAAGCGTCGTCTTGAGAAAAAGTGAGAATATTGCAGTGGGTGGTGGCAAAGCATCCATGTGACCCACAAATGACCATCACTGGCAGCATCCCTGCTATGAGTTTCCAGCAGGATCCCAGAGAGATCGAGGGAGCATCCCATGATAGTTTTTTTATCGACGATTATCGTAGGAAATTTTTTATATGATAATCTGGGCTTTTGGTGCATTTTTGTCCTCCATTGTTCTGAGTATTTGGTAATAAGTATTTAATGGGTGTCCAAGGAGTCTAAATTTTGATGCGAGGTATTCTCAAACTAGAAGTTCAGAAGGGGGGGAGGGGGATCAATGGTATGGTCTAGTATAGCGTCAAAATGAAGTGGTATTATCAAATAATATTTACTTCCAACTTATCCTTAAATTTTCTGTTTTAGATTTATTAGTTTTTCCTTTTTGACAATCCCTCAACCCAAATCTGTTGGAGGCGAGTTGGCATTCAGAATCACAGAGATCGAGTTTGGACTGTTGTTATTGAAGTCATGTATGCTCAGTGGGACTAATTTTGGCCGATTTGATTTAGTAGTCCACTGGTATACATTCTCATGCTTCTGCCCTGAGTTTTTGTGATGGTTATACCTGTTAATAACGACGGCAGCGATCACACCACCCGATCAAAGAGTTCCGTAGGATGGTTGGGCAAATACATATGCTCAGGTATTATGTGTTTTCTGTTAGTGAAATTGTTGGTCGGTGCTCACAACGGGCAGGTTGTGCAATGATTCCTTGTAGTTTACTTTTGTATGTTTAGGTTAGATATCGTGTGTAGGAGTATTTAGGTTATTTTAAATACATATGCTCAGGTGTGTTTTGTTTCTGTTAATGGAATTGTTGGTCAGTGCTCACAACAGGCAGGTTGTGCAAATGATTCCTTGTAGCTTACTTTGTATATTTAGGTTAGATATCGTGTGTAGGAGTATTTACTATTTAGGTTATTTTAAATTCTTTATTTTTATCTGATTTTTTTTTTTTTAAATTATTTCATGATTTTAAGGTAGGATGTTGTAGATTTAGAATTATTTTGTATTTAAATAATTTTGTATGCATTATGTTAGAATTAGTTTAATTTTTCTTTAAAATCATATTTAATCTCATAATTAATTAGAGTTAAAGTGAAAGATAATAATCCCATGCAAGTTCCACTTTCATGGTCCTAGGCAGGGTGGACTAGGTTTGGTTTCAATCTTGGCATTTTTTGCGTAGTGGTTACCCGTTGGATTCGAATCTGTGGTACATTTTAAATAGATTAGCATTACCTTGGTTGTGTAAAATGAATTACATACATGTTGGCCATGTCATTCTTAAAATTTTTATCTATCTTGTGTTTTGTAAATGAGAAATTGTTTACACAGGCCATAAGAAGCAGAATTGGGGGAGGTTTGCTTAAGAAAATCACTGCTTCTAAGGTATAGTCATTATTTCTCTGTGCGTCAAAAGAAGGCAATTCTAGTACACCCCAGTTTTGCAAAAGTTGTTATTCACTCACAACCAACCATGAGCATTAATGAGGATGGGATGGGTTTCATAAATTTGGGATCATTTCAAATTTCAATGTCAAATTCAATTGGACCAATATTAGGGATGTAAATGAATAGCCGAAATTCGTTTCATATCCGTTTAGCACTATCTGAATCCGTTTAAAAGCTAAACGAATATGAATATGAATACGAATACGAATAGACTATAGTTATCTAAAAAACTATATTTACATGTTAGCAGATAAAATATCCGATCCAAATTCGTGTCCGGATCCGTTTAGCACTATCCGAATCCGTACGAAAACTAATCGAATGCAGATGCAGATATAGCACTATTCTAGCCGAATTTGATCTGTCTACATCCCTAACCAATATTGATCAAAACTGACCTATTGAAATGAAAGTTCACCAAAAATTAAAAATTCTGGTGTACGTTCAGACTTCAGAAATCCATTTGTTTTTTTGTTTTTTTGTTTTTTTTTTTTTTGTGGTAAAATCAGATCCATTTGTTAGTGAATGAGTTGAACGCCCTATGACACGTGTTGAAATAATAGTCTTCAAAACTGGACCAAGCATCAAACATTGGCTAGCCCATCTGGTTTAATTTCAGTTTTTGGATTTTTACAAAGTAGAACTACTTTAAAAGTAATTACAATATATGATATATTGTTTGAGTCTTTGAGATGACATAGACATGTCACAGTACGAAGATAGATTTGATAATCTGATGTAGATTAAAGTCTAAAATGACTCCAAGTTAAAGTGGTGAGGGAGGATAAGCATAGCTTAGAATTACTACTAGTCAATCCCATTTAGTTGGGATAAAAGGCTACTTTGAGTTGAGTTGTACAATAAACAAGAAAAAGAGGTCAGTTCAGTCCAGTTTTCAAAACTATGATTGAGATAGGAGACAGTCAGTGTAGCTACTACACCCTAACAGAACTCTATCTGGAAAGAAAAATCACTATATTTGAACCAAAAGAAATCTAGAACTGGTACAGACACCTTCAACAAAAATGTTTTGAAGTGATCCAATACTCGAATATTCATACAATTACTGCCATGGGGCTTAACCTTTGCGACTACAACTGCATTGTAGTATTCACTTCCACAACAGTTCATTCATCACCCCCCCCCCAACAACTCAAAAAAATAAAAAAAAAACTGTGCAGGAAAAGAAGTTGGATTCAGTTGTAAGAGCTAAGAAGTTGTTGAACATAAAGCCTTGAAAATTTGCAAAATAGCAGTTACTCACCTTTTCTTATTGATAAAACAAATGTACAATGTAATTAAGAGTCTAAGGATGATTGCTTGGAGAATTTAACCTTCACAAGCAATTTCATCCAGGGGACTGGAACTTGGATTCATAGAGGTTGAACCCGGAAAATTCTTCACACACAGACAGAACTGACGGTTGCTGCTTCACCCACTCAAATACACTCTCTTGCCAATGAGAAGGAGAACCTATCTCCCTCTACAAAACGTCTATACACATATCCAATCATAATAAACTAACCTTTCTAGCAAAACAAAATGTTAATCAGGACATTCAAAAATTAACAGAAACAAAGGTAACAGAATAGAATCATTAACTATTCCAACATCTGATCAGGGTTGAAGTTCAGAGACTCCCTCCATATAAGCTCCTTTATATCTTCTTCATCTAAGGATGACTGTTCGAAATCAAAGACGAAAGGAGATGGACAAATTGGCTCCTCATTGATCTCATGGAGACTCGATAAATATGGATGATTCAATGCTTCATCAACTTGAAAAAGATATCATGCAGAGAATGTTTATTTATCAGAAGTTGGAAAAATAGAAAACATCAGCTAAAAGAATGGTAAAACATCAGTTAAAACATACCAGTTATTCGTTTGCTAGGATCAAAAACAAGCATTTTCTCAGCAAGATCAATGGCTAACCGGGGCACTTTTGGAAACTTCTTAGAAAATGGTTGTTTCGGGACCCAAGGAAGTTGCTTAACATACTTCCGAGCATTATCACTCCTTAGGAAACCAATGTCTGAATCTTCTGGTGAACCTAATAGCTGTTTTAAGAAATACACAAAAAAGACTTTCACTGGTTAGTTCCATTTGTTCACACTGGAAGAAGGAATAAAATCTTCTCAAAAATATTTGTGTTTGTTTGTGAATTTGTCCCAAGGAAAAGAAATGACTAGTGTGTAGCCCCTCCCACTATTTTATTTTCATCTTTTATTCCTTTCACACGATTTTAACTTCCATTTTCCACAAAATGGGTATGAGGCGAGGGTAAAGATTTGGTTTCTCAAAAATTTAAATTTTGATCACATTTCTTTTCCCAAGGCATCCACATGGGCAAAACGACCAACTTTCTTTTCCCGTAGCCATGGGAAGAAAAACAATTGCATCATTAGCTGCCTAGGGTTCATAATTGACAAATCCAAAATCAGAACATTATAAAGCTTTCATCCATAATGGATTACCAGGCTGCCAGCAGACATGAAGCACATGCAGGGACTAATACACCCTTACCCAGGAAGCGTCCCATATTAAACTCATTATATTGGTGTATACCAATCTACTGCATGAGGCAATAACAACAGATTTACCCCATTTAGATTCCAAATAGAGAAGAATATGGATATGAACCTAACTAACCTCGGTTATCAGTCTCAACTGTTGAATGTAGTCTTTACCAGGAAACAGTGGCTCTCTTTTAATAATCTCCATAAAAACACAACCAACTGACCAAATATCAATTGCTGCAGTATACTCAGAACAGTTGAGCAGCAATTCTGGGGCTCGATACCAACGTGTCACAACATATTCTGTCATGAAATCCGTCTCTGAGGTAGTTCTTGCGAGCCCAAAGTCACAAATCTTGAGGTCACAGTTTGCATTGAGTAGCAAGTTGCTTGGTTTTAAATCTCGGTGCAAAACATTTGCTGAGTGAATGTACTTCAGCCCTCGCAGTAACTGATACAAGAAGTACTGCCAAAAGCCAATATAGAGAATGATTTAAGGCATCAAACATTTGTACATTTAATCAACATCAATATAAAGTGGAGAATATTATAGATTATGAACTTAACAATTAAATTTTATAGAATATTATATGTTTTTCTTAATCATAAGACTGTAAGGCCAAATGTTCATTTTTTCAAATGATGCAATGTTTCTGCTTTTGATTCCAACATGTTAGTGTGCTTAGTTAACTTTTGGTGTGAGGAATCAGCATTTTATTTTCAAGACATCCACTAGTACCAACATGTTCCCTATCATCAATAACAATGAAATGGAAGACTTGTGCCTTGCAAATTTGTAATAAGGGAACCCAAAAACTAAGAGGAAGAAACACTTTTAGATCACAGTGGAGTTCCAAGAATGTGTCATATTAAAACAGATAAGTTAATTCCATCTAGGAAGTTAAAACCTACCCATCCAACTAACAGATCACCTATATGATAAGCAAAGTTAAAAAGTACATTGTGGTTCTGATTGTTAGGAGTAGCCTTTACTGATTATAATTGATCATTTCGGATCTCTGTCTCAAACCAAGTCCCAGATATTTCATTTTATGAGAAATTTTGAGAATCATATCCAAAACTTGTTTGACAAAGATAAGAAGGTATCCACTTCATCAAGGTGAATAAAGGAAAACCAAATTAAAAACATATATTACATGCTAACGTCTAACTTTGATTTCTACACATATCACTACAAAAGTCTAGTGAATTACAGCTTTTGACATGGGGAAGGTCTGTGGGGAAGGTCTCCTCAATGGGTCATCAGTAGATGTTCTTCAAGCAATGTATGAAATTTCCAGGAAATCTGTTGAAATTAGCAAATATTACTCTTTCCCCAGACAGTCAAAATCTATCAAGATTGGCAAGATTGGCAAAATTTTGAACAAAATCCAACGAAAAATATTTCTATTTCCCCAGGGACCAGAATCACCCTCCCAAGTGAAATCACGAACATTGCCTTCAAGATGTATGCCATACAAAAGAAAACTTTATACGGATGGAAAATTGCATGCTTCAGCTTTAGGTCTTTTGGTTGCTTTTTCAGCATATACATTCAGAAAAGATATTGAAAGGTCACACTAGACCGACTCTCATAAGTGTTTTGTATTAAAATCAGGAAACAGATGAGGTTACTTTAATGGTACTCCATGGTCACTATGTAGCATTTGATGAGAGAGCCCAGATCCATGAACCACCATCTGACCCTTATATTAAGAATCAACAATCATGAAGAACACTAGAGCTCATCCATACTATGGAGTTTGTGTTCACATCAGAATATGAACTTTAAGTTTTGAGGAAAGCTCTAGATTCCACTATTTTGTTTTAAGCTTGCCTGAAGTACACTAGAATGCTTGAGGGGTGGTTAACCACCACATCAAAATTAAAAAGGCAGGAATCATACTTAAAGAAAGGAATAAGACACTGATATGGAACTGAGTGGTGAGAAAAAAAAAAATTAAACCTAAAAGATGTTGGCTTGCTTATATTACTCCCTGACAAAGAATTCGTTTAACTATATATTAAATCCTGCTGAATAAATTCTGAAGGCATACTCCAGATACAGGTGTCTTCATTCAAAACCTTGCACACTCCATTATCCATGGACTACAGAAAAGCTTAAACTTATACAGGATTCAGGTGAAGATGCGGGAAAAAAAAATTCAGCAATTATATTCTTGAAAGTGCAACCTCACTCACCTGACAGTGATCATCGGTTAATGTCTGGGTTGACCGTATTATTTGATGAAGATCAGTATCCATTAGCTCATAAACAATATACACATCATTGAAATTTTCCCTCTGACGTGGACGTATGATGTCCTTAATTTTGATAATCTGCAGTAGAAAAATAGCCAATCAATCAGGAAATTATGATTTGATGCAAAGCAAAATAATTACCCAACTCTGCTCTACAACTTTCTTTAGTACATTTTCATGATCCATGTGGCAAAGAAGTTTGATCTCACGTAGTGTCCGTTTCGCATCTATCCTGTTATCAAATGCATTCCCGATTTTCTTAATTGCAACCTCTTCATTAGTTTCAGAATTTCTCGCACAGCTGTCACAAGGAAATGAAAACAGCTTAAATGATAATATTCACAAAGGTCAAGGAGACTAAAATGATTTTCATAAAGAAAAACATGCAGAATTCTTATAATGGTAATATGATGTAAAGCATATTATGGTTCATTGATAGTTGTACTACCATACAATATAATTCAGCTTACACAAATTTATACAACCTTGGTTCATCGAGTGAAAGTTCCATCATAAATGTTATTGGTTAGGATCATTCAAATTGTATGGGACTTGGGTGGAACTCATCCTCAAAAGCTAACCTTTAAGGAAAAGGTGCCCCAAGTACCTATAACCGCCCCCCCCCGTCACACACACATTCCCCATTCTTATCCGATGTACGACTATTTTTTTTCCACCTTCCTTGTGGAACCCCAACAATCTCCCTCTTCACACAGGAGCTACCAAATTCTTCCCCATCTTCTTCTCTCCACGAGAGCATCTAAGGTTACACCGGTTCGCACGCCCTGGCTTTGCCAAAATCTTGGCCCTGTCAAACTTAGCTCTGATACCATTTGTTAGGGACTTCATATGACTCATCCTTAAAACTAGTCATTAAGGAGAGGGTGCCCAAGTTTGTGGCAGGGCCAAGATTCTGGCAAAACTAGGGCGTCCAAACCTGGATACAACAACAACAACTCAGCCTTATCCCAACTAAATGAATTCGGCTATATGGATCCATATGAAAACAAACTAAACAGACAAAGGAAAAGAACAGGAACGCAACAACAACAACAACAAACCGGTGTGATCTTGGCAAAAATAGTCTCACATCCAATATGAATGGGAAAATGTGGGGGGTTATACACAAATCTGTAATTTGAGGGGAGATTGGTTGTGCTACCCGAACAATTCCAAACATGCATCACAAATTGAAGAATTACCCTAGTGTAAGCTAGCCATAATTTTTTTTTTTAAAAAAAAACTAGCCTTAATTACACAGGGAATCATTTGAGCACAGTGAAACATCACAAATTGTAGAGAGTCCCAACTTCCAACAAAAAGAAGTAACAAAAGAAAGAAAAGAGAAAAATTACCAAACTATGCCGTAAGCACCTCGGCCGACGGGATGTATCGGAGGGACATACTTGGCGGAGACCTCGAAGAGGTTACCCAGTAGGTTGTATTGCACGTATCTACTATCATCAGTTAGGACCCCTTTCACTTCCATGGCTGCGGATTCCACCTCCATTTTTGAATCCTAAATTCAAACAAGGAGCGGAGAAGATTCACACAAGAAGAAAAAAAAACCCTGAAAGTCCCTTTTTATTCTGTGTCTTGCTTTGCTCGCTCTGAGTGTGAGGAGTCAGTCAACAAACTGGTTTGGGGTCTGGGATTGAATGAAGAGAAAAAGAACAAAAAAAGGAAAGCTAAATAATAGAGGACAACGCGGGCCAACGTCGTTGAATGGTACTGTTGAGTGATTGGTGAAGGGACCTTCTTGGGTTTTGAAGGGAAGAACCGAAGACGACTAGAGAAGGAAGACGAGGAGTCAGCAGTGCTCACAGCACTTTGCTACCTTTCTCTGTGTGGACTGTGGACTATGGAATCTCTTTGGCTTTCTAAAGTTTCAACTTTTGAAATTTGAACGAAAGAGATCAAACCTAAAGAAAAAGTTTGGTAAAGGCTAAACCGCTAAAGACCCCTTTGAACGAACTTTGAAGAGGGTTTTTTTTTTTTTTTAATTAAAAAATAGAAAGCAAAATGAAAACCCAAAGCTACCAGTGTTTTGTCGGGACTCGGGATTGCCGCCCTATTTGGTATAAGGGGTTCAAAAATCAACGGGAGGGAACTGGGAAGTTTGCAAATAAAATGGGTGTCCAATGATTGGTTTAGTTTAGTTTGGTTTGGTTTGATTCGATTTTATTCATTTGAGTTTCGTTTAAAAATCAGGGGTGATGTGTAATTTATCTTTTTTTAATGTTAACTTTATGTGTAATTTAATGTGATATAATGTTTTACCAAAAAAAATAAAATTCTGATGTTATGTGATATATTCTTTGATTTGTACAGATTTATGCTTTGATGCTCAATTAAATGGAGTGGTGGTGTTTCTCATTGGAAATTCCTTCTCAATTAAAAATCTATGTCAATGAACTATTAATTACAGGAGATGATGATGAAGGGGAAACTCTTAAAAGAAGTTTCGAAATGAAAGATCTAAACCCTCTAAAGTATTTCCTTGGAGTTGAGGTGCATCTAGCCCAACAAAGGTATGGTTATATCCCAACAAAAATATGCATATTCTTCAGTGAGCACCACTTAACAGAAAAAATCCCACATCAATGAGATTTGGGAGAGAGAGAGAAAGCATGGTTTGAGGTATCAGTATCGTACTGTCTGTATTGGTTTCACAAGTCACTGATTCTCGATACTGTGATGATATTGTATCAGTGAAATGGTATGGATAGGAGGAAAAACAGTCAAAAAATTCATAACCCCTTTTTTTTAAAGAAAATTAGGGATAAATTATCTTATACAATCGTGCTAATATCGTATCGATTTTGCATGTGACCAATGCCTAACCTAATTCCATGCACTATAACCATGAGAGAGAGAAAAAAAAGAGGGTAGACTTTAAAAAGTGAAGACTTGAAGAATCAAACACAATTCAAAAGATAAATTTAATGTTTTTTCAAAGTCTTTGGCATTTTATAGGGTAAAGAATGGAACGGGATGGATGTTTTTCTTCTCAACCATTGATTTTTCCCTCTTTTCTCTTTGTAGGAATAACAAGGTAAAGATATAAAGAACATCGTTTCTACAACAAAAAAATGGAAAAAAGATAGTTCTATCAAAAGAATATAATTTTCGCACAATCATAAAAGGAAAACGTGTGTATTAGGAATTTGGAAGGAAAAATTAATTGTCTAACTCAATATTTAGAAGATCAAGAAAAAAACCATGGTCGATATTTAGTTTTGTTAGTTCTCCAATAGTCTTGTATCTTATCTTTTTCTTGTGAAAGCTGGGAGTTGATGGATGGGGCTCTTTTGTGGCACGATAGGGTGTCTTACGCACATCAAAAGGCTAGGAGCACCCGGGCACACAACTCCATCCAACGCCTAGTAGGTTAGGACATGAACATGTTTCTATTCAATCGATCAATTACTGTCCTATAATCGGGTTCATGGAAATTAGGTTATAATCAGACTAATTGACTAATCGAGCTATAAACATATAATAAATGGGCAGCTAAATAGATTTTAAATGAGCTAATTGGTCTAAAATGGTTAGTTAGTAGTGTCAATTGGTATCGGTTGGGTGACCATCAGGTCCAGGCTACTACCAAACATCGTTATTGACTCTTTCCATAATTGGATTAGACTCGACACCAATCTTATGCCGAGCTTTAACTAATTAGAGCCCGATCGGACATAGTAGTGTGGACTAACATACCTTTACTACACTCAATGGCTTCTACAAAAGAATGTCCATATCCCATAAGGCAATAATTTTTTAGGGTGACCATTCTGGAAGCAGTGGCCCCTTTCGTGTGAATGGGCCAATGAGAGCAGGCGTTGAAGCATCTTGGAGATGGGATTTCCATCTTTCATAGGGGGCAGAGCAATCATTTCAACCCCACTGTATCTGGGCGAGTGTGACAGCAGTCACACCCTCAGAGAGAACTTTTCTCCATTCTTATAACTTTTTCTTCCATCAAGATTCAACGACCACTCTTCTTCCAACCCTCTTATTGAATCATTCATGATTTAAGTTTGATCTTTATCCCCAATTATGTGAATCGAAATACTTGAATAAAAAAAAAAAGGGAAAATTACATGATTAGCTATTTTTGGGTTTTCATTTACAAAATTGTCCACCCTATGTTTGAGTTTAGAAAAATAGACAAAAACAAGTTAAGGTTTACAAAACTGAACAAAATAGTGTCTTTCCCTCCCACACTTACTTTTTTAGACATTTTTACCCCTGTCATTGCCTTCTCGCCCAGGCATCCTCTGTTCCCTGCAACCCTACCCTTGTCCTAACCCCGCCATTATTTGATTCCCCATATAACAGAGGAAAAAAAAAGAGATTTTTTCAGAGGGGAATTGTCGAGGAAGGAAGGAGAGTCACTGTTTTGTCTAGTTTTGTAAAACTAAACTTGTTTTTATCTATTTTTGTTAACTCAAACATAGGGTGGACAGTTTTGTAAATGAAAACCAAAAAATAGCTAATCATGTAATTTTCCCAAAAAAAATCTTTGTTTCTTTTTTCGATTCAAATTTATAGGGTTTTCGATAAAATCCAACCGATTCTGATTCAATTTCAACCAATTCCGAGAAAGACCGAGCTCATGTCCGATTCCGAGTTTTCAAACCTTCTCCAAAATGAAAAGGAATCTGAAATTCACCAACTGTCTACGTATAACCAACTCCACGCGGATCGCGGAAGAATTGATTAAATCGGCGTAGCCGACTCAGAGTTTTCAGTGGTAGGGGAGTTGTTTTGAATGGCTGAAATTCACCAATTCACACACTTCTTCTGCACTTTCTCTCACACTCTTTCCAGCCAAACCCGGTACCTAACCCTGAAAGTTAATTGAACGAAGCTCATTAACGGAATCTCTCTCTCTTTGTTGTCCATGAAATGCTCCTCGGATCCTTTCGTTGACACAGTGACCATGAATGCGAGCTCTTCCAATCCCCAATCCATGGCGGCATCCACGCCTGTTGCCGATAGCTCAGGGAAGAAGGTACGAAAACCTTACACCATTACCAAATCCAGGGAAAGCTGGACTGAAGAAGAGAAAGATAAATTTCTTGAAGCTTTGGAACTGTGAGTTCTTTAACTTCTTCACTAACATCCTGGCTTTGCTTATTCACCGTCCAAGTTCACCGACTCTCTCACTCTCTTTATATATTGTTTTGGGTCCCAAACTGTGGGATGTGATTTTATTTCTCCTGTAAATCCTACTACATTACTCTTTTTGTCTCGCAGATTTTGTGCGTGCGTGGGTTCATTTTTCCTGTTTCCTTTCATCGTTTAGGTTGGTTATTATTTCAAATAAATGCAATGAAAGGCTTGATTCTGACAATAGCGTTTTGGCTTATCACTTCAATGGCCTTCAAGTGTGCTTATTGATCTCCAATGCCTATACAACAACTCTCTTCAGCTGATGGAAGACTGATACTCTATGATGAATACTGGATGAGAATTCGCCAATGCTAGCTTTAAATTTATTCTACACACAATTTACCGGTGCTGTGTGGTTTGGATGGATTCGCTTCAGTCATACATCAGTTTCAGTTGTGTAGAAGTAGGAGTGTAGGACTGGTTTAAACTGGCACATCTGGTGTGGGCTTTAAATCATACAAACCGTATAACGTCCAAGAGTGCCTCCCCATTACTCCATTTGAATTATCATGACAATTTAGTGTTCGTTCCGCTAGTTTTTTCTGTTTTTTGTCTGCAGTTCCTTTATCCTTGTGAATTGTGATTCTTTTGTTAAATTGAGCTATTCCGTGCCCTGAAACTCTTGGTTTTTTTTTTTTCCCGCCCTCTCTTCTGGATTCAGGTTTGATCGTGACTGGAAAAAGATTGAAGATTTTGTTGGGTCAAAGACAGTAATCCAGGTCCGGGGATTTTATTTTCTTTCATATTTTGAATTTCAAGTACGAACTTATGCTTCATTTGTGGATTCATTTGTCTTCCTGATCAACTTCATCGAAATTTAATGTATGCAGTATGGGTTTGTATTAAATCACGGAGTTTAGGTTTTGAGGCTAGTTTAGGTCATAATACCTGATTTCAATTAGACCAGCTATCTCAATGTTGGACTGGTGTGATACTAGTGAAATCCTTATGACCAGCATTTTATTTCAACTGTGTTTCATAAAATTGTTTTTTGTTTTTCTTCTTCAAACTATCAATGTTTTTGTGTGTTTATCAATGTTCTGATTGTCAAATATTGTTCTAAATCATTCAGCTGATCACGTTGTAACTTGTAAGATATTTGTGTTTTTTTTTATTCTCCTTGCTTCTTTTGAAATCACAGAAAATAGAAAGAAGCATAACAAAATTTCATCAAATATAACTGTTATTTTCTACCCCTAAACCATCTTTCTACATTGTTAGCTAGTTGGATGACAACTTATCACATTTATACCACAACCCTTGAAGTTGTTAATCGAAACAAGGAAGCACAACTTTAATGCTTTAATTAAGGCCATAACACAGTGTTTTAGTTTGTCTTATCTCACGGTTGTATAGAGTTCAAGGGTTCAAACCTTTGTGGAACTAATTACAAATAACTACACGATAATGAATTATTAACCAGCTCATGTACGTTGGATGTTATATGATATTAAAATCAACACGAATAGACTACAAATGTTCTAAAATCCAAAATTTTGTCATGAAAGCCCTCATCCCTATGGCCGTCACTTTGATTTACGCATTTGCTAGATGTTATGCCACATTTTCATCTGAAAACCCTTCCTTACTTTTTTTTCCCAATATTGTTGCTTTGCAAAAGTTATGTTCCCCACATTGGCTACAACGCATTACTTCCCGCATGATATCATGATCCCTCTACTCTGTTGTTGTCTTCACCTGCTTACATTTTAAAATATCAACTGGTGATTGGCTAATACCAACCTGATTTTTACACACTCGAGCTTTACTCTATTATGATCCTGATTGGCAGCATGAATCTGACCTTATTCTTTTGGGGTTAAAAACCTGAAGTTCACCTTTTTCACTCCTGAGTCACCTTTGCTGTCTATTTATCTTGGCTTATGTGGTTATGGTTCAAGCCCTACTCAGATCTGCTTGGCATCCTAAATGTGCTGTTTTGAAAAAAAATACAGTTGCAGTTGTTTGTTTATGTGCCATACGGTTAAACAATGATGATGATAATATGGATTGTCCTTATTTTGTTGGTCAAGTTATTTTCATGGACTGACAATGCTGAAGCATGAGTTCTTGACATGATAAACTAAGAAATATTTGTAAAAGGCCTATAATCTTAACACCTGTCCTATGAAATCTATTGCCCAGAAAAAAAAAAAGGATCTTACTTGTGATATGCTTATGGATCCATCTGATGTTTGTTGGTCTCTATGTTTGTCTTGTTTTTTGTCCTTCCTGTGTTGATATTCCATTAACATGAATTCTTGATATAATCTTGTTCTGTATGGGAGTTCATAGACTTTCCCATTTCTTGCCTCCATTGGTAAATGTCAGCATTCCTCTTAGTTTTTTCTATCGGTGTTGCTTCTGTATAAATTTCATTTCTTATGTGTTCATGAGCATACAAATTTTTATTTCTCGTGCCTTACATTTCTTTTATTTTAAGAACAGGGTTCTGTTATTTACTTATTAATTTTTGTCTTTGTAGATACGAAGTCATGCCCAGAAATACTTTCTGAAGGTCCAGAAAAATGGTACAGTAGTACATTTGCCCCCTCCACGCCCCAAGCGCAAAGCTGCTCATCCTTATCCACAGAAAGCATCCAAAAATGGTTTGTTAGTCATCTGATGAGGCCAAGATAATCAGCTTCTACATTTGAAATGAAAATGCCTATTTGTTGATACCTTGACATGTTAGTTTTGTATTACTTTGCAGCTTTGCCATTGCAAGCATCCATGGCTTATCCATTGATAATAAATTATCTTGCACCTGGTTATTCCCCATGGGAGGACACATCCATGCTTATAAATACTGCATCAAGTGGAACTGCTCCCTCCTTGGATGAGTACAGCACTCTTCATGGAGTTGAAGGTATGGATATACTTTATATGAATTTTGCAAGTGTTTTTTTTTCTTTTCTTAAAATGATGGCGTGCCCACCCTGTGTCTATCTCTCTCCCACCCTCATGGAAAGTACCACCCTGTCCCTCCCATCCCAACCTTTGCCCATAAAGTAAATACACAGTAAATGTGCTTTCTAGAGGGAACTTTCTGGTGCTTATTATGGCTTATACTGTCACTGATTCAGCTGCTATTGGATCAAAGGGAGTTGCAAGGACAGGTAACAGCAAATTTAGTGGCTTTGTTAGCTCAGCAAGCTCTTTTCCCAATTATAACATACTGAAGCAAGGAAAGCAAGGGTCTCTACTTCATGGTACTCGTCTTGATGTCTGCAAATTCTTTTTTCCTTCATTCCTCAAGCTGTTAAAGTCAAAAGCTAAAAGAAAATATTACATAAAGAATCTAGGTTCAATTATATCTGTGTAATCAGAGTATGAATCTTGTTCATATTACAGATTGTATCTTATGTTTGCATAAATACTCATTAACATGTATGTGCTGTTTCAGCAATTTGTTCTTGTTCCTGGGATCAGGTTTTGTGGAGGTACACTGCTGAACTGAGTATCCTAATCCATGTAGGATTAGAATGGCGAAGTCCCTCTCTGAGTAGTATTCAAGGACAAAACTGGAAAAATAGGTATAAGAATGAAAGATTCAAAAGAAATAGGGGAAGCAGCAAGGAAGATTCAAAACCAAATTTTAAATTTAACAAAAACACAAAATTTTCAGAAAATCAGAATTATTTCTGAGGGGTAGAAATTCAATTTTTCTCAAACTAAGTCTACATTATCCTGTAATTTTTGGGAGAGCGTTTGTCAGTTCCGAGCATAATCTATGGTACAAGAAAGATTAAAATCTGTGGTTTTAAGGGAGCGGTTTGACCAACTCACAATTCTGGTCAGTTTTCAGGTTTCAGAAAGGAGACTTTAATAGATCATGAAAAATGTAACACTTAAAGAAAAGTGAAATATGAATTGTGCAACCGACAATATATGACAGAATCGAATTATGGAGGCAAACCTGAAATTTTAGATGGAATCTATATACTGTTATGCAGGGAACAATTGAAATTTGATTTGAAACCAAACTCATACCTGTTTGATTTACTGGGACGATAGACTATAGGCTTCAAAACTAGAAAACAGAGGAAGGGGGAGCATAGAATGTGTGTGGCTGTCTTTGTTGGAAATTTGCTTATACTAGAGGAAATCCATCCGTACTGCTTGAATCCACATGGTATGGAAAATTAAGAAATTTTATTGTATCAACAGTAAAATTCATGGCCTACTGGCTGAGTACATTATTACTTGAGAAGCTAAAAACTATAACTCCTATCTTGTTTAGCATAGTCCTAGTCCAAGTAAAAGTCTTGAAATTTAAAGTTCTCAACAAATAAAAAAGCTAAAAATCATACCCTTAATACCTGTAGGACTTGGGACCTAAAAATATAAAAAGGACGACTTCTAACACTGCTGGAAAATAAATCAACTCTTACTGCGACTAGAAAACTGATAAATTATCGTTAGTAAAGAATGCCACATTACAAGGAAAATAGGATGTGATTATTGTAAGTTCTGACTTAGACATTAAGTTAATTTGGAAGTAATTAAATTTTAAAATTTATGAAACTGTTCGTTTTCATAACATTTATAGCATGATGGTGTAGCAATAGACAGTAGAAAGAGCAGGAATCATCACATAAGAGTCCGTTACTATCGCTACTATCATTATTTGATTCTGTACCTTTCTGCACTTACTATTTCTATTACCATATTTTCTTTTTGGTTTTTCCAGAATTGTGTTGCTGTCCTCCTTTGTTCCTAAACTTTTGCAGGTATACCAGACTTTGCTGAAGTATATAGTTTCATTGGAAGTATCTTCGACCCATACACTAATGACCATGTGCAAAAGTTCAAGGAGATGGATCCCATTAATTTTGAAACCGTGAGTTTCTTGGACATGTTTCAAATTTTATGATCTTCAAACCCAGCAAGTTGAGTAATGCATCTCAAGGATTCAAAAGATTAAATTTTTGAAGGGCTAATAATGAAACCTGATTGGGAAAGAGTTGATGGATTTTGTTTTTAAAAAAAAAACTCCTGATTAATCAATTGATGAAAAAGGGCATATGGGTATCTTTTAGTGGAAACTGAGCCGCAACCATACAACTCAACTCAAGTAAGCCTCATCCCAACTAAATGGGGCTGGTTATGTGGATCCTGTTCTACCACTCACCAACTGAGAAACAATCATCTTGTTACAAATCTCTATGTAAGTGTAGTGCACATGCCCCTTATTATGTAACTCAGTTGCAGTTTTGTCCCATCACATATACTTTATAGTTTTACCCTTTTGCTTTATGAATTGTGACACATCTAAATGAAATTTCTTAAAATATTGACAGTGTTATTGGATTTTGATAATATGGAGATAATTTGGTATCCGTGTCATTCAATAGTAGGGTGGAACACACATTTAACAATTTAAAAAACCCGTCCAGACGTTTAAAAAAATACAGGAGTATTGAAATAATAGAACTTTGAATGCAATAATTTGATTAAGGTTCAGTTTTCATTTCATAAATAGACCTAACAATATTAGATTAGAACATCTTTGGATGTATTTTAACTTTGGAATTTAAAATTTTCATTTCTTTTGGTGGGTAGTATTCTAAGTGGTTGTTTACAAGTGGAAACCAGTGAAATAAAATCTAAGATCTAATTAAAAAAAATGGTAAAAGGCAGCAAGTTAGGTTGTATGCTATATTTCCATTTTTATGGTCATTTATATGCTGTGAAGAAGCTTGATAAAATCTGGTACAACTTGCCTTTGGGTACAAATTTTAGTGAGAGAAAGGCATATAAAGTTTCTTTGATAAAGTCTCTGATTTCATGGTAAAGGTGGTTACTGGTTAGGATTATTTTATTCTGTTTGTTGAGGTTGTGTTGCTTATGAGGCAATAAAGTGAGCTGGCTATTGAGCTGATTGGTCAGTCAGTCAGGCCATTGCCCAATTGAAGATGGGGGTGCTTATCGACTCGACAAGGTATTTCTTCCATCACCTAGCAATGATGCCACAGTGCATCAGTGAGGTGCAGAGAGTGGGTGGTCATAGCAAGGGATAATCGATAGTTTGTCAGTTCCATGTCTCACAGAACTATCTCCTAGCCTTCTTCCAAGTTACTTTAACTGTAGGCACTGGCGCACTGCAACTTCGGTTGGGCTGACCTCTATAATCTTTGGTGGGTTGGCATTTTCAAACTTTGTGAGGGTGGGGCTGGGAAGTGCAATCAGTGTATTGGGCTTGAGTAGATAACTTGGAGAAGTAGGGCAAACCAAAGCTCAGCACCATTGCCCAAGTTAACATCAGTAAAGCTTCAGTTGAGATGGGGTTTTATAAATAGGATTAGGGTTGGGCTTGGATTGAATGTCTTTGCATTGGCAGTTCATAGGTGGACAATTCAGTTTCTGTACTTGGCTTGGGTTGGCCCCATGAGTTGCACCTTTATGAAGGTGGGCACCTGTAGCTGGCACTACTCTCTCCAGTGGCATGTGTCCAAATGAAAATTTGTGCCACGGCCATAAAAGTTAAAATTGATGGACGCAGAGGTGATATAGCTTAGAGACTAGCACGAAGTAGCTGCTGTTCTAGCAAGGGTTAAGCGACTGGTGTTGGTAGAGAATAGTAACACCCAATTCTATGAAGTTAGTGATTTTCTCATCAAGATGTAGTTGTGGACATCCATACTTTAGGATTATCTAGAATCACTTTCATACAGTTTCCATTTGCCATAGTTTAATGCATAGTTTAGAGTCAATCATTTGAATAAAATTCCAAGAACTGGGATCAAGGAGTTTGAGCTTGGTTGGTCTTAGCCTAGAATGGTTTTTGCTTCTAGAAAAAGAAAAAAAAATTTGGACATTGTTTGGCAGTTTTGAAGAGAAGAAGGATATTAGATTCACACTTCTGTAACTTAAGTATAAAGTATGTATATCTGCGTAGAGATGCAATGTTCCAAATGACCAAATTTAGTTGTGCTGACATCCTTTTTTAGAAATCCATGGATATGATTTGCTTGTGTCTGTATTGTAATTCAATAAATTGTACATCAGTTATAGGTAAAAATAGCATTGATATCAGTTTCTCGGTTTCTCCAAACAATATTATCATTGTTTCTATGCATATATTTGATTCAACCATAAAATAGAGGGAAGTGAGGGCGGGCCTTGGTGCAACGGTAAGGTTGTTCTATTGCGACCTAGTGGTCATGGGTTTGAGTCGGGAGACAGCCCCTCCGCGAAGCGGTGGTAAGGATGCATACATTGTGACCCTCCCCAAACCACGCAGTGGTGGGAGCCTTGAGCACTGGGTACGCCCTTTTTTTTTTTTTTTTATAAAATAGAGGCAAGTGCTGGAATTGACAACAGATGACATATTCTAAAGCTTATGCAATATAAACTTATGTAGTCCTAGGTAGGAGTAGTCCCACTAGGAACCAGGGTAATAGGATCACCAAACAAGGCTGGCCGATTGGGACAGCTTAGGCTAATTAGGGCAGAATTAGGGTTAGGGTTAGGGTTTTGAGCTAGGGTTTTATTTGGTAATGATGTGCAGGTTTTTATGAGTCTATTGGTGTAGGTTTGGATTGATTTGGACGAAGTTGAAAATCTAGGGTTAGGAGTTAGAGGCCTTGTAAAAATGAAGTGTTTTCAGGATCTAGGGTTTAGGGGTGGATTTTGAGAAAGGGGTTTATAGGGTATTAATGGGCAGGTCTAGGGGGTTATTTTGGTATAAAGAAGTTAGGGTTTGGATGAGTTACGAAATTCTGCAATTTAGGGCAGAATCGGATTTAGGGTTTTGATGGACAGATTGGGCTGCAATTGAGATCGAGTGGACGGATAAGGCTGGACAGATTTTTAGAGTGAGGCTAGGGTTATGGGAATAGATTAGTGTTAAGTGGAGGATTAAGAAGAGGAATTAAATTGTAGAATTATAAAACTACTTACTTGAATTAACACTGATCTCCAACCGTAGCAGATTGAAGAAAAGCTAAAAGAGGACCTCCCGATCTACAAGATGTAAGGAGTCACTGGGGATTCCAGTCCTTCAACCCTGATATTACTCACAAGGGGGGGTCTGGATATGACACACAAGACAGTCTCTGAAGAGAGAAGCAGCAGCAGCAGCAAAGATAGCAGCAAAACAATATTTTTTATTAATCAAATTCGTAATCAATGCTGGCCTCCCTTACAAACTTATATAGAAGACTCAAAAATAGACTTAGACACTAAAAAGGAATGGCCTAACCCTATCCCTAACCTATTAGGTAACTTAAACTGACGAGGAAACTAGAATACTAAAGGAAATAGACTCAAAACATGGCTGAACTTATAGAGTCCTAATCCAGCCCAACTTACGTCACATGACCACTTAATCAAGTCACATGATCTCTTAAATTGAACTAATTGGATGCAACCAATTTGAACCGGTTCAATTAAAAAACATAAAAATAAATTAAGTATTGGGCTAATCTCGTATGCAACCTATATACCCCTAGTTTAGGCTCATTAAAGTGGCCTAATACATAGAAAACCCTTGGGAACAAAAGCCCAACATGTATATAACCCAACCCTAGGCCTATTTCTAAAGAAATAAGCCAATTTCTATGATGAACCTGCATCATAAACTTTATTGGGGAGACAATGAAGAAGAAGAAGGGGAGGAGGGAGTGTTTATGTGTGTTTAAAGTGTATACTGTCTCATTTAATTTTTATGAAACCATTTGTTGCTCATCTGGCATCATTTCTGTTCTTGATTGTGTTTAACTGTTCCTACAAAACTATCTGTGTTGGTGTAGGTCTTAATGTTGATGCGAAACCTGACCATTAACATGTCGAGCCCTGATTTTGACTCAATTGTAAGTTCTGGTTTCCCCTTATGTATTCTTCTTGATGACACTAATAGTTTTTTTCTGTTAATGCATGTGTACAAATGTTTTATGTCCTTTGTAATTGCTATAATTATACATTCAAGCTTCAAATGTTCTGAAGCAGATTATTGTCAATGTTTTTTATAACCTGGATAGCCCATCAGATTTTGGCTGCATGAATATAATTTCATTTATACGCTCATTCAACCAGTTTGGATTATTTCCTCCAAGTAGTGAAGCCAGAAAAGCAAAATGTTACTGTGTTATTAACCAATGAGTAACAGAAAATAGGATTGAGCTGAATAAGTTGACTAGCTCTTTTTCTGTACATTTTTCAAGCCACCCTTTTGTTCTGGACTGAGGTATCCTCAGAAAATTCTCTTGTTCCTGCCTAGTTATGTATTCCATTAACTGGCCGCTAAGCACAAAATTTCCTTCCTAGAGGATTAACTATATGTAGATTCCATCCCTGCAGCAACTTCCCCTCCTTCCTGCAGATTGAAAAATAGCAGATCATTCTTCAAAAGCAAGGGGTATTAGTAGATGTTGTGCTGTCTCTACCTCCCAGTGATTAAGATTTCTTTTCAGGATGGGAGTCCACTATAATTGGACCACAGCTATCCATGTAGTCTGAAACCAGAGCATCACTATTATTCAAGTTGGTTTGTATTAGAGATTGATCAGGGAATGTCTTTGTTTCTTAAAGCTGACAAATGTTTCTCAGTTCTGAGTGCTGTTTGGGACCATTGGTAACCCCATTTTTGCGTTCTCTCCCTCTTCTGTTTTCATACTCTAGTCCCTTTCAACCAGCCAAGAATGGATCCCTGAATGAGCAAAAATGAGAGGAGTGCCCCCTAAGCAGAAATTGTTTCACAACAATCTTTTTGTAATTGCTTTTGGTGAACTTCCAGTTGAACTGGCTAAATTTTTCTTTCTTGTTATTGTTTCTAAATTTTAGGTTATTTAACTGCCGCTGGTTGCAATCCAACCATTGGCTCTGCCTTGGGTGTGAAAAAGATGGTTGATGTTCAAAAGTGTATTACACTTGGAGCTGCTTAGCATTCAGATCAGAAGTTTCACGTAGTTCTTTGCCACAGAATTTATGGTTCTTGTTTAATCTCGTATAAATACCATTTCAATTTTGGCAGAGATAGAAATTCTTTTTGATGGCTAAGTGGCAAAAATTCATTTATCTTGCATTGTGTTGACTCATTTTAATTGGATGTGTGTTAAGTTATAGTTAACAAGTTCTTATGGCATGATAATATGCATTGTTTTGTATGATTTGACTTTGCCCCAACTTAATTTTCTGTTTCTTCCTTCCAGTTGGTAGCATTCTTTGTTACTTAACAAGGAAGATATAGTATGAACTGAAAAGTCCTTGGGCACTACGTCTGGTTACCTGAGTAGCGGTACAAGGAATTAAATTTTGATCTTGGACCTGGCTTCATTAATGGCCAAAAACAAAAATATTAGGGTGAATCTCAATAACTATTTTTTATATTTCAATATTATTCCTTGTTGATTTTCCATTTATATTTTCAGGTGATTCTGACCAAAATCACTTGATTATTTCAACTTAATCCCTGTTGAAATCAAAATGGTTTGTGAATCGACCATAATTTGATGATCTTTGATTCCTGAACCGCACAGAGAGGATTGGGACTGCACATTTTAATTACTTGCCTTCCCAGTAGTAAGAAATAGTTTCTGTTAATCTTTGTAGGTGATAGTCTTTACTTGAGGAAAAGGGGAGGAAAAGGGGAGTGGGGAAAGCAAGAATCAGAAGATGCCATTGTCTGATTGCAGATACCTCTAACAACTCTCATGAACTATGACATTTTATACAAAGTTCAGATGCTTCTTCAACTTAAAGGAGCTGAGAATAAATCTCCCCTCTAAATTTTCTTGGGCATTACATAAATGTCATGACTTCATATTTTTATTATTGAATTAAACATTTTGTGTTGTATTTTACTATGATATTCTAAATTTTTAGGATTTCCTTGTGGCCAGTAAAAATTGGGATCAGAAAGTGGCTTTCTTGGAAAATCTCATGAACCACCCCTTTTTTCTAGACATGTTTTTACTTTGAAGGATGAGATTTCATGATAAAACTTGAGAAAACAGGAAAAAGTCCAAGGTCGCTGAAAAGAATTCCATAGGATCTCTGTAATCATCTTTTGCTTTTTACCTGAGAATTTAGGCTTGCCCAATTCTTCTATGATTTGGCCTGTGATGATCTTTTTTGTTCATATAGAGGAAGGTTTTGTCATCAAATGATGGTGAAGACAGAGCCAATACTGTAGGATTTGCTTTGGTACCAGTTGGTGCAGGCCTGACCAATGATCAACCATGTTGAACTGCTGGAAAATTTCTGTTGTATGTCATCTCTTGTAATAACTTTTGTTCTCCTTAATACAAGCAACATGTTCTGGTTTTCTTGGAAATACAGTAACATGAATAACATGAGCTTATTTTCATTGTTGAAGCTTTCTAACCATTATAACTGTACTTCCATTGTTTATTAGAGCTAAGGATGTTACTGTTTGTAGTATCTGGAAATTCTTGCACTGTTATCACAATCATGGAACTAAATCTCAGTCGAAATTGACCGAAATCTCGGAGTTGTCTCGGTTTCGGGCCTGGTCAAAACAAGATCCAAGATCGAAACCCAATGTCAGAATCTCGGAATGAGATAAGAGACGTCTGGATTTCAGGCCTGACCGATACTGATTTCAAAACCTAGATTTAGAACCTTGGCCCCAATGGATTGGAATAACAATATGTGAAACCATTTCCTGATCTTTCTTCATTTACACCAAGGATCAGCCAAGATTGGGTCTAAGGAATTAGTACTTGGACTTGGGGATCAGGTCACTGACTGTTACATCCCTAGTCCACTCGGCTGATACTCACCAGGATCAGCTTTTTGACAAAATAAGAGAGAGTGACTGCAGGAGCAGAAGCATGAGAATGCCAAGGTGGAATATTTTCTGAAACTTGAAACTTGAAAGTGGCTGCAGAGCACTATTATATGGATTTCAAGGTTCATCAGGAAAAAGTTAAAGATGGAGAACAAGGGAAGCACGTCTCATGTATGATTCAATATGGACTTAAAGCATAGAAGTGTTGAAATATATCAAAATATTAATTTATGTTGAGTACCAAAAAGTAGATTTTTTTTATATAAATTGGTTCGTTTCGAACTGTGGTTCAGTATCGGTGTTGGCCAAGACCATGGTTTAAAATATCTGTATTATGATGGTATTGGTACCGATATCTATTGGCCGTATCAGATGGTTTTGCCTTCACTTATATTAAAATTTTGATTTATTAGATAAATTTACCTTCACTAAGAACTGTTACGCAAATACGGGATCGATCAAGTATCGGTATCGGCCGATCCAATACAGATATTTGATACCATGGCTGAGACAGAAATGGGTACTGTGACTCGATATGAGTACGACATCGTTAACTAAAACCTTGCTCAAGCATTTGATCACTAGGGTGGTCACTCTGGCCTGTTCAGGTCAATCGAGTTTGGGAGGATCACTGAGTCAACTTGGGATTGGCCCCAAGGAGTCTGAGTTGACTTGGTCAATCTCGATCCCGACTGCCGACCCCGACCTCAGATTGGTTTAAAATTCCGGAATTGTGGTTTGGATCGGTCCTGACCTGGAAAACCCTAGAATCGGCCTGCAGATCTTGTGCCTAACAATTTTGGTGGGATCTGTCTGATTCGAATCAGCGGATCTCGGATCGTCTTCGACCAAATCCAATCGATTTTTGCAACACCCGCACCGAAGCCTGAGGGAGCATGGACTAACGACACGTGTCCTAACTGTGCATGACGTGGAGAGATGTTAATCTTATGTTTTTTTGTTCCACCCAGAGGCTACAGTGTCACTCTGATAAGCAAACGAGTTGCGTTTGTGTGATCGATACTCACAGGCTCCAACTCCCCGTCTCAGTCTCAGTTTCAGTCGCAGAGGCATCGTGTGTGGCCTTCGTTAATGACACACATTTTCATCTCATCAACAATTCGGAGTTGGGTGATCAAATTTGCAGAAAGACCAAAACAAAAACAGAGAAAAAGCGTGGAAGAAAGGGAGTGCATGGATCTTCAACTTCAATTGAGAAGAAGGGCAACGGCGCATAGTTTTAGGTCGAGAACTCCTACTCCCACCACCAATCCCAGGAAACACAATCCTTATCCTTCGCTTCTCAGACCGCAATCTAAACAAAGTGATTCCCAACAACCATCTCCCAGTGGAGACGACAGCAACAACAGTAAAAACGAAGGTAGGGTCAGGGTTTGGCTTCTTTTGTTCTTCATTTAATTGTGTTTTTGTTAGAATTACTTGATGAGGCTAACTTTAAAGACATGTAATGGATTTGCACTATGAGTTTAATGTTAGTACTACAAGACTATAAGCAGCTAGTTAGACAATTGGTTGGGTTGGAGTTTGGGACATTTTGAATCCTTGTTGATGTAATTAATGCTTGCCCCTGCGTTGGACAGTTGTTTTACAGATTTCAGTCTGGTTGATTCTATTATTTGGATCTAGTCACTTCTCTTGACAATGGGGAAAAATTTTAAAAATTGTGATTTGTTCCTCCATACTTCCAACTTCCAAGTGGATATTGGTTATGCTTCCTTTGCATCTTCTCCTGGGTAGGATACTTTAATTGGTGCAGTGTAGCCGAGCTGTTTGAAATTTGAACTATGGACAGTTACCCCATATCTTCTAAGTACTTAGCCTCTCTAATCTGATGTTGAAGTAGAAAAAAATCTTTTCTTCTGGTGCAGAAGGTATACCAAATAGGATTTCATATCTATGATTCTATGTCCAATGCCGAAGCTGAGTAACTAAGTTATGTGCCCCAAGGTCTTTCCTACCCATCTTCAAGTCTTTATCTTTTATATTGCTCCCCCCATACTGTTCCCATTTCACCATTTAAGTTTTAAATTCCAGTTTTGCCTAAGGTATCCCAGTGTTTAGGTGGATGTCCATTTAACTATTCAGGAAGTTTTGTCTTTTGTTTCTGCTGTAATTAGTTTGTAGTTTAGCATATCTGCTCACAAAGACCGTGGTGCATACAAATGTACTAAAGTATGAGTTTGCAAATTTCATTGAAAGTCAGTAGGAATAAATATTTTCTGGGCAATGTTATCAAAATGCTCAGGCGATGTAGCTGGTGGCCTGGCTGATAGCCTGGGCTGTTGCCCTGTTCACCAATTTGGGTTCAATCTTTTGAGTATCGCCCATCTTCCTGCTGGTTAAATGCTTGTGTGACATAAGGAAAAAAAGAAAAATACATATAATAGTACATATAAATACTTGTGTATGAGCTGTATCAACTCAACTGGTAGAGAGTGTGGCATATATTCCATGTATTTTGGGGGTTCATACTTATAGCATCTCATTCTAAACAATATTCTCATTAAGCATGTACCTGGATAAAATTTAACCCTAAGCGGCTGCTTTCTTACTTAACCCAGCTTGAACTCCTACTTGTACCTCGCTTTGCTATCATTGTTCAAACTTAGGCTGCAGTGATCTCATAGTGCACCCTGAGGCATCACCTTGATTACCCATTTACACTGGTTTCTGGATTCTTTATGCAAGCTTGGAATGATTTGCTCGATTACAAACTTAGTGTCAACTCTGAAAAAGGAAAGCCTTGAACTTTGTCTAATGTGAATTATTGTGCAAGGACACATTTACCCTAGAAAGTGTTAATTCTGTTTCTGGGATTTCGTAAACTTGTTTCTAGATAGGGATTCTGAAATCATTTTATCAGAACTTCCCTCGGTTTTCAAGTTGAAAATTTGAGTTCCAAATTTCTAAATGACTTCATAGAATTTTCTGTGTTTCCCATCCTGTCATTTAGAATTCCAGGTTTTGCTTGTTGGGTCTAGTGTTCTCTAAAATTTCTCTCTCCATGTTATCTTTCTCCAACGTTGCATATGCATGTGTCTAAGGTTAACATTAACACCTGCAAGGAAGCTCTAAATCTGAGTCTTTCTTAGAGGAGTGGCTATTTTCTCATAGCTGTATTTTTAGCTAGGGGCATCTTATCTTTCAAAATACTCATTTGTACATTGCATATTATGCCTTCCTTGACAATGAACAGAGTGTCATTCAAAGCTCTTCTCTTGTCTTTGTCCTTGACTCCATTTCAATCTGCCATGCTTAATCTTCTCACTATTGCTGCTTTCCCTCAATAGGAATTGCAATCATCCCATCCTGTCTTTAATTCCATAGATTCCCATCCACTTGCCTAAGGTTGTGACTACTTAGTATTGGAATGTCCTGGGCTGACAGTTTTGGGTTGGTAGGATGATGAAATATAGAGCACAAAACTGGGAAGCAGAGGTCCTCATCAGCGATACAAAATCATCAGCTTGTCAAGTCATGGTAAGGTGATGGAGGCCCAGTGGAACATTAATATACTCAAAACTAGGTATTGCAAGTCCTTGCAAAAAACACCCAGAGTAACAAATCATACTTTCAACCTGAAAACTTTGGTGTCATTTTATGTGCTCACTACAATACAATTATAGGTTATAGGAAAACTGGATGCAATTTCTGACTTTCTGGTTCTTCTGCTGACCCTTAAATTTTTATTGTTGTGAATACAACATGGGGAGAATTTAAATTGAGCTGTCTCAGTTTTTTGTTTGCTGTATTGCAAAATTCACATATACAGAAATTTTTCTTGTTTTTGTACTTATAAACCTTCTATGGATAAATTACTTGCTTTCTTCCTCGTCTCATTCAATCTCAGGAGACAGGTCATCGATAGACTGGAACAAAGCTTGGTCTAGCTTTAGGAAGAAAGGGAAGAAGACTCTCTTTTCACAGTTCAATCCAGATAAGTATGTGAGCTGGAATCCGACGCGTTCAAATTATCCACTGTCTGAAGAGGTTGATCCCATCAAGAGAACAGAGAGGTCAAACCTTATGTTATGGACCAGTCCAAGGTTTACTCTTGCTGGGGCCATTGTTGTAGTCTCATTTCTTCTGATCTATACACTTCTAGCCCCGATTCAGTGATTTCATCTAGTTCTTACAAAGCTGCATCTGTAATCTGAGGATACAAGATTATTTCCAAGAAAATGGCCAATGAAGGGCCAGTTTGTAAATGTAACCAAATGTAACAACTTCCATTGTTTCCTAATTGCTTCTCCCTACTGAACTTAATTGTGCATATGCTTCAGCATCAGTTCTGTCATACTTTTTTAGGTTTGATGCGAGAACTATTTTACAAGAGTATCCAGCACTTCCTGCACACAACCCACCATGACGCATTGATAACCACCCCAAAAGATGCACCTAACAGGGGAAGAAACCTTTCTGCTTATAAGCCCAAGACTAGGGTTGCAACAGGATTGAGTCTGGCCTGGCCCTAACTCGGCCTGAAAATCCAACCCTGACCTGCCCTTAGGGCTGGGCCGAGCTACCCTGATTGGCTCTTACCATTGGGAGGGGGAAGGGAGATACAGGAGCTGGGCCAGGCCGGGGAGAAGAAGAAGAAAGAAGAACAGGAGGAGGAGGAATAAGAAGAAAACAGGATCGGACTGGGCCCAAGGCCTCAACCCTAGCCCGGCCCTGACTCAGCCTATTCGAGCTGAGGACAGACCAGAGCAGGCTCTGGCTGATAGGGCCAAACTTGAACCCTTACCCAAGACCCTCCTCAAAGCTGGCTCATATGGGATTGTTGCAGTGCCCTGTCATCACTCACACTGATGCCCTCGCCACGGGAGAGCTACATCTCTATATGAGACCCACACTGCAGTATGTCAACCCACGTTCCCAATATCTCTAGGTCCAGCTCTGGTACCATTTGTCATGGTTGGTCCGATCACCCCAAAAGATGCACCTATTAAGGGGAGGAAATGTTTCCACTTATAAAAGCCCAAAGACCCTCCCCAAAGCTGGCCGATGTTGCATTGGAGAGGGAGTTTGAATCCTTGACATACAGCTCCTCTTGGACCCTTCCAAATCAGCATACCATTTTCTGTGAGACTGCCTAAAAAGCACCAGCAATCAAAATTTAGCACTAATAGTAACCATTCAATCTAGAGTTAGCATTGGTACCAGAAACTTTAGAAAAAAAGATTAAGCTGAAAGGTCAACTTATGGGTCAAGATGAATCCACCAGCCAAAGTATTGGAATGCCTATAACTTGTCCTATGGGTTTAAAATTCACAACCAATGAATATATTTCGTCAAAACTAGCCTAACAAATAAGATATGGTATGCAGAACAAAACAGACTACCAACTATTCAAATTTCAAAGTATGATCTCTCTGCATCCATCAACCAAAAAGAGAAGAAAAGCTCTCTCTGTATCCAATTTTTAATGACCGAGACAGAAACCATATTGGCAAATCCTGCTTTAATTTTGTTGTGGATGAACCTGTTAAAAGTAGACCCAATTGGGTTCCTACTTCATGCAAATCCAATCCATTTCTTCATTGAAAATTGTGTTGAAGTGATTATTTTCTCTTTCTCTTCAGAGAATTTCCTTTTGTTCTGTCGTTTACAACTCACTTGAGAGATCAGTTTGGCTCGATCTTCTGTCCCAACCAATCAGAGTTTTCAGGGTCTTTTTCACAGGGGACAATTCAATCTAAAAATATTGAAAATCTGAGATGGTGGGGTTCTAGCTGAGAAGAATTATTGAGCTATTCTAGTGTAGGTGTGTATTAAGTAATGACAAGGAAGTGGGTACCATTGACTCCACTCTAGGTTTGTCTCTCATTCAGCTATCAAAAAATTCACCTTATCTGACTCCTCTGGAAGACTGTCTCTCACTCAACTATCAAAGAATTCAACCTTATCTGTCTCCTCTTTAGGTTTGTCCCTCACTCAACCATCAAAGAAATCACCTTAACCTTTTCAAAAACCCATTTCTGTTGCATTCCTTACCTTTTCTCCCTTTACCATTTAGTCAGGATTCAAACAGAGACGGCTACCAAACTCCACAAGGTCTTTGAGGTTAAAGAAATTGGTGTTTGACATTTTGACCATGAGTTTCACACTTTCACATTACTAAGACAGGCATAATATGCACTAGGGTGAATAAACAAGGATTAGATGACCTGAGAACAAACTTTAGGATTCAGCTTTGTAATAAGGGTTCTTTAATTCCATCAAGTTAATGAAAACTTTAGTTATTATAGTCAACTCCTCCAAGCAATACAAAAAAATAATAAATCAAATATTGGGAGACCATGAAAGTCCTCACCCCTATAAATACATTTTTTTTTTGGAAAAAGATCTCTATTTGATGGTGTTTCCTTCGTCCTCTCATAGGGTATTGTGAAATGATGTCTCTACCCCCTGGGTAGAAATCCAGGCGTACTCATCCATTGGCCCAAATGCTTGTGTAGAGACCATGCGTCCAAGTAGAGATCTTTTGCCCTTTTCTTTAATAAGAATAATTGAGTACAACTAGCTGCTTTCAAAATCATACTTATTACTAATCATAAGCTATAATATCTTTCCTCACTATTTCTCATAGGATCATTTTAGGCCTAACCTGGCTCTTTTAACTCCTTCAATTTGAATCAAATCACCTTCCTAAGCATTCAAAGCTCTTGTCGCACTAATAAGCATAATTGTGTAATTTTGTAAATCTACATAAGCAAGGAAGATTTGTCATTTCTGAATTTTGAATTTCTTTCAGGGTAGAAATTCTGTAAATCTGAGGGAAAATGCCCAACGCGTTAAAGCCTATCCTACCGAGATGTCTTGGGTTTGAGCCTACTAATCAACCCCCCCCCCCCCCAAAAAAAAAAAAAAAAACCTGTAAATCTACATAATGGTTGAAGCATTGAACACTCTATTTTGAATATTGGAGTTAATCAGAGTTAGTATTTTCTTCTTTGAGAAGGAAAAAGAAATACCTACTTTCATACATATAAGCTATAAATATATAAATCCAATTTGGACTAATTAAGTGTGTGTATATATATATATATATGACCCTTGAACCACAAAATTATAAAAAGGCATGAGACCTGTTACACCGAACCAGGAGTTCTAGATAGTGTGAAAGCCATTTTTCTTTTTTTCTTTTTTTTTGGGGGGTTGGGGGGGGGGGGGGTTAGAGATAGTGTGAAAGCAAATTATTTTTGGGGGGTTAGAGATAGTGTGAAAGCTTGAGACCAAAGCAACAGGTTAGAATGCTGGCCCACAAGATAATGTAAAGAGTTTATAAATAGATTGGTGGTATCAGTAGAACCTCCCTCCTTAACCGGCTCCTCTGATCTCACCTGCTCAGTTCAATCCTTCATTGCTGCCATTGGAGAAGAAGATTTCAATTTCTTGTCTTGGTCATCTTCTGCTTCTCCTTTCAACTTTGAAGTTTTCTTTCTCCTCCTTTCTGTAAAAGAAAACCCACTTTACTGTTTCATTTCCTGCCTTGTCTGCTTTTATTTGCCTTCTTCCCAGAGAAATTTTGCAATTCTGACCCAATTCACAACAATGGAGAAAGAAGCTGCTAAATCCAAGAAGAAAGAAGAAGTTCGTCTTCCTCCGAAGAGAGGTGAGATCAAAAGGAAGATAATTGGTGATTGGGTCAATACAGTTGCGGCACTAGCTTCTAAAGGAGAAGGACGAGGGAAGACAGAAGATGGTCAAGGCAGCGGCGCAAGCTCCACTTCTGCAACCTCACCTGCAAGTGCCTACGGTTCAGACAGTTATTCTGATCAATGATTCTTGTCTTCATGGCATGGACAGTTACTCGCTTTCTGCTACCTTTCCCCCATGGTAGTTGTAGTTATAAAGATGGGGAAAGCCATAGATGGGTTGCAGAGGCCTCTGAATTTACTTCTTCTGGTAGTGAATTGTTGACTTGTAGCTATAACTGTAGCAGTTCTTATTCTGTTCTGATCTCTGAATGAAATCAAATTGGGGATTCTCTTCATTGCTAAATTTTTTTCAGCAAATCAAAAAGTAATGGGCTTGTGAGTATTCCAAGTTGTAGGTATCGATCATCATCTATGAAAACATATTTATAGACGAATTGGGTCTCTGAGATGATGGGTTTTTTTTTTTTCTTTCTTTGGGTGTGATTTTGTTTGAATCATTATTACGAAGATATGAATGTATAGTGATGAAAAGGAGCCTCATACTCTTATTTTTTGTTAATGGGTACTGAAGGAAGGAAGGAATAAATTGCTTGTGTAGAGCAATCTTTAATTCTTAACCAGTTTCTTTCTCTGTTTCTCTCAAGTAATTTATTATTTGCCTTTGGAAAGTAATGCCCAGGCATGAAAAGTTTTTATTTCTTTTTTGTTTTCTTTGTTTTTTCCTCATCTTTATTTTAAATCTTGGAATGAATATCTGTCTCCAACGATTCCTATCTGATTTGGTCAAGATTGGTGAGACATCAGTCAGATTAATCACCCAAAGTTGCCCTAACCCTGAATTTTAGAATGGGATAGATCGATCTGGCCAATCTGATCCCGATTTTAAAAACCCTAGAGCAAGGAAAAGCTTTTGTTCAGTATCGAAAAGGTACGGCTGGGCTGCCGGGCATACATCCCTGGATATTGGGCTATGTGGAGAGGAGTATTTTTTTTGATAACCAGAATTTATTACCAAGGGAACAAAATTCCAATAAAGTCCACGTACAGCAAAAGAGAAATGAACGAGGGAGGGAACGAATCCCAAAACAAAGATCCCTGAGAAGAAGCTCCAATAGAAGCCAGTGAATCCGATACAACGTTAGCCTCCCTGAATGAGTGAGAGAACCAAACAACCTCAAAGTGAGGGAGCAAGGATCAATAATTTGGTTCCCAAACATTGAACTTAGAAAGAGTAGCTTTTATTTTTGAAACCAAGAGATACTGGGGCCCCCATGTTCACCGGAGTTTCCTCTCAAGCGTGTGGCCCCAAGGGGGAGGTGGAGTTGAACTTAGGACCTTCAACTTCCTTAGGCCTCGTCCCTTACAAACTGTGCTATCCCTTGGGGGTTGAAAAAGTAGTGTTTGGATACTGTAAAATTATCTCATCCTCTGTTGGTTTCTGGACTAAACCAAACGAAATATGTCCTTTGTTTTTTGGTTTGGTAACGAAAAATGTCTTTAGTGGACGATCTATCATATATGTGGCTATTTTTCTTGTCTTTTTAATACTATTTGCTAAGCATATTAAGGTTCTTTAAACAACTTTCAATGCATAATACCCTCTTAAATTTTCAATTTACACTTTTAGTTAAGGATGTCATAATCAAACTGAAATCATTTACTAAGATCGAATCGAACCATTTAAATTGGAATCAATAAACCATTTAATAAATAATTTGATTCTGATTCAAAAAATGAAACGTTTATTAACAATTTTGTTTGAACTGTTATATTGATGGTTTCAAATTGTTTAAAATCCATAAATTGAATAGTACTCGAACAATTTAATAAACCATCTTTTGTTTTAAAATGAACCCATTTATTAAACAATTCATTTCATTTTGTACCGTTAAACCAACGGTTTCAAACTGTATAAAAAATAGTTAACTGAATTGAATCAAACCATTTAATAAACCGTTTATGAACCTATTATCTTTTTCTTTCTGTCTTTGTCTCGTCACTTCGAATTTCGGAGTCACAAAATCGTTCAAAACCATTATTAACATACCATTTAGAGACTGTTTATGAACCCATTATCTAAAACCAGTAACAAAACCAAGACTGAAACTGTTTAATTAATAAATGGTTTAGTTTCATAAATTGGTTCATATTTTATTTCTACCTAATACACATTAAATCGAACCAAACTAAACCATTTAAACCGAAGCCACACCATTCACCACCTTTACTTTTGGGTTTTCTTTTTTTTTAGATAAATGTTTTTATCTTTTTCAATAGATTTCTACCCTAAAAAAGTAGTAGCTTCTTGACTTCTTATTTATATTATATGAAGGAGAAACAAAAAACTCTCGATGGACCTCAATATTCTACCTCTAAAACCGCTAATTTACCATTTATTTCGAACTTTGTGGTCCATCCCAACCACAACTCACCCCCAAAAATTTCATAATAATAAAAATTGGACAAATTATTTTGTACCTTCAACGGTCCAATTGTTTTTCAAAATCTTTTCAATTCTTAAATCTATTTTAAAATTTTATTCCCGTGGCAAATTGGGTGTATCTAGACCGACAAGTTTTGACACAAGGACGGTAGCAATTTTCACTCTATGAATATTAAAAAAATGGTCTTAATTTTGTCATTTGATCAATTTTATTTTAACTTGAAACTTGACATTTGAACAAGAGATTTGAGATTTACTTGTCCATAATATTCGGTTCTATCCAATTGGTTATGTGGCAGATTTTTGTGTCTGGCTAGATGTGAGAGAGTCTTGTCTCACACAGAAGGTTGGAGGTTATTTATTTATTGGGAAATAGTTTTCTGTACGGGAGTATGACCACACAGGAGAGTGTTGGCGTAGACCACACTCTCGGATAGAGATATTTTTTCCCTTATCAGTATTACAAGAAAGAGAGAGAGAGAGAAAAGAATCATGGGCACAATTCCCTAGATGGCCAATAGTCCAAATCGCCACACTAGTCTTTCACTAGGCATAACAGCGTATACCCTTCAGCATAGATTGCCTTAGGGTATCAAGAATTTGGAACTTGGAAGGATCTTATTAATTTGCATTTACAAAAAAAAATACTTCGAAAGCTAACTTACATTTAAAATTTGGGGACAATAACACAAATCATTATCCCCTCCAAGCTATCCACTCCAAATCCTCCAATTGGCAACACACATGTGCTGTTTCCCCTAAAATTTATGTTGTATTTCTTATGGGAAAAAATCTCCATACTGATAATGTGAAGATTCTTTCCTAAGATTTCTCACAAAATTAATACACTTTCTCCTTTCTCCTCCTTGACCTTGTGGGACCCATGTGCTGATTGGTATGGCATGAGTGGTTCCTCCAACATTGGCAGCATGGGAAACCCTTGCCCTTCTTTTACATTTATCTTTTGGTGATTTTACATCACAATAAAGTATTTTTTAACATGGTTAAATCTGGGAAAGAATCCAACCACATGTGAATATGAGTCCTCTAAGTCCATGGGATAGCTCAGTTAACAAGGACCAACACCTCACAATTAAGAAATCATTGAGTTCAACTTTTATTTTGTTTTCTGTTATTTACTTTTTCTTTCTCCCTCATGACTCTACTTTTATTTTGTTTTATGTTATTTACTTTTTCTTTCTCCCTCATGAGTAGAAACCAGTTAAAACTATTCAAGAAATTGGTGAAAATTGAATCAGGTACAAAGTTATCAAAGTTCCCCCCCTTTCTTGCTTGAACTGCATTACAACCAACGTAGGATGAGAATCTATCACAAAACACCACCCTTCTCAATTCTGTCTAAGAGCTTTAAAGTCACATTAATGTTAAGGCATTTTACATGGATTTGGTCTTTGCATGGTGTGTTGGTTGGAGATAGGGATCCTAAAACCATATTTGTAATAAATGAGTATATTGACTTCTCATTCTTGATTCATGTTAGGATTTCAAAACAATGGCACTAGAATTTGATTTAAAATAACACATAGGTAAACCCTCAAATTTTCTTATAACATGTAAAGAGGCAGACATGTTTATAGTTAACCTATTAAAAAACAAAAAAAAAACTTAAGAAAGTTTCCCAATGGAAGGGAGAGTGATGCAGTTGTATTAGACATTGATCCTATGTGAAGCCCACAAGGTGTTGGTGGCAATCTGATGGGCTGAAAACAAGATTTGGGTAGTTATGCTATAGGTTGGGCCTTTTATTTTATTAGGTTTCATTTTAATATACCTAATTTATAAGCCCATAAAATGGGGTTAAAGTTGGTACATAAGATAAATAGTGAAGTTTTGAGTTAAATTAGGATACTCAATAGATTTTACGAGTTCTATTATGAATTTATTTATTTTAGAGGGCGGGCCTTGGTACAATGGTAAAGGTTGCTCCATTGTGACTAAGTGGTCATGGGTTTGAGTCTAGAAATAGACTCTATGCATTATGACCCTCCTCAGACCCGCAGTGATCTTCTCTTCTTCTCTCGAAACTTCATTGTATACCAACATTATTTAGGGTTGATTTCTGATCCTAATCTTGGGAGTTCTTAACTGTCCTTGTAAAGTTATTGATTCCTCTTTAAAATAGGAGTATTTATAGCAGTGGCTGAAGTTTGGAGTTGGGTTTTTTCAGAAGTAGTATGGTCATGTGATGGCAATACGAGCAAATACGTGATTAGGATATATACCTGTCTATCCTAAATTATTGAAGAGGCATTTGAAAATTGACAATAGCAACTAATCTTTTTGCTTAGTAGATTGTATGTGTTGAAAGGATCCATGTAGCCGACCCTATTTAGTTGGGATAAGGCTGAGTTGTTGAGTTGAGGATTGATATATGATCTATTGGCTCTTTTGTTAATTATATGTGGCTTTGAAGCAAGAAGAGGTTATAAATATGAAGAAGAGAAGATCACAGAAAATCAATGAGATCAAGCTTATAACTAGTTACTTAAATGACAACATTTCTTTTTATTTGAGTTCATCCCCTCTACTCTATTCTCCATGTGTATGTTGCATTCCACCCCTACTTTCTAATATAAATTGCTGATCTAACAAAAATCAAGTTTTTTTGTATTAGATGACTGAAAATAGTCGAACCAACTTACCACATAATATTTGCAACCCTTGGATTGACCACTTGTTGCTATAGATGTACTTGATACGGTATCTGAACCCTAATACCCTACATGCACGAAAACATCAAGATAACATTAGACGTGGACAAATAATGCAAAAAATACAATAAAGAATATTCCATCATCCTGAAGGATGAGTATCACATAAATCCCATAATCAAGAGTAGCCACAAAAAAGATCCAAAAAAGTCACATTGGAATAAATCAGTGCAAATAATATCTAATAATAACACCAACAAACATCACTTGCAAATATATAAGTCCAATGGCAATTCTGTACAATTTTAGCCACACTAATGGGCCCACCCAAGCAAGAGAAGACCCAAGTCAAGTGTTTAGTGTCAACATTGTAAATATTTTGAAGTTCATTAGAGTAATGGTAGAATAGTTAAATTAATATCAAATAATGCAATTCGGGATTCCAAAACCCGGCTCGGATCGCTTATGGGTCCGCCCAATCTCTAAATAGATCAATAAGCATTGGGGGGTGGCAATCTTGTAATAAACAGTATATGCAAAGGGTTATTGGTAAATATAGAAACTACGGGACATAATGAAATTTGAATTATACATGGAGGATATACTTGGAAGAAAAAAATTAAAGGGGCTAAAATGATTAATAACAAAATGGGGCAATATTGTCAAATCAGGAAAGAAATAAGGGTTAAGGATCAAACACAATGTGGTGGTCATCTTCCTTCGTAAAACCAGAAATACACAAAAAAAAAAAAAAAAAAAAAAGGTAAATGTGACATACCAGAATCTGAAACAAGTACTATCCAATCTGGTAAATCGTTGATCCGTTGGTAGCTTTCCTCCATAACTTTTATATGTTTCTTCAATCTTTTCTTGTGCCATTGTCCATAGGTTCCATTTCATGGGTTGATCTTCTTGTTTTGTATCTTTGCATATAAAATCCCAATAATCTACAAAAAGTACTTGATTGGTACAAGTCCAAGTTTGAATCGAAGGGCCTAGGGAAAAGAATGAATAACATAACTGAATATCAACTTAATTTGATGGTTAGTTCTTCTACAATCAAAGGAATGAAAATTATTAGATGATGCCGTTAAAACTAACCTATCGCATACCGGAAAAGTCGTGAACAGATTGGAATATTAGGGCACAAGAACATTTAGTTGATCAAGCATCAGAGCAATGACTTATACTACCCGTTAATGACCTATGAGAGTGATAGGTCAATGAATGTTGATCCTTCGATGGACAGAATAGCAACTTAAGAACAAGATATTAGAAAAGAAAAAGATATGGAAGGGTCTCTCACCCACGGCCTCTCATCAATGGCATCTCACCGTACTCTCTCACAAAGCAACTATCTCTCACAACACACAAGGCACAAACCTATGTTTTCTTTTAACCAAATTCAACTCAAATCGTTGGGGATAGTCCCGTTTTCTTATATTTATAAACTAAACCAATTACAATCAAAACGTTCCATGCAAGAGATGGACAATAAAAAAAATTCCCTATATTGCTATTATATTAAATTGACTCTTTAAAAAATAAAGAAACTAAAATTGAAACTACCTAGTAACTGAAGTATCTACAGAGTAAGGGAAAGTAACTGAAATAACAAGTAAATAAAGATGTTAAGCAGCTTCTATTCTTCTTACCACACAAGCTGGCTCCATGGGCCCACTTGTAGTTATCACAGCCTTTGGATGCAAGTTTCTCCGCTTTGTGGGCGGGATCCATTGGTTCTTGTGGTCACTTGACGACAATGGCTATGGATGGATTGAGTTTCGATGTATCAACATAGGGGGTTGGGATTATGTTTCATAAATTAAAATAAAAAGAATCGACACCTAGGATTTGGGCTTAGGACCCAATGGGTGTAACCCCATCTAGAGTGAGCGAAAAGGGGTGTAGCCCCATCCGGAGTGAGCGGAAAGGACTACGTGATTCCATATGGTCTGGTAAAAAATTATAGGTAAGTGATCAAGTTACGAGCATGTGAAGGTATTAACACCCCACGTCGTCTGGTTAAACCGATATTTCTACTAGATGCTAGATTTCAGAAACTCTCCCATAACAACACGTCCTAAATCAACATGCAAAGCTATATTATAATGCATCAAATATATGAAAGAAAAGAATAAAAATTATTTACTATGTACACTAAAGTAAACTACTTTAATGGTCTACATTGTATTCAAAATAAAAGGAAACAATAGAGAAATATATATGCAAACGAAATTAATCAAAGTAAAGAACATGTAGAAGATACGAAATATGAGATGTCCCCACGGCTCAGGTGGACAGAGTAATGATTTGTTTCCCTCTCGTCGGACAAAATAATGGCTATGTAAAAGAGATTTTATTACTCAGACTTTGGGCAAAATAATGACTATATATAGGGTTTCGCTACTTATGCTTGGACAGAGCAATGACTGTATATGGGCTAAATATGGGTCAAGGATTGAGGAAAAGCAAGACTTCGAACCAAAACAATCTTTAGATAGGGTAATCGAAGGATCTACCCATGAGGAAGGATGATCAAAGCTAGCAAAATGGGGGTTAAAAGGGATGTGGGAAGACTCAAAAGGAGCAAAATTGGGGCAGAATGGGGGGTAGAACTCACCCTTGAAGCTTTCTATCTTGAAAAATGAGGGTGGGGATCACTCCTATTTATGGGGGTAATCTAATCAATCGTGGCACCGTGCAGGCAACAGCGGCGCTACGATTAAGTCAAGATAATGATGCCCGCTTTGACGTTGTGGTGTGGTCCCCCCTTTTGGCAACGCCGCTAATGCTCACCTCCCACTGGCTCAGGTTTTTGGGTTTTTTCTCCCTTTTGACTCTTCATAAAATTTTCTGTCGGGTGTTTCGCCTTCCTACATCCCTAGCTAGCGGGACCGTCGTGGTCAGGAAAGGTGAGCAAGTACCTCCTTCAACATTTGATAAAAAAGTATTTTGAATAATTTTTAGGGATCGAAGGATGATATGACTTAGGTGTAGGGGTAAGAATCCTTCAAGAGAGATGCCAATGTCTGTCCATGTCGTGTTGTCGTCATTGTCGGGGGAGGATGACAAAATTCAACGTCTACACCACCAAAATCTTCTGAAACTTCTCAAAGCAAATAAATAACCACCTTAAAATCTATCAATTTATAGCAAAATAAACAAGAAATAAAAGGATTAAAAACCATGATTTAAACACAAAGATCAAATTTTTTTGAAACCTACCTAGTCTTGGAAATCTCCTTCAATCTCTGATTCCAAAAACAAAATCATAGTCTAATAGTCACATGGCCCTTCACTGGTGGTATCGACATGTATTAGTTGGTATTGATCGTATTGGTCTGCATCGAGCTATATCAGTCACATACCGATACGTATTGATATTCTCACAGAACCCTTTAACGTACGTATTATAAGTATCGACACGTATTGTATCAGACCGTATCAACTGATACATTGTGATACCAATTGAAAGATACTATTTAAAAAAGATACGTATCGATGTATATCGTACTAGTACAAACCAATACTGATGCGTATCGACCGATATGATATGAACCAATAGATGCAGGTACACTATCTTAGACCAACCCAAAACCCATTTTGGTATCCAGACGAAGATGAATCGTGTCCAATTTGACTTTATGGAGTTTAGTAGGATTTTAGGAAGCTTATTTACTTGGGAAAATATTATGTAATCTTTTATTTTGGATAGGATACATAAGACGACAACTTGGTAGTTTCCTAGTTTGATATGTTTCTATTTATGTTTTAGATTACATAGAGGGTTTTCTTTTCTATTTATATGTATGTTGGTAGTGATAAAAAAATCAAAGATTGAATAATGAATTGAATCTCTTGATTCTCTTCTCTGCCTCCCTGCAACTCTGTGAGATCTCAAAATCTTCCCCTTCCTTATCTGGCCTTCCAAAACATTAGGAATCAAAACATTTTCTCTCTCTCGTATGGAATCTTTGGCTGCTACTAACCCTGCTTCTTTGTCTCATTATGATTTACCTACTTTAGATTTTTCTATTTTGTTATGCGCAGGATTTGATTCAAAAGCCCTAAGTAAGTCTGGCTGGGTATTTGGTTTTTTGGTTGATGGAAAACTTCTTTTTCTCACTGTTGGTCGGAGTAAAAACAATCATTTTTTGGAGCCTGAACTCACTAAAATCCTCAACGCTCTTGAGTTTGTTGCCCTTAGAGGTGTGAAGCTGAAATAAGATTAGTATTCACATACAATATTACCAGGACTTCTTCCAACTCCATCCCGTTCAGCGTGGCCACTTGAGGTGTTAGATTATTGTTTAAAGATAGTTGTTAAATCTGTTAATATGTCTTTTAGGGTTAACCCCGACATTCTGTTTATTAACTGATTTAAATGTTTTTATGTTGCTGCACCCCACTCCCCGTGTTGTATAGCGTCTTGTACTTCTTAAGTTCTCTCTAATACATATTTCTCTTTCCCATAAAAAAATAAAAACATTAGGAATCAAAACAAAATATCTATACACATTGGGTCCAATAGATTTCAATCCAATTCTGTTTCGGATCAGCCAGAATCAGTCGATAATCATAATCTCCGTTGGAACCCCAGAAACCTGTATGGATCGCCCACTCAAAACAATAGGAATCAAGATTGGGCTCGACCGGTTCTCCGATCCGATTCCGGCTTTTAAATTTATGGATCTAAACTAGCTGCAAACCAGGTTTAAGATTGGATCAGTGAACCCAAATCCAACTGGTTCAAGGTGACCCAACCGAACCCAACCTCCCCAATTGCCACATCTGGCCAACCCTTCTCCTTATCAACCCCGATATAAATGAAAACCCTAATTATACTGTCATTCTATCAAGCATCACATTTGCGTCCTCTTCTAAACCCTACGCACCCCCCCCCCTCTTCTGTCCCTCTGTTGCAATGGCCGCCGCCGCCGCTGCTCGACCTCTCGTTACAGTCCAGCCTTTAGACGGCGACATGGCTACGGACGGTGGAAATTCCGTTCCCCTTCCGGACGTGATGAAAGCTTCCATCCGTCCGGATATTGTAAACTTCGTCCATGCCAACATCTCCAAGAACAGTCGCCAGCCTTACGCTGTCAGCAAGCGTGCAGGCCATCAGACCTCGGCAGAATCATGGGGTACTGGACGTGCCGTTTCTCGTATTCCTCGCGTCCCAGGCGGTGGCACTCACCGTGCGGGCCAGGGTGCCTTCGGTAACATGTGCCGCGGCGGTCGCATGTTTGCCCCCACCAAGATCTGGCGCCGCTGGCATCGGAAGATTAACGTCAACCAGAAGCGCTACGCTGTGGCCTCTGCCCTCGCTGCTTCAGCTGTCCCTTCTATCGTCCTTGCTCGTGGCCACCGGATTGAAAATGCCCCCGAGATACCTCTTGTTGTCGGTGATTCAGCCGAGGCCGTGGAGAAAACGTCTGCTGCTATCAAGGTACTTAAGCGGATCGGTGCTTTCCCCGATGCCGAGAAGGCCAAAGACAGCATGGGCATCCGACCTGGCAAGGGTAAGATGAGGAACCGCAGGTACATTTCTCGCAAGGGTCCTCTTATTGTTTATGGTACCGAAGGTTCAAAGCTCGTTAAGGCTTTCCGTAATATCCCTGGTGTTGAGGTCGCTAACGTGGAGAGGCTTAATCTTCTGAAGCTCGCTCCTGGTGGTCATCTTGGCCGGTTCATCGTCTGGACTAAATCGGCTTTTGAGAAGTTGGACGCCATCTATGGCACTTTTGAGAAGCCCTCAGAGAAGAAGAAGGGTTACGTTCTACCCCGATCTAAGATGGTCAATGCGGATCTTACTAGGATCATTAACTCTGATGAGATTCAGTCTGTAGTGAGGCCGATCAAGACCGAGGTTAAAAGGGCACAGCTTAAGAAGAACCCATTGAAGAACTTGAATACGCTTCTTAAGCTCAACCCCTATGCTAAGACTGCTAGGAGGATGTCACTTTTGGCTGAAGCTCATCGGGTGAAGGCTAAGAAAGAGAAGCTCGATAAGAAGAGGAAGCAAGTCTCTAAGGTATATGTTCATCATATATACATACTTATATTTTCAACTTTCTTTCAGTGGGTTTTGTCTTATGTCGTTGTTCTTCTTATTTTGTTTTTTAATGTATGCTGTTGTTTGCAGATAGCCTTATTTATTCATTTGAGAGTAAATTTGATTAATTGTTCTCTATTTCTGTACTCCTTTTATGTGTTACTAACATGAAGTTTTAAGGTTATGGAAGCTGTATTCTAAAAGTTGGGTGAAGGCTGAGTTTGTTGTTGTGATATATACAATAAGGGAGGTTTAAGGTTCATTAACATCATAAATCATTGATGGAGTTGCATTTCTAATACCAGAGTTAATTTTCACTGTATTCTCTGTAACATATGTGCTCCCTTTTTTTTATCAGATGACTGAATTGAGAAGCAAGCTAACATTCTTGGATTCCGAGCCCATCTTTTTTTCTTGTTTGAGACTTAATACTCCATTCTTTTAGAACCAAGAAGTGGCTGAAATATTCTGTATGCCTGTTACTCTATAATTATGAAAGCTATTTTAATTGTTAAATTATCATTCTACTATTTATGCTGAAAGGTTTTGCTACAGTTTTTACAATTCTGGCTGCTGACCTGATGTACCAACCCTCCTCTTTTAGCGTGGGCTTGGGACTGGCAGCACAAAAACACTGTAGGGTTCACAATTCTACTATTCATAAAAACTATAATATTCTATTCCTATTATCAGTTCTAGATTATTTTGTTAGATTTAGGTTACTCTTTATCACATCTCATGGTCTGAAGGTTGCTGAGTGTATTTGATATGACTAGAAGAGTGTTCTGCTGTTTCTTTATCTTATCAATGTTTGGACGGGTGTGGTCTACACATGCAGCCTTTAAACATCAAATAGAGTCGCAAGTTACCTTCAAGGGGTGGATAGGCTCTGCAATACTTGTCTTTTTAAAAAAAAAAATATTTCATGTTCAAGATTTATTTCACCCTTGCTGTTTATGATACCCAGAAATTTTTCTTAATAGTATCTTGCTCATTTGTGTTACCTGAGGTGAGGTCTTCAGTGTATCTGCTGTTGCTTTTTGTTGTTGAACCCATTTTATTTTACTCATCTGTACATTTGTTAGGTAGTTGCTGATTTCTCATGCAATTAATGTTTTGAAGTGGTAATTTAGTTTGACACGTATGTTCTTGTTCTTTTTTTCCCCCCTATTTACACAAATAGTGAATCACATGGCATTTGCACACTTGATTTTCATGCTCTTCTTGGCAACAAATTGGTGCCGGGGAGAACAACATGGTGCAGATCTGTGGAAAATTTTTTTCTTTCATTTTGCTTTATTCAATTATATAACACAACTCAACTCAGCCTTTATTCTCTAGTCAGCTCTATTCAAAGCCAAAATTGTTACTAGTCCTAAGCTATGCATGTCTTTCGTCACTTGTTCTCCTAGTGCATTTTAGGCCTGCCTATGGTTCTTCTTGTAGCTCTTTCAATCTGAAACAAATCACCCCTTTGTATCAGAGCCGTCAAACGCATCGATTGCAAATATCCATGCCATCTTAGGCTCTCTTTAGTATGGTGTATATTTCTATTTATCTGATACTATTATCTTTTTGCAGTTGTTTGGTACAAGTTTTTGCCCTTATTCTAGTGAAATTAAAATAAATTAAATTCATGAAGAGATGAGGTGTTTACAACTTATTAGCATAATACATTTATTCTTGTTAAGTTGTACATGTTAATGAACATGTCCAGTGTTGGTCATTAAATTAGGGTAAAATGGTAAAAGCATTGATTTTTATATCCCCAAGGATTTCTTTCCCCTTCTGTCTTGATCTCCCTCTACAATTCCCCCATCCCCCTCTTCCCTGAACTAGCCTACAACTCCCTGCTCTATCTATCCCTACGATGGTCTACTCTCTCTTTCCCTCCCTCCTAAACCCTGCCCTTTTTTTGCAAAGCCACCTCATTAATTTCTTTAGGAGGGTAGTATTGATTAGTAAATGATTTAGGCACCATCTTCCATTGTTAAATTTCCTCGGTTTCAGGAATCCTCATTGACCCATAGATCTGGAACAAGGTATAGCTCTGATTTACACCATATTCCCTTTGTCCCACTGGATCTCGGTACTTCTGGAGAAGCCCAAACAAAGCGACATACACTTCAAGGGATAAGGTAATTCGGTGTAACTCAGAGCTAATACCTTTTGACAGTTAATTGAGTCCAGATGCCAGTTTACACTCTCTAGCCCATTCCATCTGCCAACTAATTACCAGATTTAGCAGCTCTAGCGGGAACTCCTTCCAGTCTGGGTGCAGCTTGCCCTATATTGACAGCACAACCACCGATCCCCGATTCCCCGCCCTCTCACTGACACCATTCTCCCTCTTCACAATTTCAATTGGGTATAGTTGGATCTCCTTCATCCAACAACCCATGACCTCCACTAGTCTTGAAGCTTTGGTGATGCAAATGCATTTCACATGAAATTATACAAAATGAATAGGAATCATAAGTTACAGTTTTAAATTTTGCACAATGCTATACTGAACCCATTTCTCATTCTGTATTACATTCTGTCTAGTAGTAACCAACGATTATTATATACGGTCCATAATTTATTCTCATGAGTCATGAATACAAATAGAAATTATACCAAAGAGAGAGCCTTGATCGATTATTTCACTACTTATCATGCATAGGATCCACTCCTAAGCTTGTATAATAAGTTGTTCATTCCTTTTATCTTCATTTATAATGCCTTAAATGCCTTCTCATTACTCGTGTCTGGTGATTTGCTTGATTCACTGCATCATTATCTATCGTGGTGTTTTTAGTGTGTCTGTGTTAGTTGGGCTGTTCTATATGTTGAGTATATTTTCTGTGGGATTGTGATTAATGAAATATTTTCTTTTCCTTTTGCTAGGAGGAGGCTGCAGCCGTAAAGGCTGCTGGTAAGGCATGGTACCAGACAATGATCTCAGATAGTGACTATACCGAGTTTGATAATTTCACAAAATGGCTAGGCGTATCGCAGTAATGAGTATTCTCTTAGTTAAGGCATTTGCAGTTCTGTTAGGACCAGTTTCTTTTTTTTTGTTGGGAACTTGCATCCTAAGCTCTTCATTTTTTTCATCACTTGGTAGAAGAGAGGGGAAACGCCAGTATAATAGACGTGAATTTGGGGATGTTTGCTCCCCCCCCTCCCTTTTTTTTCCTGGCTTTCATTTTTGGCTTTGTTAGAGGAGGTTTTGAGATTATATTGATGCAATTACAACTCTTAAGAAATATCTTCGATTTCTGCTTCATAGATTTGCATCTCTCCAGACGAAGTTTCAGAATCCCCTCAACCATACCAAATAATTATTGAAAGTTTCAGTAATTTTGTTGGGGGAGACTGTTTATAATTGGTATTATTATAATTACAGCTTGGAACCATTGTTAGCAGGCTAGTGTGGTTTGTGGAGATCCTACCAAGAGTACAGGAAGCTCAGTTTTCTCATGGGAGGGAGAGAGATTGAGAAGCAGACAAGTTGTTGGGTGATGACACTTAATTTTTGCAATGTTATACAGTGGCGACTTCTGTGATTGCAACTCTCCTGTCAGCATTTTGACCCTTCCACCTTGGATGAAGAATTGGTTTGGGTGTTCTTCTTGGCGGAATTGACGATGGTTATTGTACACGGCACCGAATTGGAAAGGTAGGGTACAAGACAGAAAGGAAAGATGGGGTGAACACTGAATACTGTAGCATTTCACCCTACCTTATTTGGTTGGATTGGATGGAAAGGTTCCAGAGTGGAAGTGAAAGGAGTGGAAATGCAAGGAAGAATTAGGCCCTTGGATTCTCAAGGGGAACGGGTGATTCTGAAGCTACTTCATTGCCGTCGTCCTGAACAATAGAGACTCTTGTCTTTTAGTTGTTTATTCTTAATTCTAACCGATCGCTTCTTTTTATATTGAACGCTTTCTCACTTCACTCTCAAATCTGAATCCGACTAGGGCAGCTCTATCAGCCTTTAATCGGATTGCTATTGGCCCTCAGCTCAAATCACTCTTAAAATCGCAGAAGTAGAACAAACGACTTTATCGCTGCTGCAACTTGAGCGACATCATAGCTGTTGCAACCTGAACAACACAACCACCTTCGCTGCAACACCATTATGATGCAACCCTTGGTGCTTGCTTTTCAGTCGCTCATATATATCCTTTCCATTGATGAGTTTTCGAGGGTAGGGGATTTGCAAGATGAGACAATGAGCAAGGAGGATCATGATTGTCTACTGCGTGGATTCCCCAACTGACATGCTGAGCAGACACAGGAAGTCGTGCAATGAACCAGTGGGTGACCCTAATCTTGAGGAATTTTTATCTTCTCCTGTACTGCATCGTGTGGTACTGTAGAGGCCATATGGCACAGCGGGCTCTACATGATGCACATGGTCTCTGCAGCCGTCGCACTATGTATTCTTGCATCGTACAGTAACGGGAGAGCATAATGATTCATGAAGGAGGGAAGAGTGTTGCACGAAGATTTCCCAGGGAACAATACCAAAATCTCATTGATTTCGTGGGATATTTGAGCGAGGGGTGGATGAAACGAATACTTGACAGGGAATTCCAACACGACGACAAATCCAAGTTTACCACTCCGGTGCCCTAAACGCACCTAGAATTTACTATTCATGGGTAAAGTGCACCCATTTTCCCACCCTTTAAATCTCACTATAGTGTTCTACCTGGAATTTACTAATCTTGGTTCAAATTGAGCCTTTTTCCCCACCCCGTTCAACCCCGCTATTCAGAGGATGGTTCGAAGAGAGTCAGGGGATGCAGGAGAACTCACCGGAGGGGGAGGGAGAATGCAGGCCACATGTCGAGCTTGAGTAAGAGAGGCAAGACGTGTTTTTTTCTTAAGCCAATCCATCGGCTGATTTAGGTCCCGATTCGACCCAATTCGGGGTTTATATCCTTTTTACCTATGGTTTAAAAAGCCTAGAATAAGTGTTGATGGTAAAAAAAGATGGGGGAAATAGTTTTCTATTCGGGAGTGTGGGCTACAACAGCACTGGCATGTCTATCTTTCTACTCCTCAAAACAAAGGGCAGAGATGTCTTTTCATATGAAGAGGAGAGAGATTGACTCATGGGAATGCTGGCGTAGGCCACACTCCCGTACAGAGAGCTTTCTCCCAAAAGATGGGGAATAATGATCCTGTCTGGTTGTGTGCAGCCTACACTTGGGACACCAATTCCTTTTGAAATGACCTACTTGGCATGTAAAGATGAAAAATCTCCCTAATTGATACCCCTGCATGTTTTCCCATTGGCCCCTACACGACTGGACAACATTCTTCTTCCCAAAAAGATATATAAAATTTCCAAAGGCTCCGTGTGTTTTACCTGGAAAATTTTATTTCGTAAATGTAAACTTTTACAGTGTAAGCCGTGTATGTGAGAGGGTGGGAGTTTCAAGGCATTAGTTAATGGGTGGGGGTTTATGACTTTTCCAACTATTTGTGAGAGGGGACATGACCGTGCATGCTTACACGACCGTGTATGAAAACTTCTCCCAAAAAATAAACATTGCGACACTTTCCAACATTTAAAATTTTTCATGTGTTGAGCTCTCATGTACGCATTGCAATGCACCGCAAGGTTCCCGCACTGTAGAGGAGACCCACACCATTAAATTAGGAAGAGTAGAAAGAACTTATGAAGGGGCATGTACATGGTCACAAGCCCACCTTTTAACAACAACCACTCAGCCTTATCCTAACTAAATGGGGCTACCTACATGGATCCCACTAGAAACAAAAAAATAGTAATTAGACGTAGAAGAAGGATCTTTGTTCGGGTCGGCTACATGTTTCGCCCACCTTTTTCCATACAGTAAATTTCAAACTCAATTATTCCCACCTAGTCTGTCAAAACAGTCAATCATTTATTAACCGACACACTTTATTTAGAGGTTCTAGATTTTCAAAGCTTTACTTTTTACCACTTAACACGTGAGTAGAGGATCTTTGTTTGGGTTGAAATTTATACATAGTTGGGATATTGAGTTATAACTATCTAAATTTTTTTGGCTCTGATATACCTAAATAAGCTCGCCAATACTAACATGATCGTGGCAAGGCCACAACTGTGTAGAGCGATTCTCGACCCGTCGGGTTATACCTGTGCGGTACCCGACCGACCCAGATCAAGAAACATAGTCACATGAGGACACGATCCCCACAGAGAAGGCACCAAACGTATCCTATAAGGAAACAATATCTCCCACTGATCAAAGTAACATAGACTCCCATTAATGGTGGACTCTCTGGCCATCACTCTCCTAATAGGACTCTTGCCATGATAAGCTCAGCGTGGAGCGTAAGACTCTTTGTCTCCTAGTGAAGCACAACCTCTACCTAGTCTCGCATATAAATAGGAGGCCTACGGATTAGGTAAATCATCTAACTTATTCTCTCAAGGTCTCTTGAATTGTCTGCTGCTAAAGAGACTTGACTTAGGCATCGGAGAGTCCCTCGCCGGAGAAGACCGGCTCTCCCTTGCTTGTTTGTTTATCTTTGTAATTTTCATCCCAGAGGACCCATCTGATAGTTTCTTGATGCAATAGGCTCCATACAAACTAGTTGTCGTCGTCCATGAAACCCAACTGACAAAGATCAATGACATTGTTTCAAAAATTGGGATCGGATCGATTGAATTGACCAATTTAGATAGGTATCAATTGTGAACCTGTGATTGATCCTGATTCTGGATGTACCAATCCAGTTGATTATCCGGTTTTAGGACCAAATCATTGGGTTTTCAAATCTAAGGGGTCAATTCTAGGGTTTCTAGTACAGATTTGACACCTGACTAGGAGTTTAAAATCATTGGTCTGCTAGGCAAGAAACACGATAAAATTGCGCGTGGTGATTATACAAATGCTTTTCGTTTCTAGGGTGTTTAGGATCCATACGCTAAAAAGCAAATGGTTACCGATTCTAGGACTTTTAGAACCCACTCACTCTCTCTATTCCAACTATTATCTTATCATTCATTCTGTCATAGTCTTCTTATGGTATCCTTAATTAATTAGAATCCCACAAATAAGGATTAGGATTGTCTCCAGCGAGCAGGGAACGCCCAGAGCGCTGTCAGCCGTTGGGCTGTGCCGCACACATCCCTAGGCATGCGCCGAGATGTGTGCGACACAGCTCAACCGCTGGATGCCCCCTGGGTGCACGCTTCCCTCTAGACGAGCTAAATCAAAAAATAATAGCTCCTATCTTCGTCTACCAACCATGGTTCATGATCTCAGTATTGGCTGGATCGGATCGGATCGACGGATACAGATCCGGATCGCCTAAACTCTGGCAAATATGACACTTTTGTCCCTGTTTTCTTATTAAAAGTTAATTTTTTTACGCTTTCTTGAATATAGACCGATACCAATCCAATCCTCCCAAAATCGGTCGATCCAATCCAATACCTCAAACCATGCTACCAACCCTATCCTGGTTTTTAAAACTAATGATCAACAGATTCGGATTAGAATTGGCCATGATCAATCCCAATTTCAGCCATTTCGGGGATCATTATCACCTACAATTTTGACACCCTCCAATTCCCTACAATCCCTCACATGGGAGTGAAATGACCACTTGCCCACTGCCTTGGGAAGTATGTCCAGCAGTGGGTAAGTGGTCATTTCAGCTCCCATGTGAGGGATTCTAGGGGAATTGGCGGATGTCAGAATTGTAGGAGATAAAAATTCCCATTTCGGAGCCACCAATCCGTATTGCATTTTTAGAATTAGGATAGAATCTCACTAATTCTGACTAAATTTGGCCGATACATGATCAGAATCAGATTAGAATCAATCGAACCAGATTTCCATTGCACTCAAAACCCTATGGGTTAGCTAGAAATGATTTATGAAGGCTGGTCCGATCCTGAGCCTGAAACCCACATGGAGCCGTTGTGAGCTGACAGCGACGTTAAATTGAAATACTGATCACCGCCTTACCTTAATTGATATTACCAAAAAAAAACTTACCATAATAAATCTACAGCTGGCGCGTATCTTTGACGCCAACTCCATTATATAATAAATATGTCCCCTTCTCGACCGTTATTCCGTTCTCTCTCGTTCAAACCAACTCTATTTTCCCTCTCTTTCTTCCTCTCCAAGAAACACCGCTTTCGGCCCTTGAAATTCCTTCTTTTCGTTTTCGCTCTCTTCTCTCCTCCGCCATTTTTAAGCGGTTCTACTTCTCCAACTCCACCGATCTATTTGGCTGTACTTTTGCCCCTTTCTCTTCTCTTCTCTTCTGTTGAGGTAAACGGTTTTATATAAATAAAACTCCAAGTTGAGAAGCATTGAATTCATCTCTCTCAGTTTCAGCTCAGACCAACTCTTATTAACCCTCTCCTTCTTCAGAGCCAAGAGCGTTTGTGTGTGTGTGTGTGTGTTGTGTGTGTTGTGATGGGAGACGGATTTCAGGCAGGAATTTGAAGTGGAAACTGGTGGAATTCAAGTAGAAGTGGACAGAGCGTGGGTTCGTGTTCATCATCATGTTCCACGGCACTCAATGATATGGGGAGCTTTGGATGGGCAAGTGAAACCAGATCATCTTGTGAGGAGACGACAGCTTCAGTTTCTGATAGCTCTATGGTATTTCAACATACCCAGAGGCAATCGCAAGGTCCGGATTCTGTCGGTGGCGGTGGTGGTGATGGTGGCGGCGGTGGGGTTGGCATCCTGATGGATTCTACTACGTTGCAAATGATGGGTTTTGGACGTTCATCTCTCACAATGGATTGGAACCAAACTTTACTGTAAGTCATCACCATTTCATTCTCAGCTTAGATATCTTATTACAATATTTTCAATTAGCTAGCACTGGCAGCCTTTAATTAATAGCTACCTACTGATAATAAACCAAGTTAGAGAGAGATAGACCAATTCAAATTGGATTGGAGTCTTATTGTTATTACATAATTCTGCAGCGAGGTAATGGAAGAAATGGAGAGACTAATTTTCATTCCATGCTTCAAGATGAGTTGAGTTCAAGACCCAAATTTAAGCCAGAAACGGGGATGGATCTCCTCCAACACATCAAGTTCAGAAAGAGTGGAGCCCCAAGAGTAGTTTCTCCGATGGTGGTGAAGATTCCTCCACTTTGAATCCATTTAATAAGCAAATCAATCTGGTCTTCCCTTTGGACCATCAGCAGCAGCGGTTAAATCCCAGTTCCGGCGACGTACTGTGAGCAGCCAGGGCATACCCTCAAGTTTTCCCTCTTTCACATGCAATTCTGCTTCGTTATTGCAAGGCCTATTTGACCCTCAAGAGACCCATCCATCCATTAACAATCCATCTCCAAACTAAGGCATTAACACCGGTGAATTCGTTTCGCTGTTGCTCTCACCGTCGTCTTCTTGGGCTAAATTTCCGGCTTTCCTGAAAGCTTCGCCAACCTCAGTTACACTTCTCCAACAATACTCCTTACTGGAATGCCTCTGCAGCTCCCATGAATGATGCTCGCTCTAGCTTCTTCCCTTCTTCACATACACAATTTCTGTCGCAAACCTTCTAGGAGAAACCCAGTTGCAGTAGCATCACAGTCCTCACTACCGTAAAGGTAAATTAATTACCAATGCTTAGATTTACTCTTAATTTCTATGTCTTTCTGGGTCAGCTGAGCTAGGGTTTTGGGACAAGTGACCTGAACTAGGTTTCATGATATTTGTTGGATTTCAGCAGTCTGGTACGGAAGAAGTTCGTGATTCAGGGTCAGTGGCAAAGAAAAGCAGTAGTGAACCGGTTTACAAAAGGCCTCGGATTGGGACACCATCGCCATTACCAACTTTTAAGGTACGATAAAAATCTGACAACCTTTTTCAGTGGAGGGAGCTTTGAGCTCTTGGATTCATATAATTAGAGATGGATTGGGGAAATTGAAATTTCTGGCTTAATTTCGTTCTCAGGTTCGTAAAAAGAAATTAGGGGACTGAATCACTGCTCTACAACAACTTGTTTCACCTTTTAGAAAGGTGAATTTTTGGAAATACTTTTCTCTTGAAATTTTGTTTTGTAAAATCTTTCTGGTCGTTCACCTTGAATCAATTCTTGCTTACAGACTGATACGGCATCTGTGCTCTTCGAAGCTATTGAGTATATCAAGTTCCTCCATGATCAAGTCAGCGTAAGTTGCATTCTCGCCTTGTTATGTGCCTTAATGGGGTTTCGTGGGCGTTAGATTGGACCAGTCTAGTATGAGATATGTTAAAGATGTTGATTTAATGCGTTCCATCAGCACTAGAGTTTGTGACGTATCAGTCAAGTACCTAACATATTAATACAAGATTTTCTTACAGAATGTCAGGTTTTGAGCACGCCATATATGACGAATGGAGCTCCCACACAAACCCAACAACAGGTACAAATTGTTTTCCTTCTAAGAGAGAAAATTTTGGGTTTGTTTTCAAGTTTTCACTATACTTTTTCTAAGCAATCAAAGCATTTGTTTGCCATGCAGAATTCTGATAAATCAAATGAGGATGAAGGACACAAACAAGATCTTAGGAGCCGGGGATTATGTTTAGTTCTACTTTCAAGTACGTTTCCAGTTACAAATGAAACTGCAGCTGATTTCTGGACACCTACGTTTGGAGGAACTTACAGGTAGAAGGAGACAGGCCAACAGAAGGTTGCCTTGAGAGGAACTGATTTTTTTTTTAAAATCTCTGCAAGTACGATCGATGACAACAAAGCCCAAGTCCAGTTGGGAATGATAAGATCATTGAAGGAAAGAAAGAATAAATGAATAACCTGATGCTGCCATCTCACTGTGCTGGCAAAAGAATGAGGAAGAGAAAGACAGAAGAAGATTAAAGAAAAGGAAGAAAAAGAGAAAGAAAAGGAAGTGACCCTTCATGGACTGGCAAAGTTGGAGCAGCTACAAGCAGAATGATGAAGGATGGCCAAGTCCAGTTGGGAATGATGAAGGATGGCCAAAGTTGGAGCAGCTACAAGAAAAGGGTGATGGTGTTTTCAATTGGAATTTGAACTGGGCAGGTGCAGAGGAGGAACTTTGGGATTATTATTTGATGGCTGTATTCCATTCAAGCTGAAGGTGAACTTTTATGGATTTAAGACCAGCACTGCTTTTCGGAGCTCAATGTTAGGAGATGAAAAAAACATGTCCATAATTGAGTGTAGTAGAGATAATGATCTTGAGATGGATGATTGGGCAAGATTGGGAATGATAGTGCTTCTTTACTTAGCTTAAATCCAAGCATAAGCTTACCTGGCAGGCTCAAATTTGGCTGGTTCAACGTTTTACATTGGAGTTTCCTTTCTGTCTTATGATTGGCAATGTGAATTAGATAATTCTCTATTCAGGTTAGGTGCAAACTGTTGTTCCTGTGTTAGATACTATTATTATGCTTCAACATGCTTTACCATGGATACTATTATTTGATTAAAGTACTTGGGATTGGGAGGTACCTCAAATTTCAAAAGTAACATATGAGGATCCTTGTGAACTTAGTCTACTCCAAACCGAAGATATTTCCAATTTTACCCTCTCAACCCCACTCCTGGCCTCACCTTCACCTTCACCTCCTCCACCTCTGCCACTGCTTCCACCCTGCTGCAACCACCCGCTCCATCCCCTTAGACCACCGCCCCTCCCACCCCCTTGTATAAACTAGTGTTGGGTTTACGTAGTATAGAAGGTCCTTCTATCTATCAGAACCACCCATCTCTTTAAGCCGTCGCTTCTCACTATTTTCAACCCAGAATTAATGTCGAAGTCTGGTTGAAATCGATGAAGTCAAAGTTAGGAGAAAACGAAGGGCACAATCCATTGAGCTGAAGCATCCTCAGTTCCTTTATGGGAGAAGTCACCGGATTCAGGTGTGGAATTGATGTCTCTCGGAGCTGACTCACATCGAAACCGGTGTTATCCCAAGGCCACTTTGAGGGAGGAAAACAGATTGTAATGGTGGGAACAAGTGAGTGATTCTCTATTTCTTTTAAATGTGAGCTCTTTTTTTTCTGTTTCTCGTTTCTGGAATCAAACTCCTTTTTTCTTCCTCGATCTTTCTTCCTATCTGACATGAATTTTTTTCCCCTATATTTTTTCCCGTTTGAAATTTTACAGCTAGAAGCATCGACGAACAAAGAATTGAATCAGAAAATTCCTATGTTTAATCTTCCTTTAAAGATCCTTTGTCGTGTTATACTCATTGAGTTGCTGGCATTCCTCTTTGTAAACTCGCCTCTCTTTCTCTCTTTGGATGTTTTGTATTTTTGTTGATTTCTACTATTTCCAGGCTGAACAAGAAACAAATGACTTATGCGCAAATTACCTTACAACCTGAAGCAGATGTAAGACTTACTTTTCAAATTTCAACCCGTTCAATTGTGAAGTTGCAAGTGGAGAAAATTTAATTTAAAGTTTTCTGATACAATTTGTACAGCAAAGTGAGCCTAGGAGTCCTGATCCAAGCACTCCTGAACCTCCGCGACTTACCGTTCACTCTTTCTGCAAGATTTTAAGTGCAACTGATACAAGTACTCATGGCGGCTTCTCTGTTCTTCGGAAACATGCTAATGAATACCTTCCTCCATTGGTATTTCTCATTCTATTTTGTTGTTTCTATGTACTTCACTTCCTTTAGTGGTTTTCTTTCTTGAAGGATATGAACCAGCCAACTCCAATCCAGAAATCGACTGCAAAGGATCTTCATGGTTATAAGTGGCGATGTAAGCAGATCTTCAGAGGTACCTGCAGTTGCGTTTTTCTGTTTTCTTTTATGGCAAAATTACAGTTTGTTGGTTGTAGTTATTGATGTCCAAGTTATTTCAGATACATTGTCAAGCAAATCAAAGCTAAACTTTCCATTCGAAATAGTATTAAATATGGTGGTATGCGGACATGTAAATGACTGAGGAGTCCTACCTCTTTCAAATTGAATGTACCAGGTCAATCCCGCAGGCATTTCCTTGCAATGGGATGGAGTACGTTTGTCACTTCTAAGAGATTGGTTTCAGGGGATGCTTTTGTTTTCCTGAGGTATTTGAGCAGAGGGCTTTAATATGATCACATCTTCTCTCAGCTTTCCGATTTTCAGGATTTTGAGTAGTTATACTTCGTATTTTTACTGACTGATTATGTAGGGGGGGAGAATGAAGAATTATGTACGTGTTGGAGTTAGGAGTCTTGGTCGTCAACAAACTACCATGCCATCGTCTGTGATATCAAACCAAAGCATGCACCTCTGGTTTTTCTGTCAAATAAACGTTAGAGGGATGTTCTGCTTACTGTTTTGTTGTTACTATATCCCCATTCAAAGATCTCTATGGCCTTCCTTTACTCTCACCATGTCATGGAGAAGAGAGGGGTTAGTGTGTTGGTTGCAGTCCTGATATGAACCACTGTTCCAAGTTGCAGAGTGAGAGAGGGAAAGGAAGAGAGACAGTGAGATCGATTCGTAACAGAGGGGTGGGAGTGTAGAGGGTAGAGATGGGAGTGGGTGAAAGGTTAAAAGGGAAAATTTGGGAAAATATTCAATTTGGGTAGGAGTGTAGGACTAAGCTCACAAAGAACCCCAAACATCCCTTTTAAAACTTGAGGTACCTCATAGGTACTTTAATCAAATATTGGGCACCTTACATGTAATTTACCCTTACTTTTATGGATGATTTGTATACACCACTTCCAGTTGCAACAGCAGCTAAATGTTGCATATGGCCGGGAAGAAGCAAGGAGCACAGTGGGGGAAAGGGGCAGCTAAAAAAAGGAAAAATCAGAATTGTAAAAAAAGAGAGAAAGTTTCATGTACTCAGGTGACATAGTACATTCCTGTCAAACTTTTTCTTACAGAAACATTTCTTTCTATTGACTTGTGGCTATTGTTCATTAGCAGCACCTGCGGAGTGCCGCAGAGGCAGACACGGTAGTTTCAACATCATGCTTCTCAAGAATAAAAATAAGGTGCTCCAGTATTTGTGCACTGCTGTTGAGTAGGTAAAATAGTAAAAAAAAAAAAAAAGGAGGTTTGTTTTTTGACTATTGTGCCCGTTTTTTCTGTACTGATACGGTGGTTTCAAATCATGCTTCTCAACAATTATTGCTTCGTTTTATATTTGAGAAGTATAATCTGAGGTTTTCATTTGAACAACAATGTCTAATATTGCATTTGCAGAGGATCGCTCCATTTTTGTCTAACTTTTTCGCTTTCTTGAATATTGATCTTGAAGCTTATCTACTGCCACCAGTATTTCGATGCTTTGCTTACACGTTTTGGTTGTTTTCTAATGTTTTTCTTGATACGGGTTGTTGAACCTCCTACACATTCGGTTACGAGCCTTAGTTTCAGTCCCGATGGAATTTACCTCGTCGCTACTTCTTTGGACAAGCAGGTTTGTTGATCGCCGCCACAACTGAATTTCGTCCTCTTTTCTCTTCTTTATTTTTAGTCATTCCCTCGCAGTGCTCATGCTAATTTGTGCTAATTTGAAGTGAAGATCGTAATTTATTCTTTTCGCATTTCCTTTTATGTGTGAAACTTTACTATTTCTTAGGAATTCAGGAGTTGAGGCAGTCACTCCAGTCAGTCATACACATGCCCATTTCATTCCTTCCTAAGTCAGAAATGCTCTCTCCCCCTCTCCCTCTCCTCACAGAGACCTCATCTAGGTGCTTTCCATGTTGAGTTACGCTACCAGCATAGTCCACTGTCCAAATTCTTTGAACAGGTGAGGGGAAATTTTGGTTGATTGAAGAAGAAAATGTTTGCCATCCAAAAATGCTGGATAACTTGATTCTTATTCGCCAAGGTGCACCTCTCTCTCTCTCTAGAGAACCCATATGGGATAAATTTTTGATGCTTTGCTTACTCGTTTAGGTTATTTTCTGATGTTTTGCTTGATGCAGGTTGTTCAACCTCCTACAAATTCGGTTACGAACCTTAGTTTCAGTCCCGAGGGTAATTACCTCATTGCTACTTTTTGGGACAACCGGGTTTTTTGATCGCCGCCTCAATTGAATTTCTTCTCTCTCTCTCTTATCATCCTTATTTTTTAGTCTATTCTAATTTGTGCTATTTTGAAGTGAAGATCGTAATCTAATCTGTATGCATTTCCTTCTTCCTCTTTTCTCTCCTTTATCTTCATTGAGCTCTAGAAGCAAGCATATTAAGGACTGGTTCCATATTCGTCAGAATCCGTTTTCTCTGCCGTCGTTGAACTCATCTATGCTTTACAGTTGCAGAAGCCAACTCTAGAACTGCCAAGAGCAATCCACCTCTGCGGAGCCTTTTGTTCTCACGATGCCTCTTTATTACGTAAATGCCCCTCCCCACATGGGAAGCGCCTATACCACCATTGCCGCTGCCAAGAACAATCCGCCTCTAGTTTTGTTTCATGATCTTCATCCTCGTTTACTGCACCGCCGGTATCTCTGGTTAGTAATCCATTTTTTTTGCTTCTTTTTCTGTTTTTTGTTATTTACAATTTGATTATAAAGAATTGTGTGTGTGTGTGTGTGTACAAGAGGGCATATTAACCCAGCAGTAACGTTTGGGCTTTTCATAGCCCGTAAAGTGTCACAAATCCATGCTGTGATGTACATGGTGGCACAATGCTTGGGTGCAATGTGTGAAGTAGGGCTAGTAATGGCCTTCCAAAAGTCTTACTATGTGCAGTATGGTGGTGGGACGAACGAGATTGCCGATGGCTACAGCAAAGGTGTGGGTTTGGCAGCTGAAATTATTGGTACGTTCGTCTTTGTCTACACTGTTTTCTCTGCTACTGATCTCATCAGAAGTGCCAAAGACTCCCATGTCCCTGTAAGTTCACCTGTTTTATTTGGAAAACAGAGTATTATTAGAAGTGATATAGAAATCATTCTCAATTCTCTTGTTAACCCACTTGGAAAACGTTCTAATTCAGAACTTTTGCTTGGGATTTGCAGGTATTGGCACCACTTCCAATTGGTTTTGCAGTTTTGTTCCCCCCCTTGGTAGGTGGGACAACCAGGTTTTTTGATCAGCGCCACAGTTGAATTTCTTCCTTCTTCTTTTCTCTTGTTTAGTTTTTAGTCATTCCCTCACAATGCTCATTCTAATTTGTGCTATTTTGAAGTGAAGATCGTAATCTACTACCACTAGTTTTTCTATGCTTTGCTTACTGGTTTAGATTGTTTTCTGATTTTTTGCTTGATACAGGTTGTGCAACCTCCTACAAATTCGGTTTCAGTCCCGAGGATTTTTTTTAAATTTTTAACAGGCCCAAGCACAACCCTAAAGGTCCAGCTCCACCGGGTACACTTCACCTTATTCAAGCAGTCAAAGCTCAAACCTGCAGCCTTGCACTGCAAAAAAATTTCAGATGGAGATGGTGTTTTCAATTGGAATTTGAACTGGGCAGGTGCAAAGGAGGAACTTTGGGAGTATTATTTGATGGCTGTATTCTGTTCAAGTTGAAGGTGAACTTTCATTGATTTAAGACCAGCATTGCTTTTCGGAGCTCAATGTTAAGAGATGAAAAAAAACATGTGCATAATTAAATATAGCAGAGATAATGATCTTGAGATGGATGATTGGGCAAGATTGGGAATGATAGTGCTTCTTTATTTAGCTTAAATCCAAGCTTATGCTTACCTGGAGGGCTCAAATTTGGCTGATTCAACGTTTTACATTGGTTTCTGTCTTATGATTGGCAATGTGAATTAGATATTTTTCAACATGCTTGAACATGCTTTACCATGGATACTATTAATTGATTAAAGTACTTGGGAGGTACCTCAAATTTCAAAAGTAACATATGAGATTCCTTGTGAACTTAGTCCTACTCCAAACCGAAGATATTTCCAATTTTACCCTCTCAACCCCACTCCTGGCCTCACCTTCACCTTCACCTCCTCCACCTCAGCCACTGCTTCCACCCTGCTGCAACCACCCGCTCCTTCCCCTTAGACCACTGCCCCCGCTCCATCCCCTTGTATAAACTAGTGTTGGGTTTACATAGTATAGAAGGTCCTTCTATCTATTAGAACCACCCATCTCTTTAAGCCGTCAGTCTCACTATTTTCAACCCAGAATTCTTGTCGAAGTCTGGTTGAAATCGATGAAGTCACGGTTAGGAGAAAAAGAAGGGCACAATCCATTGAGTTGAAGCATCCTCAGTTCCTTTAAGGGAGAAGTCACCGGAATCAGGTGTGGAATTGATGTTTCCCGGAGCTGACTCACATTGGAACCGGTGTTATCCCAAGACCACTTTGAGGGAGAAGAACAGATTATAATGGTGGGAACAAGTGAGTGATTCTCTATTTCTTTTAAATGTGAGCTCTTTTTTTTCTGTTTCTCGTTTCTGGAATCAAACTCTTTTTTTCTTCCTATCTGACATGAATTTTTTTTACCTATATTTTTTCCCATTTGAAATTTTACAGCTAGAAGCATCGACGAACCAGGAATTGAATCAGAAAATTCCTATGTTTAAGCTTCCTTTGAACATCCTTTGTCGTGTTATACACTTTGAGTTGCTGGCATTCCTCTTTGTAAATTCACCTCTCTTTCTCTTTTTGGGTGTTTTGTATTTTTGTTGATTTCTACTATTTCCAAGCTGAACAAGAAACAAATGAGGTTTATGCGCAAATTACCTTACAATCTGAAGCAGATGTAAGACTTACTTTTCAAATTTCAACCCGTTCAATTGTGAAGTTGCAAGTGGAGAAAATTTAAATTAAGGTTTTCTGAAATAATTTGTACAGCAAAGTGAGCACAGGAGTCCTGATCCAGGCACTCCTGAAATGCCGCGACCTACCGTTCACTCTTTCTGCAATATTTTAACTGCATCTGATACAAGTACTCATGGCGGCTTCTCTGTTCATCGGAAACATGTTAACGAATGCCTTCCTCCATTGGTATTTCTCATTCTATTTTGTTGTTTCTTTGTACTTCACCTCCTTTAGTGGTTTTCTTTCTTGAAGGATATGAACCAGTCAACCCCAACCCAGGAATTGACTGCAATTACGAGTGGCGATTTAAGCATATCTTCAGAGGTACCTGCAGTTGCGTTTTTCTGTTTTATTTTATGGCAAAATTGTTAGAGTTACTAGTAGTTATGTTCTAAGGGTAGTTTGGGAACTAGCCTGTTAACTAGTTGCCCTGTTTTGTAATTTCTATCTTTTTCCCTTTTTTACTGTTTACCTCCTTAGGGAGGTATATGTAATTCCTTTACTTCTACTAATGAATCAATATAGCATGTGGAGAGATATCTCTCACACACACAAGTTACAACCGAAATATTATTCCTCCATTCTCTTGTTCTCTTCTTCTTCTTCATCTTCTTCTCCTTCACTTACCTATATTCCCAACCTAGAAACCAACTTGGTATCAAAGCCAAAAGGTTTGAGAGTCGTATCACCACTCTTTTCCTCATTTTTTCCCTCTCTTTGAAATCCTTTGAGTTCTAGGATTTCAAAGAAGAGGTCATATGTAAATCCTTTGTCTTTGAAGTAATATGACATAGGTTTTCTACAACCTATTTGGTGATTGAAGATGGTCCTTGAGATAGTGTGGAGCTCCTTTGAAGTTATTTTCAAGTAAACCAATCAGCACCTAGGGTTCCGCCAGCTTAAGGTTGCAGACCATCTCGTCCTTCTTTCGATATCTTTTTGGAGCTTGGAATAGCTCAATAGAATCGCATCAGGGTCCCTTCTATGCTCCAAGTGTGCCTCCTTGATGAATGAAGGTATTGTTCAAGCATAACTCGGCCGTTGGACGTTCTCGCTTAGATTTCCGCTTGCCCAAGGTTGAATCAATGGCTCGCTTCATTTCAGCATGGGTTCGATCGTTGGACCAGCCCATTAGGATCGTACAGGGGTCCTATTTATTGTGCTTGTGGTCCTCTTTAATGGATGAGAGCATCTTTTGAGTCCACCTCGCTTTCAGTGGTGACGATTTTCGCCTGTAAGCCCGATAATCTTGTATTGTCCTTGTTGCTTCGCATTTAGGGTATGTTGGGCTTCTTGTCTGCTGAGAAGTGATTATGAATATCAGTATGTGAGTATCGGAGCTTGTTTAAGCCGCTTTTCTTATTGGGAGTGTGGGAGTGAAGCTTTTTCTTCTTGGAATCTCTGTTTGTGTGTTGGGATAATTTCGTGGGTTGAGCGCCACTCCGCGGCTGTTATCTGTTTGATGGTCAAGTGCTATTTCCCATACACTATGGTTGATACACCTACATCCGAACTTGGTTCGGCTACCTCGCGCCTCTCCCCACAGCTCCTCCCGTTGTCTATGAGAATGTGCCTACCACGATTTCCTTTGTGAAACTTGATGGCACTAACTATTGGATTGGTCACACTCCAGGCTTTACTAAAAGCAAACGGAAACTTGGCTATATTACCGGTACCATTACCGCTCTTGAGCCTACCTCACTACTTAGAACAATGGGAAGCCACACCTCACAAACGATCGATAAGGCTGATTTTCTCTATGACCCTTCGAGATTGGAATGGAGGTTTATAAGAAAGGAGACTGCCAAGGCCATCTCGGGACGGCTTTCACAAACTTATGATCGGGTGGGTGACTGCCAAGGTCTACCAGCACTTCACCAAAAGATCAACTCCATGCGACAAGGTGATAGGACCATTTCAGTACTATAATGCCTTTCTTGGCCTCTTGGAGGAATATGATCATTATAGAGATCTTCACTGAAGGACCCAGAGGATGAGGCTAAGGTCTATCGGACTCTTGAAAAAGAGCGTGTCTTTACCTTACTTGGTGGTCGAATCCCACTATGAGCCTATCGGACTTGAGATCTTAGGCCGGTCTCCCTTCCCATCTCTTAGTGAGGTCAGTAGTTACTTCAGAGCGAGGAGACTAGACGTGTTGCAATGGAGCCAGCCGTATCTTCTCTTGAGAGGTCAGCCCTCAACTCCAGTTCTTCCGCCACACCTGGGAGGTGGTCGTGGCCCGGGCCTGGCCGAGAGGTAGCTAACACAAGAGAGACAATGGGTGCCAATAGTGTTGGTAGGGACCGTTTTAAATGTGACCATTATTGGGAGAACTGGACACACCAGGATCGGTGTTGGTCTCTTCACGGTCGTCCTCCTAGCACACGTAGTCGTGGTGGCCGTAGAGGGGGAGCCCGAGCTCATTCTCAGATGACCGAGGCGGATACTATACCGGATGACCCCACCTTTATGGAGACAAAGTGGTTCGACGGGTCATGTCACGCTTAGCACATCTTCTACACCTTCTTGAGCTCCTCATCATCCTCGGCCTTACGGTGTCTCTACTTCAGCCTCTCGCAGCCCGTCTTGGGTCATCGACTGCAGTGCACGACCATAAGACCGGTACGTCCCCATAATTATGATTCCTATACCATTTGCTCCTGGTAAGGATAAGGTTAGAATAGCTGATGGCTCCCTATCCTCCATCTCTCGTAAGGGTAGTATTCCCGTAACCTCGTCTATTTCTCTTTCTTCGCTTTTCATGTTCCTAACCTTACAGCTTAATCTCTTATCTGTGAGTCACTTCGACAAAATCTTTGAATTGCTCCGTCACATTTTTCCCTTCTCACTGTCTTTTTCAGGATTTGGTGACGAAGAGGATTATTGGTAGTAGACGTGAAGAGCAAGGCCTTTATTTTTTTGACCCTTCCTGCCCACAGCTCAGTCTTATGTGTGTGGTCATACTGAGAGTAGTTCTGTGGAGTCTGTTATGTTATGGCATAGGCGTCTTGGCCATCCATCTTTTGTTGTAATGAGGAAACAATTGCCTCACTTATTTTCTTCTGTTGTTTCTTTTCATGTTTTTCAATGTGAACCATGCATGTTTGCCAAACATTGTCGTTCCTCTTATCCATATCATGGTAATAGAACTGTTGCTCCTTTTCATCTTGTGCACACTGATGTTTGGGGACCTTCTCCTACTACCTCTTTATTTGGTTATCGTTATTTTGTGTCCTTTATTGATGATTTCTCTCGTCTTTTGACTATTTTGATGAAACATAAAAGTGATGTTTGTGATGCGTTTAAAACCTTCTATCGATGATTCTTACTTAGTTTGACACCGAATCAAAGTTGTTCGATCCGATAAAGGGGGAATACATGTTTAGTGGTCTCCAAAACTTCTTTATCGATAATGGCATTCTCCATCGGCTAGCGTGTGTTGACACTCCCAACAAAATGGGGTTCTTGAGAGGAAGAATCGCCATTTATTGAGGTCACCCGTAGTCTCTTGTTTGGTATGCATGTCCCCAAAACCTTTTGGTCCGCTGCTCTTCTCACGTGCTTTCTTTCCTCATCAATCGCATGCCTACCAAACTTCTGACTACAAATCTCCCTTGGACATTTTATCTCCCAAAGTTTCAGCTTTCTCTTCCCCTAAGGTCTTTGGTTGTGTTTGTTATGTGCATGTAAACAAATCTGCCCGCACTAAACTTGATCCCAAAGCTCTCAAGTGTCTCTTCCTTGGGTACTCTTCTACTACCAAGGGCTCAAGTGCTATCACCCCTTCTTCTCGCTCGGTGTCTTATCTCAAAGGATGTCACCTTTCTTGAATCCCTTCCTTTCTTTGCCCCTTCTCAAGATCCTCTTCGGGGGAGAAGTGTGGAAGTGAACAGGCGCTGATTTTCTTCATTCTCCTCTTCCTATCTCTCCTTTTATGTTTGACATCGTACACACAGACTGTGGATGTGGTTAATACTAGTGATCAATCTCAATCGATGTGAACACAGAATTGGTGGTTGAAAGTGGTCCTAGTAAGGAGAAGGATTACCACATTACATACAGAAAGGGTGAAGGCGTACATAATCAAAGAAAGCAAACCTACCAAGAGTCCTCTTTGGATCCGATCCACATTTTGAGCTTCATCACTCTCGCCGGTGACATCCCTTCTCCTCCTTGTGATTTAGACCTTCCTATTCTTTGTTAGAAAGGGAAAAGAGCTTGTACTAATCCTATAGCCCAGCTTTATTTCCTATGATGCTCTTTCTCCCACAAGTATGGCCTTTATTACTGCTCTTTCTACAACTTCTATTCCCGGGAATGTCATCGATGCTATGTCCGACCCAAAGTGGAGACAAGCTATGTCTCGAGGAAATGATGGCCCTTGAGAAGAATGATACTTGGCAATTGGTGGACCTTCCTAAGGGACGTGTCCCGATTGGCTGCAGATGGGTCTATACAATCAAATATAAATCGATGGCGTTGTCGAAGATACAAAGCAAGGTTGGTTGCTAGGGATACGATCAAGTCTATGGATCGACTATCGAGACGTTTGCTCCTGTGGGCAAGCACAATTCTATAAGAGTCCTCTTATCCTTGGGCGCCAATAATGATTGGCCTTTATACCGCTTAGATGTGAAGAATGCTTTCCTTCACGGTGACTTGGAAGAAGAGGTGTACATGCAAACCCCTCCGGCTTCAAAATGCCTTCACGGGAAAGTGTGCCTTCTCAAGAAAGCACTATATGGTCTCAAACAATCTCCCAAGGCATGGTTTGAGCGCTTCGACAGCTATTCGAGAAATGGGTATTCCCAGTCAAGCTGATCACACTCTCTTTACCAAGCGGGCAATGGAACTATCACAACCCTCATTGTTTATGTTGACGATATTGTGGTCACAGGGATGATATAATCGAAATAAGTAAATCGAAAGACTACCCGGCACAAAAGTTTGAAATCAAAGATCCGGGTCCCTGCGGTACTTCTTAGGGATTGAAGTATCAAGAACCAAGAAAGGAATCAACATATGTCAACGGAAGTTTGTCCTTGATTTGTTGACAGAGACAGGGATGTCGGTTGTAAACCAGCAAATTCTCCCATTGAGCGGAATCATAAACCGGGAGAAGATTGTGGTTCTCCTTTGGTTGATGCGGGAAAGTACCAACGGCTAGTGGGAAGCTTATCTATCTTGCTATGACTGCTTCGATATCTCCTATGCAGTGGGAGTGGTGAGCCAATTCATGCATGCTCCCAAGAGTGGCCACTTAGATGTTGTGGTACCGCATTATTAGGTATTTGAAGTCTTCTCCAGGGAAAGGACTATTATATGCCAAACACAATCACTCGAGAGTGGAAGGCTTCACTGATGCTGATTGGGCTGGCTCCATTACGATAGAAGATCTACCTGCTATTGTACCTTTGTGGGAGGTAATTTGGTTACTTGAGAAGCAAAAACGGCATGTTGTAGCCAGATCTAGTGTAGAAGCAGAATTTCGAGCCATGGCTCATGGTGTTTGTGAACTCATATGGTTGAAAAGGCTTGTTCGGAACTGGGATTTGCTATCAAGGCCCTATGAGACTCTCTTGTGACAACAAGGCTGCCATCGTATTGCCCATAATCCGGTTCAACATGACCGAACCAAGCACATTGAGGTTGATAGGCACTTCATCAAGGAGAAGATTGATTCGCCACATTTGTACTCCGTTTGTGCAGATCGGTGATCAGGCGGAGACATCTTCACTAAAGCTCTTGGTTTTCCTCGTTTAGTACACTTTAAGCAAGTCGGGAATGCATGATATATATTCTCCAGCTTGAGGGGAGTGTTAGAGTTACTAGTAGTTATGTTCTAAGGGTAGTTTGGGAACTAGCCTGTTAACTAGTTGCCTGCTTTTGTAATTTCTATCTTTTTCCCTTTTTACCGTTTACCTCCTTAGGGAGGTGTATGTAATTCCTTTACTTCTACTAATGAATCAATATAGCTGTGGAGAGATATCTCTCACACACACAAGTTACAACCGAAATATTATTCCTCCATTCTCTTGTTCTCTTCTTCTTCTTCATCTTCTTCTCCTTCACTTACCTATATTCCCAACCTAGAAACCAACTAAAATTACATTTTGGTTGGTTGTAGTTATTGATGTCCAAGTTATTTCAGATACATTGTCGAACAAATCAAAGCTAAACTTTCCAGTCCAAATAGTATAAAAATGGTGGTATGCGGACATGTAAATGGCTAAGGAGTCCTACCTCTTTCAAATTGAATGTACCAGGTCAACCCCGTAGGCATTTGCTTACAACGGGATCGAGTACGTTTGTCACTTCTAGGAGATTGGTTGCAGGGGATGCTTTTTTTTTCCGGAGGTATTTGAGCAGAGGGCTTTAATATGATCACATCTTCTCTCCGCTTTCCGATTTTGCTTCGTATGTTTACTTACTGATTATGTAGGGGGAGAATGCAGAATTAAGTACATGTTGGAGTTCGGCATCTTGGTCGTCAACAAAGTACCATGCCATCGTCTGTGATATCAATCCAAAGCATGCACCTCTGGTTTTTCTGTGAAATAAACGTTAGAGGGATTTCTGCTTACTGTTTTGTTGTTACTATATTCCCATTCGAAGATCTCTATGGCCTTCCTTTACTCTCAACATGTCATGGAGAAGAGAGGGGTTAGTGTGTTGGTTGCAGTCCTGATATCCACCACCGTTCCATGTTGCAGAGTGAGAGAGGGAAAGGAAGAGAGACAGTGAGATCGATTCGTAACAGAGGGGTGGGGGCGTAGAGGGTAGAGATGGGAGTGGGTGAAATGTTAAAAGGGCAAATTTGGGAAAATATTCAATTTGGGTAGGAGTGTAGGACTAAGCTCACAAAGAACCCCAAACATCCCTTTTAAAACTTGAGGTACCTCATAGGTACTTTAATCAAATATTGGGCACCTTACATGTAATTTACCCTTACTTTTATGGATGATTTGTATACACCACTTCCAGTTGCAACAGCAGCTAAATGTTGCATATGGCCGGGAAGAAGAAAGGAGCACAGTGGGGGGAAAGTGACAGCTTAAAAAAGGAAAAATCAGAATTGTAAAAAAAGAGAGAAAGTTTCATATACTCAGGGAACATAGTACATTCCTGTCAAACTTTTTCTTACAGAAACATTTCTTTCTATTGACTTGTGGCTATTGTTCATTAGCAGCACCTGTGGAGAGCAGCAGAGGCAAACATGGTAGTTTCATAATCATGCTTCTCAACAATAAAAATAAGGTCCTCCAGTATTTGTGCACTGCTGTTGAGAAGCAGGTAAAACAGTAAAAAAAAAGGTTTTTTTTTTGACTATTTGACCCCTTTTTTCCGTACTGATACGGTAGTTTCAAAAGCATGCTGCTCAACAATTATCGCTTCATTTTATATTTGAGAAGTATAATCTGAGGTTTTCATTTGAACAACAATGTCTAGTATTGCATTTGCAGAGGTTCGCTCCATTTTTGTCTAACTTTTTCGCTTTCTTGAATATTGATCTTGAAGCATATCTACTGCCACCAGTATTTCGATGCTTTGCTTACTCGTTTTGGTTGTTTTCTAATGTTTTGCTTGATACAGGCTGTTAAACCTCCTACAAATTCGGTTACGAGCTTTAGTTTCAGTCCCAACGGAAACTACCTCGTCGCTACTTCTTTGGACAAGGAGGTTTTTTGATTGCCACCACAACTGAATTTCTTCCGCTTTTCTCTTCTTTATTTTTAGTCATTCCCTCGCAGTGCTCATTCTAATATGTGCTAATTTGAAGTGAAGATCATAATTTGTTCTTTTCGCATTTCCTTTTATGTGTGAAACTTTACTATTTCTTAGGAATTCAGGAGTTGAGGCAGTCACTCCCGTTAGTCATACACATGCCCATTTCATTCCTTCCAAAGTTAGAAATGCTCTCACCCCCTCTCCCTCTCCTCACAGAGACCTCATCTTTGTGTTTTCCATGTTGAGTTACGCTACCAGCAGAGGCCACTGTCCAAATTCTTTGAATAGGTGAGGGGAAATTTTTGGTTGGTTGAAGAAGTGCACCAATAAGTAAAACATTCACCATCCAAAAGCACTGGATAACTTGATCCTTCTTCGCCAAGGTGCACCTCTCTCGCTCTCTCTCTCTCTAGAGAACCCATATGGGATAAATTTTTGTTGCTTTGCTTACTCGTTTAGGTTGTTTTCTGATGTTTTACTTGATGCAGGTTGTTCAACCTCCTACAAATTTGGTTACGAGCCTTAGTTTCAGTCCCAAGGGAAATTACCTCGTTGCTACTTCTTGGGGCAACTGGGTTTTTTGATCGCCGCCTCAATTGAATTTCTTCTCTTTTTTATCTTCCTTATTTTTTTTTCTATTCTAATTTGTGCTATTTTTAAGTGAAGATCGTAATCTAATCTGTTCGCATTTCCTTCTTCCTCTTTTCTCTCCTTTATCTTCATTGAGCTCCAGAAGCAAGCATATTAAGGATCGGTTCCATATTCGTCAGAATCCATTTTCTCTGTCGTCGTTGAACTCGTCTATGCTTTACAGTTGCAGAAGCCAACTCCAGTGCCGCCAAGAACAATCCACCTCTGCGGAGCCTTTTGTTCTCCCAATGCCTCTTTATTACGTAAATGCCCCTCCCCACATGGGAAGCGCCTATACTACCATTGCCGCCGCTAAGAACAATTCGCCTCCAGTTTTGTTCATGATCTTCATTCTTGTTTACTGCGCCGCCGGTATCTCTGGTGGGTAATCCATTTTTTTGCCTCTTTTTCTGTTTTCTGTTGTTTACAATTTGATTATAAACAATTGTGTGTGTGTGTACAGGACAGCATATTAACCCAGCAGTGACGTTTGGGCTTTTCATAGCCCGTAAAGTGTCACTAATCTGTGCTGCGATGTACATGGTGGCACAATGCTTGGGTGAAATGTGTGAAGTAGGGCTAGTAAAGGCCTTCCAAAAGTCTTATTATGTGCATTATGGTGGTGGGGTGAACGAGATCGCCGATGGCTACAGCAAAGGTGTGGGTTTGGCAGCTGAAATTGTTGGTATCCTCGTCGTTATCTACACTGTTTTCTCTGCTACTGATCCCAAAAGAAGTGCCAGAGACTCCCTTGTCCCGGTAAGTTCACCTGTTTTACTTGGATAACAGAGTATTATGAGAAGTGATATAGAAATCATTCTCAATTCTCTTGTTAACCCACATGGAAAACGTTCTAATTGTGAACTTTTGCTTGGGATTTACAGGTGTTGGCACCACTTCCAATTGGGTTTGTAGTTTTGTTCCCCCCCCTCGGTGGGTAGGACAATCATGTTTTTTTTATCACCGCCACAATTGAATGTCTCCCTCCTTCCTATTTTCTCTTGTTTAGTTTTTAGTCATTCCCTCACAATGCTCATTCTAATTTGGGCTATTTTGAAGTGAAGATCGTAATCTACTGCCACTAGTATTTTTATGCTTTGCTTACTGGTTTAGATTGTTTTCTGATGTTTTGCTTGATACAGGTTGTTCAACCTCCTACAAATTCGGTTTCAGTCCCGAGGGTTTTTTTTAAATTTTCAACAGGCCCAAGCCCAACCCTAAAGGTCCGGCTCCACCTGGTACACTTCATCTTATTCAAGCAGTCAAAGCTCAAACCTGCAGCCTTGCACTGCAAAAAAATTTCAGACGGAGAAGCCATCATTGGCGACGAAACACTGAGGTTTTCTCGTTGAGGTTCTCTACTTCACTCGGACTTGCATCTCTAGCTACCGCCATTTTCATTTCATTCAAAACTGCTTTACTGTAACTCAAACTCATCACTATTTTCTTTTTGTTTTTAATTTTTTGGTATTGTTTTTATTTCCTTCTCGACCATTGGCACCTCATGACCCCTGCTTAAATTTTCTCTTATCATCCCGGACATAACTATGATAAATTGTCCTTCGAAGAACTATATATCTGAGTTTGATGCTGTTCTTGTGTTTGTATGGCTTTAATTCAGAACCCATTTTTGGATTTTTACCAACAAAAAAGAAAGGGTCCTAGTTTGATCTTATCTTGCTGATAGCAAGTACTTATTTTCCTCTACTTATGGTACTTGTCATACCTGGTTGGTATCTTATTTATGTGGTCTTGGTCTATATTTCTACATTTTATTGAGTCCGGTGGGAGAATTATTTTTTTTCCTAATAGGTCCCTCTCTTTTCGGTACTATTTTTTTCCTAGTAGTTCCTTGAACCTAAATTTATGCCATTCCAGAAATTCTCTTGAATTTGCCGTGGATTTTTGCATCTTCTTTCCCAAATGTACAAACCTTTGTTTGTTGTTAGCTTTTGTTGTATATTCATTTAGCTCCTCCCAATTCACAGTGGGTGAATGATAATCTTATTCCCTTAGGAAAGAGAAGAAACTTATGATACAACAACAACAGAGGGGCAAGGTGCTGCTCCATCAGGTAAAACCTTGATAAAACTCCTAGTCCAATACAGCGAGGCTCACTATTATCTGTTGGTGTTTTCATTGGTGATTGTTGTTCAATTTCAATGCCTTGCATCACTTTGTTCTACTGGGTTCATTTATTTTCCTTATTTTGTTTTTGTTTCAACTGCTATGCTTATGTTATTCTCTGGATCCCCCTTCTTTCTTATAGTTAAAAAAGAAAGATAGAGATTGAAGAGAAAGGAATTTTTTCAAGTAATGATTAATAATTCTCGTCTCTCTCTTTTTCCCTCTAAATATTTGTGTCACTTTTCTTCCCCAAATTTATCTTTTGGATGTAATGGTTGCTTTTTCTGTTTAGGCTTACTCTCTTTGTTGTTCCTTGTAGGTAACACCTGTGTGCAAAATGATAGCAGCCACTTGTTGGGTAAAGGGGTTTCAAAGTCTCCTCCAGTCGTGGCAGAACCATCTTCTAAAGAGGAAATTGAAGAGATACTGAAGAGTGGTGCTTTAGAGAGAAGGTAGGACTTGTTAACTCGACGTTGTTTCTAGTTTAACTAAGCATTTTAGCCACTTCGTGCAAATTGCCAAAGGATATGATCGACTCCAGTCCACCCATCCAGGCACCTCTGAATGCAGGACTTGCACTGTTTTATGGTGCTTAAGCATTGTCTTTTTATTGGAGAAGATATTGGTATCTAGACTATGAGTCATTTACCATCACCAGCCACTGAAGTTATTTTGAATTTCACTATCTCTTTCAATGATCTTTTTTGAATGGGATATGACTTCTAAGAGGAGTTTATCAAATAAAGTGAAACAAATAAGGAAAAGAGACAGAAATTACACAGATAATGATGCATCTACAAAATCATAGTGGCCTAAGAAAGCTGTGATTGTATAGCTTGAATGCAGCGCTTTTTTCTGATCACAGCATCAATGAGACTAAGTATTCAGTAAAGCTACATTAATGATTTTAGATGCCATGTTCTTGATCTCTGTTGTATAACTTTGAGGGAGAAGAACAAACATATTTTGGTATACAACTTCAGTTCAGTTACGTGAATGCTTCAAATTTGAGCCATACTCTGTCTGTCACTTTCATGTTAGCAAATGAGAACACAACAAAGTTTGATGGTTTGCCATTTCGGGGTTATCTTGAAGCTTATCTACTGCCACCAATATTTCTATCCTTTGCTTGATACAGGTTGTTCAACCTCCTACAAATTCGGTTACGAGCTTTAGTTTCAGTCCCAAGGGTTTTTTGTTGAATTTTTGACAGGCCCAAGCCCCTCCTAAGGTTCGGCTCCACCTGGTGCACTTCACCTTATTCAAGCAATCAAAACTCAAAACCTGCAGCCCTGGACTGCAAAAAATTTTCAGACAGAGAAGCCATCATCGTCGTCGTCGAAACACTGAGGTTTTCTCGTGGAGGTCATGGGTAAGAGATTCCTTGACAATGTGTGACATTTTAGAGAAGCCAGAGGCGTAGACGGCTGCATCAAGTGCATCATTCTTGGGTTTCCCAACTTCCACTAATGGTTCGGTGGACTCCCTAGGCAAGGATGGGGTTTTTTATTATTATTTTTGTTATGATCCGAGTTTTCATCGTTATTCCTATCAGAAAAACTGCTGTTCACAGCCTGTTTCGCTTCTTTAATAAAGTCACTAGTACTTTAAAGCAACAGCCGATCACTGGTTTACTCGGTATTCTTTTTCTTATTAAAAGAATTGTATGCCATATGTCTGCCTATTCTATCAAGTCTCAATAGCAGCTCTATGTGAAAGGTTATTTTCCAATGCTCTCTATAAGCTTTGAAGCATGATGGAACTGTTTGATTCTTCCTTTCTGATATTAATTGTGTTATAGTTATCTTTATGTATGTCTCATTTGAGGGCAAGTTAAGTGCAAATTGTTCTATATTTTCTCAATTGACAGGTTGAAACAGCTGCGTCTGAAAGGGAGCATTTATTGCTTGTGAAAATTTCAGAGCTTGAAGCCAGGTCGATCATATTGTGAATCAAGTAACTGGGTTGAACCTTCATATGTGCACATTATCTCTTTCTGTAGGACTTCGTGTTTGCTTGGCCAAATGAACCAAGAATCTGAATTACAAACAAGACATAAAAGTGATTCTGACATCCTTTTACAAAAGAAAAAGGAATTTCTCTTTCCTTTTATATATTTACTTTCCTTTTCCTTTGATGTAGGATGATTGATCTAACTGATGAGGTAGCTGAGGCAAGGTTGAAACATCTGCAGGTAAGTGGCTGAGGAAGGTTCCTTCTCTTCTAAATTGAAAGCTACCGCATGTTTTTGTGATAGAAACACTAACTTTCCCAGATAAAGTGTATTTTAAGTTGAAATAATTTGATTGAATACCCATTTTACAATATTGATTAAGTCATAAACAAATAACGTGAGAGGGAGGGACGGAGAAACACTGACTTCCCCAGATAAAGTGTATTGCTGGACTCAATACCCATTTTTCTGTATTGGTTCATCAGTCATAAACAACATGAGAGAGAGAGAGAGAGAGAGAGAGAGAGAGAGAGATGGGTGATGGTGTTTTCAATTGGAATTTGAACTGGGCAGGTGCAGAGGAGGTACTTAGGGATTATTATTTGACGCCTGTATTCCGTTCCAGGTGAACTTTTATGGATTTAAGACCAGAACTGCTTTTTGGAGCTCAATGTTAGGAGATGAAAAAAACATGTGCATAATTGAGTGTAGCAGAGATAATGATCTTGAGATGGATCATTGGGCAAGATTGGGAATGATAGTGCTTCTTTATTTAGCTTAAATCCAAGCTTAAGCTTACTTGGCAGGCTCAAATTTTGCTGGTTCAGCGTTTTACATTGGAGTTTCCTTTCTGTCTTATGATTGGCAATGTGAATTTGATAATTCTCAACTCCGGTTAGTTGTAAACTGTTGTTCCTGTGTTAGATACTATTATTATGATTGGTAATGTGAATTAGATAATTTTCAACATGCTTGAACATGCTTTACCATGGATACTATTATTTGATTAAAGTACTTGGGAGGTACCTCAAATTTCAAAAGTAACATATGAGGTTCCTTGTGAACTTAGTCCTACTCCAAACCGAAGATATTTCCAATTTTACCCTCTCAACCCCACTCCTGGCCTCACCTTCACCTTCACCTCCTCTACTTCCGCCACTGCTTCCACCCTGCTGCAACCACCCGCTCCTTCGCCTAAGACCACGCCCCCCCCTCCCCCTTGTATAAACTACTGTTGGGTTTACATAGTATAGATGATCCTTCTATCTATCGGAAGCACCCATCTCTTTAAGCCGTCGCTTCTTACTATTTTCAACCCAGAATTCATGTCGAAGTCTGGTTGAAATCGATGAAGTCACAGTTAGGAGAAAACGAAGGTCACTATCCATTGAGCTAACGCATCCTCAGTTCCTTTATGGGAGAAGTCACCAGATTCAGGTGTGGAATTGATGTCTCCCGGAGCTGACTCACATCGGAACCAGTGTTATCCCAAGGCCACTTTGAGGGAGAAAAACAGATTGTAATGGTGGGAACAAGTGAGTGATTCTCTATTTCTTTTAAATGTGAGCTCTTTTTTTTCTGTTTCTCGTTTCTGGAATCAAAAATTTTTTTCTATTCCTCGATCTTTCTTCCTATCTAACATGAATTTTTATTCCCTTTATTTTTTCCCGTTTGAATGTTTACAACTAGAAGCTGCGACGAACCAGGAATTTAATCAGCAAATTCCTATGTTTAATCTTCCTTTGAAGATCCTTTGTCGTGTTATACACATTGAGTTGATGGCATTCCTCTTTGTAAATTCGCCTCTTTCTCTCTTTGGGTGTTTTGTACTTTTGTTGATTTCTATTATTTCCAGGCTGAACAAGAAGCAAATGGAGTTTATGCGCAAATTACCTTACAACCTGAAGCAGATGTAAGACTTACTTTTCAAATTTCAACCCATTCAATTGTGAAGTTGCAAATGGAGAAAATTTAATTTAAAGTTTTCTGATATAATTTGTACTGCAAAGTGAGCCCAGGAATCCTGATCCAAGTACTCCTGAACCTCCGTAACCTACTGTTCACTCTTTCTGCAAGATTTTAACTGCATCTGATACAAGTACTTATGGCGGCTTCTCTGTTGTTCGGAAACATGCTAACGAATGCCTTCCTCCATTGGTATTTCTCATTCTATTTTGTTGTTTCTATGTACTTCACTTCCTTTAGTGGTTTTCTTTCTTGAAGGATATGAACCAGTCAACTCCAATCCAGAAATTGATTGCAAAGGATCTTCATGGTTACGAGTGGCGATTTAAGCATATCTTCAGAGGTACCTGCAGTTGAGTTTTTCTGTTCTCTTTTATGGCAAAATTACATTTTGGTTGGTTGTAGTTATTGATGTCCAAGTTATTTCAGATACATTGTCAAACAAATGAAAGCTAAACTTTCCATTTTGAATAGTATTAAACATGGTGGTATGCGGACATGTAAATGACTGAGGAGTCCTACCTCTTTCAAATTGAATGTACCAGGTCAACCCCGCAGGCATTTGCTTACAATGGGATGGAGTATGTTTGTCACTTCTAAGAGATTGGTTACAGGGGATGCTTTTGTTTTCCTGAGGTATTTGAGCAGAGGGCTTTAATATGATCACTTCTTCTCTCTGCTTTCCGATTTTCAGGATTTTGAGTAGTTATACTTCGTAATTTTATTGACTGATTATGTAGGGGGAGAATGGAGAATTACGTACGTGTTGGAGTTAGGCGTCTTGGTCGCCAACAAAGTACCATGCCATCGTCTGTGATATCAAGCCAAAGCATGCACCTCTGGTTTTTCTGTCAAATAAACGTTAGAGGGATGTTCTGCTTACTGTTTTGTTGTTACTATATCCCCATTCAAAGATCTCTATGGCCTTCCTTTACTCTCAACATGTTATGGAGAAGAGAGGGGTTAGTGTGTTGGTTGCAGTCCTGATATGCACCACCGTTCCAAGTTGCAGAGTGAGAGAGGGAAAGGAATTGAGACAGTGAGATCGATTCGTAATAGAGGGGTGGGAGAGCAGAGGGCAGAGATGGGAGTGGGTGAAATGTTAAAAGGGAAAATTTCGGAAAATATTCAATTTGGGGTAGGACTAGGTCGCAAAGAACCCCAAACATTCCTTTTAAAACTTGAGGTACCTCTTAGGTACTTTAATCAAATATATGGCACCTTACATGTAATTTACCCTTACTTTTATGGATGATTTGTATAATCCACTTCCAGTTGCAACAGCAGCTAAATGTTGCATATGGCCGGGAAGAAGAAAGGAATACAGTGGGGGAAAGGGACAGCTTGAAAAAAGGAAAAATCAGAATTGTAAAAAAAGAGAGAAAGTTACATGTACTCATGTAACATAGTACATTCCTATCAAACTTTTTTTTACAGAAACATTTCTTTCTATTGGCTTGTGGCTATTGTTCATTAGCAGCACCTGTGGAGAGCAGCGGAGGCAGACACGGTAGTTTCAAAATCATGCTTCTCAACAATAAAAATAAGGTCCTCCAGTATTTGTGCACTGCTGTTGAGAAGTAGGTAAAATAGTTAAATTTTTTTTTTTTTTTTTTTTTTTTTTTTACTATTTAGCCCTTTTTTTTCCGTACTGATACGGTAGTTTCAAAGTCATGGTTCTCAATAATTCTCGCTTTGTTTTATATTTGAGAAGTATAATCTGAGGTTTTCATTTGAACAACAATGTCTAATATTGCATTTGCAGAGGATCGCTTCATTTTTCTCTAACTTTTTCCCTTTCTTGAATATTGATCTTGAAGCTTATCTACTGTCACTAGTATTTTGATGCTTTGCTTACTCGTTTAGGTTGTTTTCTAATGTTTTGCTTGATACAGGTTGTTCAACCTCCTACAAATTCGGTTACGAGCCTTAGTTTCAGTCTCGACGGAAATTACCTCGTTGCTACTTGTTGGGACAATTAGCTTTTTTGATCCTCGCTACAACTGAATTTCTTCCTTCTTCCTCTTTTCCCTTCTTTATTTTTTAGTCATTCCCTCACAATGCTCATTCTTATTTGCGCTATTTTGAAGTGAAGATCGTAATCTACTGCCACTAGTATTTCTATGCTTTGCTTACTGGTTTAGATTGTTTTCTGATGTTTTGCTTGATAGAGGTTGTTCAACCTCCTACAAATTCGGTTTCAGTCCCGAGGGTTTTTTTAAAATTTTAACAGGCCCAAGCTCAATCCTAAAGGTCCGGTTCCACCTGGTACACTTCACCTTAGTCAAGCAGTCAAAGCTCAAACCTGCAGCCTTGCACTGTAAAAAATTTCTGACAGAGAAGCCATCATCGTCGTCGAAACGCTGAGGTTCTCTACTTCACTTGGACCTGCATCTCTAGCTACCGCCATTTTCATTTCATTCAAGACTGCTTCATTGTAACTCAAACTCATCACTATTTTCTTATTTGTTTTAATTTTTGGTTATTCTTTTTATTTTCTTCTCGACCATTGGCACCTCATGACCACTGCTCAAATTTTTTCTTATCATCCAGGACATAACTATGATAAATTGTCCTTCGAAGAACTATATAGTTGAGTTTGATGCTGTTCTTGTGTTTGTATGGCTTTAATTCAGAACCCATTTATGGATTTTTACCAACAAAAAAGAAAGGGTGCTAGTTTTGAGTTGTGGTATATCTTATCTAGCTGCTGGCAAGTACTTTTTTTTTTTGGTTGAATAAGAAATTCATTACCAAAGAGGAAAAAAAGAAAATACATGGCCCCAGAAGGGGAGCAACAAAAGAAAGAATCAGAATCCAGGCCCGCAGAGATAAGGGTCAGGAGCAACAAGAGAGACAGAAGAGAGACCCCAGGAGACAACAATGAGCCTGTTCCTTGGGGAGTCAATACAAGAAGTTGTAGGAGCTGATGCTAATTTGGCCTTAATTTCAAAAGAAATGGAATCCCAAATCTGCTGATAAGTTCAAGAGTTGGTGGTCAATTTCCTGATATTATGCTCCATCCAAATATGGTTAAGAGTAGCACAAAAAGCAAGCTTCCCAACAGTGTCACAGATAGAAGAGCCGGCAAAGGTCATATCAATCCAAATCCATTCACGGGAGAAAGGCAGGATTCTACGATGCGCAGGCCAAGGTTTGATTAAGATACCTTTCCAGATTGCTTTTGCAGTAGGGCACTCAAAGAAGAGGTGGTCAGTGTCTTGCACATTGTTCCAACAGAGACAGCGGGAAGGCGAAACAGGAATCTGGCGGTAATGAAGGAAGGCCTGAGTTGGAAGGCAGTTGGAGATCCTCCAAGCAGTGAAACAATGCCGAAGGATGTGATGCTTAAACCAAAGAAGCTTTCTCCAAGGAACCAGTTGACCCTTCAGACAAATAAGATCCCAAGCAGATTTTGAGGAGAAGGAGCTGGAGCTGCTTGCTTTCCAAGAAACACAATCGCCTCTACTCATAAGCCTTCTGGAAATGGTACTTGTTTTCCTTTACTTATGGTACTTGTCATACCTGGTTGGTATCTTATTTATGTGGTCTTGGTCTATATTTTGAAATTTTATTGAGTTCGGTGGGAGAATTATTTTTTTTTCTAATAGTTCCCCCTCTTTTCGGTACTATTTTTTTCCTAGTAGTTCCTTGAACATAATTTTATGCCATTCCAGAAATTCTCTTGAATTTTACCGTGGATTTTTTCATCTTCTGGCACAAATGTACAAACCTTTGTTTGTTGTTAGCTTTTGTTGTATAATCATTTAGCTCCTCCCAATTCACAGTGGATGAATGATAACCTTACTCCTTTAGGAAAGAGAAGAAACTTATGATACAACAACAACAGAGGGGCAAGATGCTCCATTAGGCAAAACCTCGATAAAACTCCTAGTCCAATACAGCGAGACCCACTATTATCTGTTGGTGTTTTCATTGGTGATTGTTGTTCAATTTCAATGCCTTGCTTCACTTTGTTCTACTGGGTTCATTTATTTTCCTTATTTTGTTTTTGTTTCAACTACTATGCTTATGTTATTCTTTGGATCCCCCTTCCTTCTTATGTTTAAAAAAGAAAGATAGAGATTGAAGAGAAAGGAATTTTTTCAAGTAATGATTAATAATTCTCGTCTCTTTCTTTTTCCCTCTAAATATTTGTGTCACTTTTCTTCCCCAAATTTATCTTTTGGAAGTAATGGTTGCTTTTTCTGTTTACTGAAGAGTGGTGCTTTAGAGAGAAGGTAGGACTTGTTAACTCGACGTTGTTTCTAGTTTAACTAAGCATTTTAGCCACTTCGTGCTAAATTGCCTAAGGATATGATCGACTCCAGTCCACCCATCCAGGCACCTCTGAATGCAGGACTTGCACTGTTTTATGGTTCTTAAGCATTGTCTTTTTATTGGAGATGATATTGGTATCTAGACTATGAGTCATTTACCATCACCAGCCACTGAAGTTATTTTGAATTTCACGATCTCTTTCAATGATCTTTTTTGAATGGGATATGACTTCTAAGAGGAGTTTATCAAATAAAGTGAAACAAATAAGGAAAAGAGACAGAAATTACACAGATAATGATGCGTCTACAAAATCACAGTGGCCTAAGAAAGCTGTGATTGTATATTTCGTATGCGGCATTTTTTTCTGATCACAGTATCAATGAGACTAAGTATTCAGTAAAGCTACATTAATGATTTTAGATGCCATGTTCTTGATCTCTTTTGTATAACTGTGAGGGAGAAGAACAAACATATTTTGGTACACAACTTCAGTTCAGTTAAGTGAACGCTTCAAATTATGAGCCATACTTTGTCTGTCACTTTTGTGTTAGCTAATTAGAATACAAGAAATGGAATCTTCACACCACAAAGTTGGATGGTTTGCCATTTCGGGATTATCTTGAAGCTTATCTACTGCCACCAATATTTCTATGCTTTGCTAACTCGTTTAGATTGTTTTCTGATGTTTTGCTTGATACAGGTTGTTCAACCTCCTACAAATTCGGTTATGAGCTTTAGTTTCAGTCCCGACGGAAATTACCACCTCGTCGCTACTTCTTTGGACAAGCAGATTTTTTGCGCCGCCACAACTGAATTTCTTCTTCTTTTCTCTTCTTTATTTTTAGTCATTCCCTCGCAGTGCTCATTCTAATTTGTGCTAATTTGAAGTGAAGATCGTAATTTATTCTTTTTTGCATTTCCTTTTATGTGTGAAACTTTACTATTTCTTAGGAATTCAGGAGTTGAGGCAGTCACTCCAATCAGTCATTCCTTCCTAAGTCAGAAATGCTCTCTCCCCCTCTCCCTCTCCTCACAGAGACCTCATCTAGGTGCTTTCCATGTTGAGTTACGCTAAGCATATTTTCAGAGGTACCTGCAATTGTGTTTTTCTGTTTTCTCATATGGCAAAATTACATTTTGGTTGGTTGTAGTTATTGATGTCCAAGTTATTTCAGATACATTGTCAAACAAATCAAAGCTTGGTGGTATGCGGACATGTAAATGACTGAGGAGTCCTACCTCAGTCAAAATGAATGTACCAGGTCAACCCCGCAGGCATTTGCTTACAACGGGATGGAGCACATTTGTCACTTCTAAGAGATTGGTTGCAGGGGTTGCTTTTGTTTCCCAGAGGCATGTGATCAGAGGGCTTTAATATGATCACTTCTTCTCTCTGCTTTCTGATTTTCAGGATTTTGAGTAGTTATACTTCGTAATTTTACTGACTGATTATGTAGGGGGAGAATGGAGAATTACGTACGTGTTGGAGTTAGGCGTCTTGGTCGTCAACAAAGTACCATGCCATCGTCTGTGATATCAAGCCAAAGCATGCACCTCTGGTTTTTCTGTCAAATAAACGTTAGAGGGATGTTCTGCTTACTGTTTTGTTGTTACTATATCCCCATTCAAAGATCTCTTTGGCCTTCCTTTACTCTCAACATGTCATGGAGAAGAGAGGGGTTAGTGTGTTGGTTGCAGTCCTGATATGCACCACCGTTCCAAGTTGCAGAGTGAGAGAGGGAAAGGAAGAGAGACAGTGAGATCAATTCGTAACAAAGGGGTGGGAGCGCGGAGGGCAGAGATGGGAGTGGGTGAAATGTTTAAAGGGCAAATTTGGGAAAATATTCAATTTGGGGTAGGACTAAGCTCACAAAGAACCCCAAACATCCCTTTTAAAACTTGAGGTACCTCATAGGTACTTTAATCAAATATTGGGCACCTTACATGTAATTTATCCTTACTTTTATGGATGATTTGTATACACCATTTCCAGTTGCAACAGCAGCTAAATGTAGCATATGGCCGGGAAGAAGAAAGGAACACAGTGGGGGGAAAGGGATAGCTTAAAAAAGGGAAAAAATCAGAATTGTAAAAAAAGAGAGAAAAGTTTCATGTACTCAGATAACATAGTACATTCCAGTCAAACTTTTTAACAGAAACATTTCTTTCTATTGACTTGTGGTTATTGTTCATTAGCAGCACCTGTGGAGAGCAGCAGAGGCAGATACTGTAGTTTCAAAATCATGCTTCTCAAGAATAAAACTAAGGTCCTCCGGTATTTGTGCACTGCTGTTGAGAAGTAGGTAACATAGTAAAAAAATCGGGTTTTTTTCTTTAATACTATTTTATCCCTTTTTTCTGTACTGATACGGTAGTTTCAAAATCATGCTTCTCAACAATCCTCGCTTCGGTTTATAGTTGAGAAGTATAGTCTGAGGTTTTCATTTGAACAACAATGTCTAATATTGCATTTGCAGAGGATCACTCCATTTTTGTCTAACTTTTTCCCTTTCTTAAATATTGATCTTGAAGCTTATCTACTTCCACCAGTATTTTGATGCTTTGCTTACTCGTTTAGGTTGTTTTCTAATGTTTTGCTTGATACAGGTTGTTCAACCTCCTACAAATTTGATTACGAGCCTTAGTTTCAGTCCCGACGGAAATTACCTCGTCGAGTCGTCGCTACTTCTTGGGACAACCAGGTTTTTTGATCGCTGCCACAATTAAAGTTCTTCCCTGTTCCTCTTTTTTCTTCTTTATTTTTAGTCATTCCCTCACAGTGCTCATTCTAATTTGTGCTAATTTGAAGTGAAGATCGTAATCTAATCTCTACGCATTTCCTTTTATATGTGAAACTTTACTATTTCTCAGGAATTCAGGGGTTGTGGCAGTCACTCCAGTCAGTCATACACGCCCTTTTCATTCCTTCCTAAGTCAGAAATGCTCTCTCTCGCTCTCCCTCTCCTCACAGAGACCTCATCTAGGTGTTTTCCATGTTGAGTTACGCTACCAGCAGAGGCCACTGTCCTAATTCTTTGAACAGGTGAAGGGAAATTTTTGGTTGGTTGAAGAAGTGCACCAATAATTAAAACGTTTGCCATCCAAAAACACTGGATAACTTGATTCTTCTTCGCCAAGGTGCACCTCTCTCTCTCTCTATAGAGAACCCATATGGGATAAAATTTTGATGCTTTGCTTACTTGTTTAGGTTGTTTTCTGATGTTTTGCATGATGCAGGTTGTTCCAACCTCCTACAAATTCGATTAAGAGACTTAGTTTCAGTCCCGAGGGAAATGACCTCGTTGCTGCTTCTTGGGACAACCAGGATTTTTGTTCGCTGCCTCAATTTCTTTCTTCTTCCTCTTTTATCTTCCTTATTTTTTAGTCATTCTAATTTGTGCTATTTTTAAGTGAAGTTCGTAATCTAATCTGTTCGCATTTCCTTCTTCCTCTATTCTCTCCTTTATCTTCATTGAGCTCCAGAAGCAAGCATATTAAGGACCGGTTCCATATTCGTCAGAATCCGTTTTCTCTGCCATCTTTGAAATCATCTATGCTTTCCAGTTGCAGAAGCCAACTCCAGAGCCGCCAAGAACAAACCACCTCAATTTCTTTCTTCTTCCTCTTTTATCTCCTTATTTTTTAGCATTCAATTGTGATTTTTAATGGCCCTCTAACCCAATCTGGGAAGCCCTTTATACTCCCTTATCCATTAGCTCGAAGAAGCAAAGGACCGTTCCATAGTTTTGTTTCATGATCTTCATCGTTGATCATCTATGCTACGGCTCGGTATCTCCCGTGGGTAATCCATCTGTTTGCCTTTTGTTCTACAACGCCTTTTATTTACGTAAATTGCCCTGATAAGCAATTGTGTACTAGCAGTGTGCCAGGGCAATCACTTGTAATTAACCCAACAGTAACATTTGGGCTTTTCATAGCCCGTAAAGTGTCACTAATCCGTTCTGTGTTGTACATGGTGGCATTATGATTGGGTGCAATGTGTGAAGTAGGGCTAGTAAAGGCCTTCCAAAAGTCTTACTATGTGCAGTATGGTGGTTGGGCGAACGAGATTACTGATGGCTACAGCAAAGGTGTCGATTTGGCAGCTGAAATTATTGGTACCTTTGTCCTTGTCTACACTGTTTTCTCTGCTACTTACCCCATGAGAAGTGCCAGAGACTCCCATGTCCCCGTAAGTTTACCTGTTTGACTTGGAAAACAGAGTATTATTAGAAGTAATTAACCGACATGGAAAACGTTCTAATTAAGAACTTTTGCTTGGGATTTACAGGTATTGGCACCACTTCCAATTGGGTTTGCAGTTTTGTTGCCCTCCTTGGTGGGTGGGACAACCAGGTTTTTTGATCGCCGCCAAAATTGAATTTCTTCTTTCTTCTTCTTTTCTCTTCTTTATTTTTTAGTCATTCCCTCACAATGCTCATTCTAATTTGCGCTTTTTTGAAGTGAAGATCGTAATCTACTGCCACTAGTATTTCTATGCTTTGCTTACTGGTTTAGATTGTTTTCTGATGTTTTGCTTGATACAGGTTGTTCAACATCCTACAAATTCAGTTTCAGTCCCGAGCATTTTTTTTTTAAAATTTTTAATAGGTTCAAGCCCAACCCTAAAGGTCCGGCTCCTCCTGGTACACTTTACCTTATTCAAGCAGTCAAAGCTCAAACCTGCAGCCTTGCACTGTAAAAAAATTTCAGATGGAGGTGGTGTTTTCAATTGGAATTTGAACTGGGAAGGTGCAGAGGAGGAACTTTGGGAGTATTATTTGATGGCTGTATTCTGTTCAAGCTGAAGGTGAACTTTCATGGATTTAAGACCAGCATTGCTTTTCGGAGCTCAATGTTAGGAGATGAAAAAAAAATGTGCATAATTGAGTGTAGCAGAAATAATGATCTTGAGATGGATGATTGGGCAAGAATGGGAATGATAGTGCTTCTTTATTTAGCTTAAATCCAAGCTTAAGCTTACCTGGCGGGCTCAAATTTGGCCGTTTCAACTTTTTACATTGGCGTTTTCTTTCTGTCTTATGATTGGCAATGTGAATTAGACAATTCTCAACTCAGGTTAGGTGCAAACTGTTGTTCCTGTGTTAGATACTGTTATTATGATTGGCAATGTACATTAGATAATTTTCGACATGCTTCAACATGCTTTACCATGGATTCTATTAATTGATTAAAGTACTTGGGAGGTACCTCAAATTTCAAAAGTAACATATGAGGTTCTTTGTGAACTTAGTTCTACTCCAAACCGAAGATATTTCCAATTTTACACTCTCAACCCCACTCCTGGCCTCACCTTCACCTTCATCTCCTCCACCTCAGCCACCGCTTCCACCCTGCTGCAACCACCCGCTTTTTCCCCTTAGACCACCGCCCCCCCTCCATCGCCTTGTATAAACTAGTGTTGGGTTTCGTTGTATAGAAGGTCCTTCTATCTATCAGAACCACCCATCTCTTTAAGCCGTTGCTTCTCACTATTTAAACCTAGAATTCATGTCGAAGTCTGGTTGAAATCGATTAAGTCACGGTTAGGAGAAAACGAAGGGCACAATCCACTGCGCTGAAGCATCCTCAGTTCCTTTATGGGAGAAGTCACCGGATTCAGGTGTGGAATTGATGTCTTTCGGAGCTGACTCACATTGGAACCGGTGTTATCCCAAGACCACTTTGAGGGGGAAAAACAGATTGTAATGGTGGGAACAAGTGAGTGATTCTCTATTTCTTTTAAAGGTGAGCTCTTTTTTTTCTGTTTCTCGTTCTGGAATCAAACTCCTTTTTTCTTCCTCGATCTTTCTTCTTATCTGACATGAATTTTTTTTCCCTATATTTTTTCCCGTTTGAAATTTTACAGCTAGAAGCATCGACGAACCAGGAATTGAATCAGCAAATTCCTATGTTTAATCTTCCTTTGAAGATCCTTTGTCGTGTTATACACATTGAGTTGCTGGCATTCCTCTTTGTAAATTCGCCTCTCTTTTTCTCTTTGGGTGTTTTTTATTTTTGTTAATTTCTACTATTTCCAGGCTGAACAAGAAACAAATGAAGTTTATGCGCAAATTACCTTACAACCTGAAGCAGATGTAAGACTTACTTTTCAAATTTCAACCCGTTCAATTGTGAAGTTGCAAGTGGAAAAAATTTAATTTAAAGTTTTCTGATATAATTTGTACTGCAAAGTGAGCCCAGGAGTCCTGATCCAAGCACTCCTGAACCTCCGCGACCTACCGTTCACTCTTTCTGAAAGATTTTAACTGCATCTGATACAAGTACTCATGGCGGCTTCTCTGTTCTTCGGAAACATGCTAACGAATGCCTTCCTCCATTGGTATTTCTCATTCTATTTTGTTGTTTCTATGTACTTCACTTCCTTTAGTGGTTTTCTTTCTTGAAGGATATGAACCAGTCAACTCCAATCCAGAAATTGACTGCAAAGGATCTTCATGGTTACGAGTGGCGATGTAAGCCTTTCTTCAGAGGTACCTGCAGTTGCGTTTTTCTGTTTTCTTTGGCAAAATTACATTTTGGCTGGTTGTAGTTATTGATGTCCAAGTTATTTCAGATACATTGTCAAACAAATCAAAGCTAAACTTTCCATTTCAAATAGTATTAAACATGGTGGTATGCGGACATTTAAATGACTTAGGAGTCCTACCTCTTTCAAATTGAATGTACCAGGTCAACCCCGCAGGCATTTGCTTACAACAGGATGGAGTACGTTTGTCACTTCTAAGAGATTGGTTGCAGGGGATGCTTTTGTTTTCCTGAGGTATTTGGGCAGAGGGCTTTAAAATGATCACATCTTTTCTCCGCTTTCCGATTTTCAGGATTTTGAGTAGTTATACTTCGTATTTTTACTGATTGATTATGTAGGGGGGAGAATGCAGAATTAAGTACGTGTTGGAGTTACGCGTTTTGGTCGTCAACAAAGTACCATGCCATCGTCTGTGTTATCAAGCCAAAGAATGCACCTCTGGTTTTTCTGTCAAATAAACGTTAGAGGGATGTTCTGCTTACTGTTTTATTGTTACTATATCCCCATTCGAAGATCTCTATGGCCTTCCTTCACTCTCAGCATGTCATGGAGAAGAGAGGGGTTAGTGTGTTGGTTGCAGTCCTGATATGAACCACTGTTCCAAGTTGTAGAGTGAGAGAGGGAAAGGAAAAGAGACAGTGAGATCGATTCGTAACAGAGGGGTGGGAGCGTAGAGGGTAGAGATGGGAGTGGGTGAAATGTTAAAAGGGCAAACTTGGGAAAATATTCAATTTGGGGTAGGACTAAGCTCACAAAGAACCCCAAACATCCCTTTTAAAACTTGAGGTACCTCATAGGTACTTTAATCAAATATCTGGCACCTTACATGTAATTTAGCCTTACTTTTATGGATGATTTGTATACACCACTTCCAGTTGCAACAGCAGCTAAATGTTGCATATGGCCGGGAAGAAGAAAGGAGCACAGTGGGGGGGGGGGGAAAGGGACAGCTTTAAAAAAGGAAAAATCAGAATTGTAAAAAAAGAGAGAAAGTTTCATGTACTCAGGTAACATAGTACATTCCAGTCAAACTTTTTCTTACAGAAACATTTCTTTCTATTGACTTGTGGTTATTGTTCATTAGCAGCACCTGTGGAGAGCAGCAGAGGTAGACACTGTAGTTTCAAAATCATGCTTCTCAAGAATAAAACTAAGGTCCTCCGGTATTTGTGCACTGCTTTTGAGAAGTAGGTAACATAGTAAAAAAATAGGGTTTTTGTGTGTGGCTATTTTACTCCTTTTTTCCGTACTGATACGGTAGTTTCAAAATCATGCTTCTCAACAATCCTCGCTTTGGTTTATAGTTGAGAAGTATAATCTGAGGTTTTCATTTGAACAACAATGTCTAATATTGCATTTGCAGAGGATTGCTCCATTTTTGTCTAACTTTTTCCCTTTCTTAAATATAGATCTTGAAGCTTATCTACTTCCACCAGTATTTTGATGCTTTGTTTACTCGTTTAGGTTGTTTTCTAATGTTTTGCTTGATACAGGTTGTTCAACCTCCTACAAATTTGATTACGAGCCTTAGTTTCATTCCCGACGGAAATTACCTTGTCGCTACTTCTTGGGACAACCAGGTTTTTTGATCGCCGCCACAATTAAATTTCTTCCTTCTTCCTCTTTTCTCTTCTTTAATTTTAGTCACTCCATCGCAGTGCTCATTCTAATTTGAGCTAATTTGAAGTGAAGATCGTAATCTAATCTTTACGCATTTCCTTTTATATGTGAAACTTTACTACTTCTCTGGAATTCAGGGGTTGTGGCAGTCACTCCAGTCAGTATACACGACCATTTCCTTCCTTCCTAAGTAAGAAATGCTCTCTCCCGCTCTCCCTCTCCTCCCAAAGACCTCATCTTGGTGCTTTCCATGTTGAGTTACGCTACCAGCAGAGGCCACTGTCCAAATTCTTTGAACAGGTGAAGGGAAATTTTTTGTTGGTTGAAGAAGTGCACCAATAAGTAAAACGTTCGCCATCCAAAAACACTGGATAACTTGATTCTTCTTCGCCAAGGTGCACCTCTCTCTCTCTCTCTCAATAGAGAACCCATATGGGATAAATTTTTGATGCTTTGCTTACTCGTTTAGGTTGTTTTCTGATGTTTTGCATGATGCAGGTTGTTCAACCTCCTACAAATTCGGTTATGAGCCTTAGTTTCAGTCCCGAGGAAAATTACCTTGTTGTTACTTCTTAGGACAACCGGGTTTTTTGATCGCTGCCTCAATTGAATTTCCCTTCTTGGGAAATTTTTCGTTGGTTGAAGAAATGCACCAATAAGTAAAATGTTCGCCATCCAAAAACACTGGATATATTGATTCTTCTTCGCCAAGGTGCACCTCTCTCTCTCTCTCTCAATAGAGAACCCATATGGGATAAATTTTTTATGCTTTGCTTACTCGTTTAGGTTGTTTTCTGATGTTTTGGTTGATGCAGGTTATTCAACCTCCTACAAATTCGGTTATGAGCCTTAGTTTCAATCCCGAGGGAAATTACCTCATTGCAACTTCTTGGGACAACCGGGCTTTTTGATCGCTGCCTCAATTGAATTTCTTTCTTCTTCCTCTTTTATCTTCCTTATTTTTTAGTCATTCTAATTTGTGCTATTTTTAAGTGAAGATTGTAATCTAATTTGTTCGCATTTCCTTCTTCCTTTTTTCTCTCCTTTATCTTCATTGAGCTCCAGAAGCAAGGATATTAAGGACCGGTTCCATATTTGTCAGAATCTGTTTTCTCTGCCGTAGTTGAAATCATCTATGCTTTACAGTTGCAGAAGCCAACTCCAGAGCTGCCAAGAACAATCCACCTCTGCGGAGCCTTTTGTTCTCACAACGCCTCTTTATTACGTAAATGCCCCACCCCACATTGGAAGCGCTTATACTACCATTGCCGCCGCCAAGAACAATCCGCCTGTAGTTTTGTTTCCTGATCTTCATCCTTGTTTACTGCACCGCCGGTATCTCTGGTGGGTAATCCATTTGTTAGCTGCTTTTTCTGTTTTCTGTTGTTTGCAATTTGATTATAAAGAATGGTGTGTGTGTGTGTGTGTGTACAAGAGGGCATATTAACCCAGCAGTAACGTTTGGGCTTTTCATAGCCCGTAAAGTGTCACAAAATCCATGCTGTGATGTACATGGTGGCACAATGCTTGGGTGCAATGTGTTAAGTAGGGCTAGTAGTGGCCTTCCAAAAGTCTTACTATGTGCAGTATGGTGGTGGGGCAAATGAGATCATCGATGGTTACAGCAAAGGTGTGGGTTTGGCAGCTGAAATTATTGGTACCTTCGTCTTTGTCTACACTGTTTTCTCTGCTACTGATCTCATGAGAAGTGCCAAAGACTGCCATGTCCCTGTAAGTTCACCTGTTTTACTTGGACAATAGAGTATTATTAGAAGTGATATAGAAATCATTCTCAATTCTCTTGTTAACCCACGTGGAAAACGTTCTAAGTTAGAACTTTTGCTTGGGATTTGCAGGTATTGGCACCACTTCCAATTGGGTTTGCAGTTTTGTTCCCCCCCTTAGTGGGTGGGACAACCAGGTTTTTTGATCAGCGTCACAATTGAATTTCTTCCTTCTTCTTCTTTTCTCTTGTTTAGTTTTTAGTCATTCCCTCACAATGCTCATTCTAATTTGCGCTATTTTGAAGTAAAGATCGTAATCTACTGCCACTAGTTTTTCTATGCTTTGCTTACTGGTTTAGATTGTTTTCTGATTTTTTGCTTGATACAGGTTGTGCAACCTCCTACAAATTCGGTTTCAGTCCAGAGGATTTTTAAAAAAATTTTAACAGGCCCAAGCACAACCCTAAAGGTCCGGCTCCACCGGGTACACTTCACCTTATTCAAGCAGTCAAAGCTCAAACCTGCAGCCTTGCACTGCAAAAAAATTTCAGATGGAGATGGTGTTTTCAATTGGAATTTAAACTGGGCAGGTGCAAAGGAGGAACTTTGGGAGTATTATTTGATGGCTGTATTCTGCTCAAGTTGAAGGTGAACTTTCATTGATTTAAGACTAGCATTGCTTTTCGGAGCTCAATGTTAAGAGAAGAAAAAAACATGTGCATAATTAAGTATAGCAGAGATAATGATCTTGAGATGGATGATTGGGCAAGATTGGGAATGATAGTGCTTCTTTATTTAACTTAAATTCAAGCTTATGCTTACCTGGAGGGCTCAAATTTGGCTGATTCAACGTTTTACATTGGCGTTTCCTTTCTGTCTTATGATTAGCAATGTGAATTAGATAATTTTCAACATGCTTCAACATGCTTTACCATGGATACTATTAATTGATTAAAGTACTTGGGAGGTACCTCAAATTTCAAAAGTAACATATGAGGTTCCTTGTGAACTTAGTCCTACTCCAAACCGAAGATATTTCCAATTTTACCCTCTCAACCCCACTCCTGGCCTCACCTTCACCTTCACCTCCTCCACCTCAGCCACCGCTTCCACCCTGCTGCAACCACCCGCTCCTTCCCCTTAGACCACCGCCTCCCTTCCATCCCCTTGTATAAACTAGTGTTGGGTTTACATAGTATAGAAGGTCCTTCTATCTATTAGAACCACCCATCTCCTTAAGCCCTCGGTCTCACTATTTTCAACCCAAAATTCTTGTTGAAGTCTGGTTGAAATCGATGAAGTCACGGTTAGGAGAAAAAGAAGGGCTTAATCCATTGAGTTGAAGCATCCTCAGTTCCTTTAAGGGAGAAGTCACCGGAATCAGGTGTGGAATTGATGTTTCCCGGAGCTGACTCACATCGGAACCGGTGTTATCCCAAGACCATTTTGAGGGAGAAGAACAGAATATAATGGTGGGAACAAGTGAGTGATTCTCTATTTCTTTTAAATGTGAGCTCTTTTTTCTCTGTTTCTCGTTTCTGGAATCAAACTCTTTTTTTCTTCCTCGATCTTTCTTCCTATCTGACATGAATTTTTTTTACCTATATTTTTTCCCGTTTGAAATTTTACAGCTAGAAGCATCGACGAACCAGGAATTGAATCAGCAAATTCCTATGTTTAAGCTTCCTTTGAACATCCTTTGTCGTGTTATACACATTGAGTTGCTGGCATTCCTCTTTGTAAATTCACCTCTCTCTCTTTTTGGGTGTTTTGTATTTTTGTTGATTTCTATTATTTCCAGGCTGAACAAGAAATAAATGAGGTTTATCAGCAAATTACCTTACAATCTGAAGCAGATGTAAGACTTACTTTTCAAATTTCAACCCGTTCAATTGTGAAGTTGCAAGTGGAGAAAATTTAATTTAAAGTTTTCTGATATAATTTGTACAGCAAAGTGAGCCCAGGAGTCCTGATCCAAGCACTCCTGAACTGCAACGACCTACCGGTCGCTCTTTCTGCAATATTTTAACTGCATCTGATACAAGTACTCATGGCAGCTTCTTTGTTCATCGGAAACATGTTAACGAATGCCTTCCTCCATTGGTATTTCTCATTCTATTTTGTTGTTTCTTTGTACTTCACCTCCTTTAGTGGTTTTCTTTCTTGAAGGATATGAACCAGTCAACCCCAACCCAGGAATTGACTGCAATTACGAGTGGCGATTTAAGCATATCTTCAGAGGTACCTGCAGTTGCGTTTTTCTGTTTTATTTTATTGCAAAATTACATTTTGGTTGGTTGTAGTTATTGATGTCCAAGTTATTTCAGATACATTGTCAAACAAATCAAAGCTAAACTTTCCATTCCAAATAGTATTAAACATGGTGGTATGCGGACATGTAAATGGCTGAGGAGTCCTACCTCTTTCAAATTGAATGTACCAGGTCAACCCCGTAGGCATTTGCTTACAACGGGATCGAGTACGTTTGTCACTTCTAGTTGATTGGTTGCAAGGGATGCTTGTTTTTCCAGAGGTATTTGAGCAGAGGGCTTTAATATGATCACATCTTCTCTCCGCTTTCCGATTTTGCTTCGTATTTTTACTTACTGATTATGTTGGGGGAGAATGCAGAATTAAGTACATGTTGGAGTTCGGCATCTTGGTCGTCAACAAAGTACCATGCCATCGTCTGTGATATCAAGCCAAAGCATGCACCTCTGGTTTTTCTTTGAAATAAACGTTAGAGGGATTTCTGCTTACTATTTGTTGTTACTATGTCCCCATTCGAAGATCTCTATGGCCTTCCTTTACTCTCAACATGTCATGGAGAAGAGAGGGGTTAGTGTGTTGGTTGCAGTCTTGATATGCACCACCGTTCCATGTTGCAGAGTGAGAGAGGGAAAGGAAGAGAGACAGTGAGATCGATTCGTAACAGAGGGGTGGGGGCGTAGAGGGTAGAGATGGGAGTGGGTGAAATGTTAAAAGGGCAAATTTCGGAAAATATTCAATTTGGAGTAGGACTAAGCTCACAAAGAACCCCAAACATCCCTTTTATAACTTGAGGTACCTCATAGGTACTTTAATCAAATATTGGGCACCTTACATGCAATTTACCCTTACTTTTATGGATGATTTGTATACACCACTTCCAGTTGCAACAGCAGCTAAATGTTGCATTTGGCCGGGAAGAAGAAAGGAGCACAGTGGGGGGAAAGGGACAGCTTAAAAAAGGAAAAATCAGAATTGTAAAAAAAGAGAGAAAGTTTCATATACTCAGGGAACATAGTACATTCCTGTCAAACTTTTTCTTACAGAAACATTTCTTTCTATTGATTTGTGGCTATTGTTCATTAGCAGCACCTGTGGAGAGCAGCAGAGGCAGACATGGTAGTTTCAAAATCATGCTTCTCAGCAATAAAAATAAGGTCCTCCAGTATTTGTGCACTGCTGTTGAGAAGCAGGTAAAACAGTAAAAAAAAAGGTTTTTTGTTTTTTTTTTGATGACTATTTTACCCCTTTTTTCCGTACTGATATGGTAGTTTCAAAATTATGCTTCTCAACAATTATCGCTTCATTTTATATTTGAGAAGTATAATCTGAGGTTTTCATTTGAACAACAACGTCTAGTATTGCATTTGCAGAAGTTCGCTCCATTTTTGTCTAACTTTTTCGCTTTCTTGAATATTGATCTTGAAGCTTATCTACTGCCGCCAGTATATCGATGCTTTGCTTACTCGTTTTGGTTGTTTTCTAATGTTTTGCTTGATACAGGCTGTTAAACCTCCTACAAATTCGGTTACGAGCCTTAGTTTCAGTCCCGACGGAAATTACCTCGTCGCTACTTCTTTGGACGAGCAGGTTTTTTTATTGCCACCACAACTGAATTTCTTCCGCTTTTGGCTTCTTTATTTTTAGTCATTCCCTTGCAGTGCTCATTCTAATATGTACTAATTTGAAGTGAAGATCGTAATTTGTTCTGTTCGCATTTCCTTTTATGTGTGAAACTTTCCTATTTCTTAGGAATTCAGGAGTTGAGGCGATCGCTCCCGTCCGATCATACACATGCCCATTTTATTCCTTCCAAAGTCGAAATGCTCTCACCCCCTCTCCCTCTCCTCACCCTCATCTTGGTGTTTTCCATGTTGAGTTACGCTACCCGAGCGTTTTTTTTGGTGGGGGGTTTTTTTTTTTTTTGATTAAATAAAATAAAAAAATATAAATAATATATATAAAAAAAAAAAAAAAAAAAAAAAAAAAAAAAAGATTTTTAAAAAAAGAGGGGGGGGGGGGGGGGGGGGGGGGGGGGGGGGGGGGGGGGGGGGGGGGGGGGGGGGGGGGGGGGGGGGGGGGGGGGGGGGGGGGGGGGGGAGGCCACTGTCCAAATTCTTTGAACCGGTGAGGGGAAATTTTTGGTTGGTTGAAGAAGTGCACCAATAAGTAAAACATTCACCATCCAAATGCACTGGATAACTTGATTCTTCTTCGCCAAGGTGCACCTCTCTCGCTCTCTCTCTCTCTAGAGAACCCATATGGGGTAAATTTTTGTTGCTTTGCTTACTCGTTTAGGTTGTTTTCTGATGTTTTGCTTGATGCAGGTTATTCAACCTCCTACAAATTCGGTTACAAGCCTTAGTTTCAGTCCCGAGGTAAATTACCTCGTTGCTACTTCTTGGGACAACCGGGTTTTTTGATCGCCGCCTCAATTGAATTTCTTCTCTCTTTTTTATCTTCCTTATTTTTTATTCCATTCTAATTTGTGCTATTTTTAAGTGAAGATCGTAATCTAATCTGTTCGCATTTCCTTCTTCCTCTTTTCTCGCTTTTATCTTCATTGAGCTCCAGAAGCAAGCATCTTAAGGATCGGTTCCATATTCATCAGAATCTATTTTCTCTGCCATCGTTGAACTCATCTATGCTTTACAGTTGCAGAAGCCAACTCCAGAGCCGCCAAGAACAATTCACCTCTGCGGAGGCTTTTGTTCTCACAACGCCTCTTTATTACATAAATGCCCCTCTCCACATAGGAAGCGCCTATACTACCATTGCCACCGCCAAGAACAATCCGCCTCTAGTTTTTTTTCATGATCTTCATCCTTGTTTACTGCGCCGCCGGTATCTCTTGTGGGTAATCCATTTTTTTGCCTCTTTTTCTGTTTTCTGTTGTTTACAATTTGATTATAAACAATTGTGTGTGTGTGTACAAGACGGCATATTAACCCAGCAGTGACGTTTGGGCTTTTCATAGCCCGTAAAGCGTCACTAATCCGTGCTGTGATGTACATGGTGGCACAATGCTTGGGTGCAATGTGTGAAGTAGGGCTAGTAAAGGCCTTCCAAAAGTCTTACTATGTGCAGTATGGTGGTGGGGCGAACGAGATCGCCAATGGCTATAGCAAAGGTGTGGGTTTGGCAGCTGAAATTATTGGTAGTTTCGTCCTTGTCTACACTGTTTTCTCTGCAACTGATCCCAAAAGAAGTACCAGAGACTCCCTTGTTCCCGTCAGTTCACCTGTTTTACTTGGAAAACAGAGTATTATTAGAAGTGATATAGAAATCATTCTCTATTCTCTTGTTAACCCACATGGAAAATGTTCTAATTGAGAATTTTTGCTTGGGATTTACAGGTATTGGCACCACTTCCAATTGTGTTTGCAGTTTTGTTCCCCCCCCTTGGAAAACGTTCTAATCGTAATATACTGCCACTAGTATTTCTATGCTTTGCTTACTGGTTTAGATTGTTTTCTGATGTTTTGCTTCGATATGTGGTTGTTCAACCTCCTACAAATTCGGTTTCGACCCGAGGTTTTTTTAAAATTTTAGCAGCCCAAGCACAACCCTAAAGGTCCGCTCCACCGGCATACGCTTCACCTTATTCAAGCAAATAAAGCTCAAACTGCGCAGCTGCATGCGTTGCAAAAAAATTTTAGACGGAGATGCCATCATCGTCGTCGAAACGCTGAGTTTTTTTCGTTGAGGTTCTTTACTTCACTCGGACCTGCATCTCTAGCTACCGCCATTTTCTATTCATTGAGGACTGCTTCACTGTAACCCGAACTCATCACTATTTTCTTATTTGTTTTAATTTTTTGGTATTCTTTTTATTTCCTTCTCGACCATCGGCACCTCATGACCACTGCTCAAATTTTCTCTTATCATCCAAGACATAACTATAATAAATTGTCCTTCGAAGAACTATATAGTTGAGTTTGATGCTGTTCTTGTGTTTGTAAATTTAGAACCCATTTACGGATTTTTACCAATAAAAAAGAAAGGGTGCTAGTTTTGAGTTTTGGTGTATCTTATCTTGCTGATAGCAAGTACTTATTTTCCTCTACTTATGGTACTTGTCATTCCTGGTTGGTATCTTATTTATGTGGTCTTGGTCTATATGTCTACATTTTATTGAGTTCGGTGGGAGAATTATTTTTTTCCCTAATAGTTCCCCCTCTTTTCGGTACTATATTTTTCCTAGCAGTTCCTTGAACATAAATTTATGCCATTCCAGAAATTCTCATGAATTTACCGTGGATTTTTGTATCTTCTGGCCCAAATGTACAAACCTTTGTTTGTTGTTAGCTTTTGTTGTATATTCATTTAGCTCCTCCCAATTCACAGTGGGTGAATGATAATCTTTTTTTTGGGTGAATAAGAAATTCATTACTAAAAGAGAGAAGAAAAGAATTTACAAAAGGCCCAAAAGAAGAAGAGCCCAACTGGCCAGCCTAAGCATTAGCCGGAGCAACTAAGGAGACATTTGAATGATAATCTTATTACTTTAGGAATGAGAAGAAACTTATGATACAACAACAACAGAGGGGCAAGGTGCTGCTCCATCAGGCAAAACCTTGATAAAACTCCTAGTCCAATACAGTGAGGCCCACTATTATCTGTTGGTCTTTGCATTGGTGATTGCTGTTCAATTTCAATGCCTTGTTTCACTTTGTTCTACTGGGTTCATTTATTTTCCTTATTTTGTTTTTGTTTCAACTGCTATGCTTATGTTAATCTCTGGATCCCCCTTCTTTCTTATATTTAAAAAAGGAAGATAGACATTGAAAAGAAAGGAATTTTTTCAAGCAATGATTAATAATTCTTGTCTCTCTCTTTTTCCCTCCAAATATTTGTGTCACTTTTCTTCCCCAAATTTATCTTTTGGAAGTAATGGTTGCTTTTTCTGTTTAGGCTTACTCTCTTTGTTGTTCCTTGTAGGTAACACACCTGTGTGCAAAATGATAGCGCCAGTTGTTGGGTGCCTAAAGGGGTTTCAAAGTCTCCTCCAGATTGTGGCGGAAACCATCTTCTAAAGAGGAAATCGAAGAGATACTTGAAGAGTGGTGCTTTAGAGAGAAGGTAGGACTTGTTAACTTGACGTTGTTTCTAGTTTAACTAAGCATTTTAGCCACCTCGTGCAAAATTGCCAAAGGATATGATCGACTCTGTCCTCATCCAGGCATCTCCGAATGCGGGACTGCAACGTTTTTATGGTACTTAGATTGTCTTTTTATTGGAGAAGATATTGGTATCTAGACTATGAGTCATTTACCATGAAATGAGAACACAACAAAGTTTGATGGTTTGCCATTTCGGGGTTATCTTGAAGCTATCTACCGCCACCAATATTTCTATGCTTTGCGTACTCGTTTAGATTGTTTTCCTCGATGTTTTGCTTGATACAGGTTGTTCAACCTCCTACAAATTCGGTTACGAGCTTTAGTTTCAGTCCCGAGGGTTTTTTTGTTGAATTTTTAACAGGCCCAAGCCCATCCTAAGGTTTGGCTCCACTCGGTGCACTTCACCTTATTCAACCAATCAAAGCTCAAACCTGCAGCCCTGGACTGAAAAAAAATTTCAGACGGAGAAGCCATCATCGTCGTCATCGAAATGCTGAGGTTTTCTCGTGGAGGTCATGGGTAAGAGATTCCTTGACAATATGTGACATTTTAGAGAAGCTAGAGGCGTAGACGGCTGCATCTAGTGCATCATTCTTGGGTTTCCCAACTTCCACTAATGATTCGGTGGACTCCCTAGGCGAGGATGGGGTTTTTTATTATTATTTTGTTATGATCTGAGTTTTCATCGTTATTCCTACCAGAAAAACTGATGTTCTCAGCCTGTTTCTCTTCTTTAATAAACTCACTAGTACTTTAAAGCAACAGCCGATCACTGGTTTACTTGGTATTCTTTTTCTTATTAAAAGAATTGTATGCCATATGTTTGCCTATTCTATTAAGTCTCAATAGCAGCTCTATGTGAAAGGTTATTTTCCAATGCTCTCTATAAGCTTTGAAGCATGATGGAACTGTTCAATTCTTCCTTTCTGATATTAATTGTGTTATAGTTCTCTTTATGCATGTCTCATTTGAGGGCAAGTTAAGTTCAAATTGTTCTATATTTTCTCAATTGACAGGTTGAAACAGCTGCGTCTGAAAGGGAACATTTATTGCTTGTGAAAATTTCAGAGCTTGAAGCCAGGTAGATCATATTGTGAATCAAGTAACTGGGTTGAACCTTCATATGTGCACATTATCTCTTTCTGTAGGACTTCGTGTTTGCTTGGCCAAATGAACCAAGAATCTGAATTACAAACAAGACATAAAAGTGATTCTGACATCCTTTTACAAAAGAAAAAGGAATCTCTCTTTCGTTTTATATATTTACTTTCCTTTTCTTTTGATGTAGGATGATTGATCTAACTGATGAGGTAGCTGAGGCAAGGTTGAAACATCTGCAGGTAAGTGGCTCAGGAAGGTTCCTTCTTAGCTCTTCTAAATTGAAAGCTACCGCATGTTTTTGTGATAGAAACATTAACTTTCCCAGATAAAGTGTATTTTAAGTTGAAATAATTTGATTTAATACCAATTTTACAATATTGATACATTCTTAAACAAATAACGTGAGAGAGAGAGGGAGAAACACCGACTTCCCCAGATAAAGTGTATTGCTGGACTCAATACCCATTTTTCTGTATTGGTTCATCAGTCATAAACAACATGAGAGAGAGAGAGAGAGAGAGGGAGAGAGGGATGGTGTTTTCAATTGGAATTTGAACTGGGCAGGTGCAGAGGAGGAACTTAGGGATTATTATTTGATGGCTGTATTCCGTTCCAGGTGAACTTTTATGGATTTAGAACCAGCTCAATGTTAGGAGATGAAAAAAAAATGTGCATAATTGAGTGTAGCAGAGATAATGATCTTGAGATGGATGATTCGGCAAGATTGGGAATGATAGTGCTTCTTTATTTAGCTTAAAACCAAGCTAAAGCTTACCTGGCAGGCTCAAATTTTGCTGGTTCAGCGTTTTACATTGGAGTTTCCTTTCTGTCTTATGATTGGCAATGTTAATTAGATAATTCTCAACTCAGGTTAGGTGTAAACTGTTGTTCCTGTGTTAGATACTATTATTATGATTGGTAATCTGAATTAGATAATTTTCAACATGCTTGAACATGCTTTACCATGGATACTATTATTTGATTAAAGTACTTGGGAGGTACCTCAAATTTCAAAAGTAACATATGAGGTTCCTTGTGAACTTAGTCCTACTCCAAACCAAAGATATTTCCAATTTTACCCTCTCAACCCCACTCCTGGCATCACCTCCTCCACCTCCGCTTCTGCTTCCACCTTGCTGCAACCACCCACTCCTTCCCCTTAGACCACTGCCCCCCCACCTTTACGTAGTATAGAAGGTCCTTCTATCTGTCAGAACCACCCATCTCTTTAAGCCGTCGCTTCTTACTATTTTCAACCCAGAATTCATGTCGAAGTCTGGTTGAAATCGATGAAGTCACAGTTAGGAGAAAACGAAGGTCACAATCCATTGAGCTGAAGCATCCTCAGTTCCTTTATGGGAAAAGTCATCGGATTCAGGTGTGGAATTGATGTCTCGCGGAGCTGACTCACATCGGAACCGGTGTTATCCCAAGGCCACTTTGAGGGAGAAAAGCAGATTGTAATGGTGGGAACAAGTGAGTGATTCTCTACTTCATTTAAATGTGGGCTCTTTTTTTTTTCTGTTTCTCGTTTCTAGAATCAAACTCTTTTTTTCTTCTTCGATCTTTCTTCCTATCTAACATGAATTTTTATTCCCTTTATTTTTTCCTTTTAAAAATTTTACAGCTAAAAGCATCGACGAACCAGGAATTTAATCAGCAAATTCCTATGTTTAATAATCCTTTGAAGATCCTTTGTCGTGTTATACACATTGAGTTGCTGGCATTCCTCTTTGTAAATTTGCCTCTCTTTCTCTCTTTGGGTGTTTTTTATTTTTGTTGATTTCTACTATTTCTCCAGGCTGAACAAGAAGCAAATGGAGTTTATGCGCAAATTACCTTACAACCTGAAGCAGATGTAAGACACTTTTCAAATTTCAACCCATTCAATTGTGATGTTGTAAATGGAGAAAATTTAATTTAAAGTTTTCTGATATAATTTGTACAGCAAAGTGAGCCCTGGAGTCCTGATCCAAGCACTCCTGAACCTCCGCGACCTACCGTTCACTCTTTCTGCAAGATTTTAACTGCATCTGATACAAGTACTCATGGCGGCTTCTCTGTTCTTCGGAAACATGCTAACGAATGCCTTCCTCCATTGGTATTTCTCATTCTATTTTGTTGTTTCTATGTACTTCACTTCCTTTATGGTTTTCTTTCTTGAAGGATATGAACCAGTCAACTCCAATCCAGGAACCGACTGCAAAGGATCTTCATGGTTACGAGGGGCGATTTAAGCATATCTTCAGAGGTACCTGCAGTTGCGTTTTTCTGTTTTCTTTTATGGCAAAATTATATTTTGGTTGGTTGCAGTTATTGATGTCCAAGTTATTTCAGATACATTGTCAAACAAATGGAAGCTAAACTTTCCATTTCGAATAGTATTAAACATGGTGGTATGCGGACATGTAAATGATTGAGGAGTCCTACCTCTTTCAAATTGAATGTACCAGATCAACCCCGTAGGCATTTGCTTACAACGGGATGGAGTACATTTGTCACTTCTAAGAGATTGGTTGCAGGGGATGTTTTTGTTTTCCTGAGGTATTTGAGCTGAGGGCTTTAATATGAGCAGAAGGTATTTTACTGACTGATTATGTAGGGGGAGAATGGAGAATTACGTACGTGTTGGAGTTAGGCGTCTTGGTTGTTAACAAAGTACCATGCCATCGTCTGTGATATCAAGCCACAGCATGCACCTCTGGTTTTTCTGTCAAATAAACGTTAGAGGGATGTTCTGCTTACTGTTTTGTTGTTACTATATCCCCAATCGAAGATCTCTATGGCCTTCCCTTACTCTCAACATGTCATGGAGAAGAGAGGGGTTAGTGTGTTGGTTGCAGTCCTTATATGCACCACCGTTCCAAGTTGCAGAGTGAGAGAGGGAAAGGAAGAGAGACAGTGTGATCAGTTCGTAACAGGGGTTGGAGAGCAGAGGGCAGAGATGGGAGTGGGTGAAATGTTTTTCTTTTGATGAATAATAATTTAAATTACGAAGAAAGGTGAAGGAATATACAAGCCCAAGGGCAAAGAACCGAAGCTAAAGGCTAATCAGGGCGCAAAATGGAAAGAGGAAGACCCCAGGAGGCAACAATGAGCCTGTTCCTTGGGGTATCCTTTACATCAGAAAGGGGGAGGGAACTGACTTTAGATGAAACATCAAAAAAGATGGCATTCCAAATCTTGTCGATAGAGCGGGAGTTGGACGTCCATCTTCTATGGTTGCGTTCCATCCAAATGTGGGAGATAGCGGCACAAAATGCAATCTTGCCAACCGAATCACAAATCGTCTTTCCTCCGAACGTCATATCAATCCAAACTCATTCCCTGTTGAGAGAGAGAGGGCTACGGTGGCTAGGCCAACAATTCCGAAGAACACGGGTCCAGATGGAGGAAGCAAAGGGGCAAGAGAAGAACAGATGATCTGCATCTTTAATTCCATTCCAACAAAGGCAGCAACTGGGGGAGACTTGCATATGGCGATGGATAAGGAAAGCCTGAGTGGGGAGGTAGTTTGCTAGGGCACACCAAGCGGTGAGATTGTGGCGAGGGATGTATCCTTTAAACCAGACTACTTTGTGCCAAGGACAGGGGTCCCTCTATGTCTAACCATATCCCAACCGGAGTGGGAACTGAATCTGCCAGAGGGGGAAGGGAGACACAAGGTGGTGTCACCTCTGCCTCGGTGGCCAGGGGGGATAGGGGGCAAGGAGCTGGAGTGGGTGAAATATTAAAAGGGCAAATTTTGGAAAATATTCAATTTGGGGTAGGACTAGGTCACAAAGAACCCCAAACATTCCTTTTAAAACTTGAGGTACCTCATAGGTACTTTAATCAAATATTGGGCACCTTACATGTAATTTACCCTTACTTTTATGGATGATTTGTTTAAACCACTTCCAGTTGCAACAGCAGCTAAATGTTGCATATGGCTGGGAAGAAGAAAGGAGCACAGTGGGGGAAAGGGACAGCTTAAAAAAAGGAAAAATCAGAATTGTAAAAAGAGAGAGAAGTTTCATGTACTCAGGTAACGTAGTACATTCCAGTCAAACTTTTTCTTACAGAAACATTTCTTTCTATTGACTTGTGGCTATTGTTCATTAGCAGCAGAGGCAGACATTGTAGTTTCAAAATCATGCTTCTCAAGAATAAAACTAAGGTCCTCTAGTATTTATGCACTGCTGTTGAGAAGTAGGTAACATAGTAGAAAAATAGGGTTTTTTGTGTGACTATTTTACCCCTTTTTTCCGATACAGTAGTTTCAAAATCATGCTTCTCAACAATCCTCGCTTTGGTTTATAGTTGAGAAGTATAATCTGAGGTTTTCATTTGAATAACAATGTCTAATATTGTTGGAGCCTCTTCCTTGTCTGATTTTAGACCCATCTCGCTTTGCAACCTCCTCTACAAGTTCATTGCTAAAATCCTCGCCAATAGGATCCAGCGAGTCATCCCTGATCTGGTCAGCCCCAATCAATCTGCCTTCATCTCGGGCCGGAGCATCGTGGACAATATCATCCTCTGCTCTGAGATTGTTCGTGGTTTCGATCGTAAATCCCATTCCCCTGCTGCTCTCATGAAGATTGATCTGCACAAAGCTTTTAATTCTATTCGTTGGGACTTCATCTGCAACGTGCTCTTTTTTTTTTTTTTTAACCCGAATATTACCTGGGACCCGGGCTGGCCCCTAAGCTTTGATTAAAATCATGAGCAAATAATAAAGAATATAGGGGGGGACATTCCGCCTTACCCCAACCCAAGACACGAACACACCACTGCAGATTTCCTAACCACCCCATACAAGTGTAACAAAAATAAACCAGCCATTAGCTTCGTAGGACAGGAAGACCAGCCTTATCCTCACGGAGAATGGCTTGAAAAGGACCCATTGGCATGCTCTCCGGCCGATAAACAGTCGAAGTCTTCGTTTCACAAGAGCGCTTGGCTAAGCAGTCAGCCGCTCTGTTGCTCTCCTGGTAGGCAAATGAGACGTTGGCTCGAGTAGAAGCGAATAACCCTTGAATTTCCTTGTAGTAGTACCATCCTCCCCACAAGCTACAACTCATCTGATTAACTGCTCTAACCGTTGCCTCTGAGTCACAGTTAATCACAACATCCACGAATCCCAACACCTTGCACAGCCTCAGGCCATCCCTCAGCGCTCTGAGTTCTGCTAATGAGTTGGTACAAGGGCCATAAAAATTAGAGAAAGCTGTCAACGCTTCTCCATGCTGGTCTCTAATGATCCCACCTCTTCCACGCAAGCCAGGGTTACCACAATAAGCGCCATCAATGTTTAACTTTACCGAGAAAAAGGGGGGGCATCAGTAAACCGGGATGGGCTTCTTGCTCTTAATAGTGGGAACAGCTACACTAAGACACTGTAAAATCAAACCTTCCCTTGCAGAACCGTGGGGGCCTACCTTGGCCGGATAGGGCAACTCCCTCACCTAGGCTTTGATGCATTCGATTATGGAGTTGGCTGTCCGCCTCCTGTCATCATGTCTTCTGGAGTTTCTCTCCCTCCAAAGCTCCCAAACGATCAGGGATGGCAGTATCCCAGTAATAAACGCACTGAGACTATGTCCACCTGCCAACCCCTGTCAGAATAAAACCCTGCTCCTCGCATCCTGGGTGGGAAGATGGGTGATGTCAAACAATCTGGAGAAGTGGTCCCAAACTCTAGCCGCCGTGCCTTCAGAAATAAGACAGTGGTCCATCGTCTCCCTCTGGGGCCTTCCACAGCACAAACATTTTGAGGCTAGTGGTATACCCAGCGCCATCAAAGAATCATCTGCGGGTATCCTTCCATTCAGAAGCTGCCAAGAAAAGAAACCCATCTTCACCCGGAGCCTGCTATTCCAAATCCAATTTGCATAGGAAGCTATTGGAGACTGACCCCGCACAACAATCCAAACCGCCTTGGTAGAGAACAAACCAGTACTAGAGAGTGTCCAAACCAGCACATCTTCACAATCCGACAAGAAAAAAGATCCTGATGAAATATACTCTCTAATGGCCTCAGAGTCAATGCTGTCCAACACTTCCTACTTCCAAGAACCGTCCTCACTAAAGGCATCCTTCACCCACAGCCCCACATTGACCCCAAGCCCATTGTCTACGGTGTCTATTAACGGACCAAAACCCGTCCAATTGTCCAGCCAGAAGTGAATATTACCTGCCCCTAGCAGCCACCTGAAGTTAGCTAAAAGGACCTCCTTATGCTCCAAAGTGTGCTTCCAAGACTTCGAGCCAGTTCTAGGTGCCTCTGATAGTTCTACGTGCTCATCCAAATGGGTTTCCCTAATCCTTTTGTGCGCTGGATTCATACCTGCTTCTCCTCCCCCTCCTACTCTATTCTTATTAATGGCTCCCCTGCCGGGTTTTTCAAGTCTTTGGTTGGTATCCGCCAAGGATGCCCCTGTTAAGAATAGTTGTATCAGGGGGATATATGTACATAACCCCTGCTTATGTACTCTATATTTCATTTGTATAAGGCTAAGGGCCTCAGTGTAATTTTACATTCTTTTCAATGTAAGCTTGTTAGTCTCTAGTTTAGAGACATAACACATTTTACCCCAAGAATCGTGTTTGAACTCTTAGCTCTCTTGGAGCTGTTTTCTTCCTTCTCCTTCAACTCTAAAACCTAACATGGTATCAGAGTTGTTTGTTCCTGGAGTTTGAAGGTGTTTGAAGGTTGCTTAGAAGGCTAGGGCTAGCCTCCATCTTCTGGTTTCTGCTGGTACTCGAAGGACTCTTGTGGTATCTTCACACAGCTGTTTCTTGCTTGTTTGATATCCAAATGGAGCACAACCAGAGGCTGTAGCTTCGTCTGGAAGTCCCTTTTCTTTTCCTTGGATCATCTCAAGTCTATTTGAAGCATCAAAGGATAGAAGCTGAAGTTCGACCAGACCCATTCTGCAACTTTTTCCGCCAGCTGGGGTTCTTGAAGTGACAAAACTCATTAGTAGAGCTTTGTTGATTGTTTTTTCTGGGCTCCTTGGCATCGTTTTTGCTGAAGAAGGTTTGTCTTTGTCATTCCGCTGCAGTTTGATAGTTGTTTGAAGTTTTCCAGGCCTTTTTTCAGTTCTTGCCTCTGTTTTTTCCTCTGTTTTGTGACTGCTGTGTTTGAGGAGAAGTTGTGTGCTTGAAGTACTGTTGTTTGGACCCTTCAAGTGTTTGATTTGGGGTCACTATGGGTGACAAAAATGTTGAAACAGACCTACCTTTATCTGCAGACCCTACGGCTGCACCCTCCCCAATCCTTTCATATGAGAACCCAAATGTGCAGCTCCCCATTGTCAAGTTGGACAATACCAATTATCTTGATTGGTCCCGATCCATGAAATTGATCCTTCGGTGTAGGGGAAAGATGGGGTACATAAATGGCAGCATCAAAGTTCCCCTTCCCACCGAGCAAGGGTATCCCAAATGGGACACTAAAAATTCTCTTGTGATGGCTTGGCTTCTTTTCTCCATGAAGCCTGAGATTGGCAGGAGGTTTATGGGCAAGGAGACTGCCAAGGCCATTTGGGATAGTGTGGCTCGTATTTTTGATAGAGTTGGGGATTCTACAAAGGTGTACCAACTTCTCCGACAGATTATTAGCCTGCGTCAGGGTGATAGAAGCATTTCTGAGTACTATACTCTTGTCGTGGGTTTGTGGGAGGAGTATGATCATTATAGAGATCTTCAGTTGTGTCCTGAGGATGAGGTCAAGGTGCACCGGTTGTTTGAGAAAGAGAGGGTCCTATTTCTCCTTGGCGGCCTTAACTCTGAATTTGAACCTTTTAGGGTACAAATCCTTGGCCGACCAAGTCTTTCCTCCCTTGAGGAGGTTTGTGGATATCTACAGAGTGAGGAGACCCGTAGGGGTGCCATAGGGACTACTCCTAATCCCACTGTTGAGCGCTCTGCTCTTGTTTCTTCCACCCCTCAGGACTCCAGTAAGGGAGCTGATAAGGGGGCTGCTAAGGGCTCCACGAAGGGCCGGTTCCTCTGTGACCATTGTGGTAAATCTGGGCATACGAAGGACTTTTGCTGGGATCTTCATGGGAATCCTTCTCCTGGTTCCTCAGGGGGACTGAAGGGACAGCAGAAGAAGGGGCCTAAGGCTCATGTTGGGGTCACTGAAGCTGATTCATCATCCCTATCCAAAGAAGACATTGCTGCCTTTCGTCGCATTGTAGCTCACCTGGATGGGTCCTCTGCTACCCCTACTTCGACGGCATTGCAGGCCTCTTCCTCCTCCGGTACCACGCCTTGGGTCATTGACTTGGGTGCTACGGATCATATGACGGGTAGGTCTCAGCTGTATAATTCCTATTCTGTTTGTTCTGGGAAAGATAGGGTAAAAATTACTGATGGTTCCTTCTCCTCCATTTCTGGTAAGGGAGATATCCAGGTTACACCTTTTTTACCCTTGAAGTCTGTCTTTCATGTTCCCAACTTTGCTACTAACCTTCTTTCCGTTAGCCAATTGACTAAATCTTTGAACTGCTTTGTCACCTTCTTCCCTAATCATTGTCTTTTTCAGGATTTGGTGACGAGGAAGGTGATTGGCAGTGGTCGTGAAGCTAATGGTTTATATGTTTTGGAGACTGGTGCTTCCCCTGTTGTGCAAGCCCAATCCTATGTTTGTGGGCAAGGAGGTGGACATACTCAGGAGGATTTTTTGCTTTGGCATCGTCGTTTGGGGCACCCTTCCTTTTCTATTATGCGGAAACTGTTGCCTCAATTATTTACTTCTTTTCCTGTCACTCATGTTTTCCATTGTGAACCTTATCTATTCGCCAAAAGTTGTAAAACTGTTTATGCATCTAATGGTAATAGATCTACTTCACCTTTTCATCTTATCCATACTGATGTTTGGGGACCTTCCCCTGTTACTTCTTTGTGTGGCTTCCGTTACTTTGTTTCTTTCATTGATGACTATTCTCAGGTTACTTGGGTTTATCTGTTGAAACACAAGAGTGATGTCTATGTTGCATTTAAAAATTTGTATGAGTTAGTGTATACCCAATTTCATACTCGGATCCTGGTTGTCCATTCTGACAAGGGTGGGGAGTATATGTATAGTAGTTTGTTAACCTTTTGTTCTGACCATGGCATTATTCATCAGGTGGCCTGTGTTGATACCCCACAACAAAATGGGGTGGCTGAACGCAAAAATCGCCATCTTCTTAAAGTGGCTAGATCTCTCTGGTTTACTATGCATGTTCCCAAAATTTTTTGGTCTGATGCCCTACTAACGGCTTTCTTTCTTATTAATCATATGCCGTTCAGTGTCTTGAACTTTAAAGTTCCACTTGAGGTCTTACCTCCCTGTTCTTCTTCCTTCTCTCTTCTACCAAGGGTGTTTGGGTGTATTTGCTATGTCCATATTAGCAAATCTGCCCGCACTAAATTGGATCCTAAGGCTTTAAAGTGTATCTTTCTTGGGTATTCCTCCACATCCAAAGGTTATAAGTGTTATCATCCCCCTACACGTTGGTGGCTTCTCTCCAAAGATGTCCATTTCTTTGAAACTATTCCTTATTTTCAATCACCTCTTCAGGGGGAGTGTTCATCTCTGGGTGGTGTTGAGGGTGAAGAGGTTCCAGAGTTTGTTTCAATTCCTCTCTTGTCCCCTGTTTCTATTTCTCCTTTTCAGATTGACAAGGAAAAGAAAAGTTCTGTGGATACTGTTGTTGAGGGGGAGCCCCCTGTGGATAATGTTGTTGAGGGGGGAGTCTCCCAGTGCACAAGTGAACAGAGAACAGGAGGAGCTACTGGTGTATACGAAAGATAGGAGAAATCCTGCTTCATGGCTTCCTATAAAGAAGACCTGCCAAAACCCTTCTTCGTCTCCTCATCCTGAACTTCCATCCATCTAGACAGGCATACCTTCTTCTACTTCTATATCCTTAGACTTAGATCTTCCTATTGCCCACCGCAAGGGCACTAGGGCATGTACTAATCCCATTGCCAAGTTTGTTTCCTATGATTCTATCTCCCTTACAGTATAGCCTTTTCTGTGGCTATCTCTTCCATATCTATTCCCAAGAATGTAGCAGAAGCTATGGTAGATCCAAAATGGAGAGAAGCAATGAACACAGAGATGTTGGCTCTTGAGAAGAATCATACTTGGGACCTTGTTGAGCTTCCTGAAGGGAGGACCCCTGTTTGATGCAGATGGGTTTTCACGGTCAAGTTCAAGTCTGATGGTACTGTGGAGAGGTATAAGGCAAGACTTGTCGCTAAGGGTATACACAGGTGTATGGCATTGACTATCAGGAGACCTTTGCTCCAGTGGCCAAGCACAACTCCATCCGTGTACTTCTCTCAGTGGCTGCAAATCTTGATTGGCCATTGTACCAACTTGATGTGAAGAATGCATTCTTATATGGTGACCTAGAAGAAGAGGTGTATATGCATCATCCTCCTGGGTTCAAGCTTACTGGTGACAATGGGAAAGTTTGTCGTCTTAGGAAGGCTCTTTATGGACTTAAACAGTCTCCTAAGGCTTAGTTTGAGAGGTTTAGACAAGCCCTCCTACAGAATGGGTATACTCAAAGTTAAGCTGATCACACATTGTTTATACAAAGGAAGGGCAACACCACTACAACTCTCATTGTTTATGTTGATGACATTGTGGTCACGGGAAACGGTGAAGCTGAAATCTCAAAGTTGAAGCTTTATTTGGCTCGGCAGTTTGAGATCAAAGATCTTGGTCCATTGAAGTATTTTTTGGGGATTGAAGTTTCAAGGTCCAAGCAAGGGATCAATGTTTGCCAAAGGAAGTTTGTTCTTGATGTACTTACAGAGACAGGCTACTTAGGGTACAAACCAATCTCTTCCCCTATTGAGCAGAACCACAGACTGAGGGAAGATTGTGGCGAACCTCTTGTGGATGCTGAAAAATATCAGAGATTACTAGGCAAGCTAATCTATCTTTCCCTCACCAGACCTGACATAACCTGTGCTGTTGGAGTGGTGAGTCAGTTTATGCATGTACCTAAGATGGGACATCTTGATGCAGTTTATAGGATCCTCAAGTACTTGAAGTCATGTCCTGGAAAGTTTCTTCTCTTCTCTAGGAATGATCACTTAAGAATCGAAGTTTATACAGATGCTGATTGGGTCGGGTCTATTTCGGATAGAAGGTCCACTTCTGGATACTGTACTTTTGTTGGGGGAAACTTAGTCACTTGGAGAAGTAAGAAGCAACCCGTGGTAGCAAGGTCAAGTGGTGAAGCAGAGTTTAGAGCCATGGCCCATGCTGTGTGTGAAATCTTGTGGTTGAAGAAACTTGTTCAAGAATTGGGGTTTGAGACAACTGAGCCTATGAGTCTATACTGCAATAACAAGGTAGCCATCAGTATTGCTCACAATTCGGTTCAATATGACCGGACAAAGCATGTTGAGGTCGACAAACACTTTATCAAGGAGAAGATAGACTCTAAGACTATTTGTACTCCATTTGTGAAAACAACTGAACAAGTGGCAGACATCTTCACCAAAGGACTTAGTTCTCATCACTTCAGTTTTATGTTAGACAAGCTGGGTATGTATGATATATACCACCCAGCTTGAGGGGGAGTGTTAAGAATAGTTGTATCAGGGGTATATATGTACATAACCCCTGCTTATGTACTCTATATTTCATTTGTATAAGGCTAAGGGCCTCAGTGTAATTTTACATTCTTTTCAATATAAGCTGGTTAGTCTCTAGTTTAGAGACATAACACATTTTACCTCAAGAATCGTGTTTGAACTCTTAGCTCTCGTAGAGCTGTTTTCTTCCTTCTCCTTCAACTCTAAAACCTAACAGCCCCCTCTCCCCCTTCCTTTTTTCCCTTGCCCTTGAAGTCCTCTCTAGGAGCCTTCAATCCAAAACTGATCTCCATCTCATTTGCCCCATCCCCAAATGCAAGCACATCAACCTTACCCACTTGGCCTTCGCTGATGATTTGATGATTTTCTCCAAGGCCTCCCCCTCCTCTATCGTTGCCATCATGTCCTCCCTCTGCCTGTTTGAAGACCTTTCTGGGCTCCGAATCAACCTCCTTAAATCCAAACTCTTCCTTGCTGGGATCCCTGAGTCTTATAAAGAATCCCTCCTCTGTCTTACTGGCTTCTCTCTTGGCTCCCTTCCTGTCAAATACCTTGGCCTGCCTCTCATCCCCGCCAGGCTTTCCAGCCATCATTGCACTCCCATGCTTGATAATATCCGCAACGCCTTCAGCTCTGGAAAGGTAGACTTGAATGTATCAGATCGGTCTTCCAATCTTCATACATTTATTGGTGTGGCATCTTCGCCATCCTTAAAGCCACCATCACAACCATTGAGAACCTCTTCTGTGCTTTCCTTTGGAAAGGGAAAGAAACCTTAAAATTCCTGCATCCAATCAGCTGGAAATCCATCTGTCTTCCCAAGGCTGAAGGAGGCTTAGGCATTTGCCGCATTCAGGACTCCAACACAGCCAGAATCCTTAAGCTCATTTGGAAAATCTCTTCCAAGTACGATTCCAACTAGATCAACTGGGTCTACTCCCTCCTTCTCAAGAATGATTCCATTTGGATTGCTCCTTTACGCCCTGATGCGTCTTGGGTTTGGTGTAAGATTCTCCTTCTCCGGCCTCTTGCCCTTACGGCCACCTCCACCGCCATTGTTAATGGCTCCTCTACCTCCCTTTGGCTGGACCCCTGGCATCCCTTAGGCATTCTTTACAATGTCTTTGGCCCTAGAGCTGTCTACTCTTCTGGCATCCCCAAATCTGCCCCTTGTCTCTTATCATTTCCCTTGGTTCCTGGTCCCCTCCTTCTCCCCTTCCTTCTGTCCTATCCCAGATCTGGCCTACCCTCCCCCCCATTCACCTACCCACTCCTACCCTTGCGGATAAGGCAATTTGGCTCCCCTCCCCCTCTGGTCGTTTTACCACTAGATCAGCTTGGAACTTTGTCCGTAACCCCTCCGCCCCCGTTCCCTAGCACAACCTAGTCTGGTTCAAAGGCTCCATCCCTTATCATAGTCTTATAGCCTGGAGATCGCTTCACCTCTGCCTTCCTACCCAAGGCTTTCTCCTGCACCGCCACATCCCTGTCCATCCCTCTTGCACCTTTTGCTGGAACGGTTTTGAGGACACTACCCATCTCTTCTTTGCTTGCCCCTTTTCTTCTACCATCTGGAAAAAAGCCCTTTGTTCCATCTGGTACCGAAGCAAGAGACACCTTCCATTTGACCGAGAATGCATCTGGTTGACCGAAGCTTTTGAAGGCAGCACCATCTGTGACAGTATTGGCAAGCTTGTTTTTGGCTCTGTTGTCCATCATTTTTGGATGGAGAGGAATCTTAGGAGATGGACTTCCAAATCTAGATCTTTCGACTTGATTTGGAAAGACATCTCCTTCGAAGTTTCCTCTAAGATCAGCACTATACCCCACCGGTCCTTCATGGATACCCCTAGGAACAGGCACATTGTTGTTACCTGGGGTCTGGATAGCAGTATGTTGCAGTCCCCTTCTAGTTTAAGGAGGACTTGACTCTGGTTTTCCTCTTTTCTCCCCCCTCCCTCTCGTTGTACATTCCCCCCCCCCCCTCTTTTCTCCTTCCGGCCCCCTTCTGGAGTTTGGTAATATATACTTATTCAGCAAAAAAAACAATGTCTAATATTGTATTTGCAGAGGATCGCTCCATTTTTGTCCAACTTTTTCCCTTTCTTGAATATTGATCTTGAAGCTTATCTACTGCCACCAGTATTTCGATGCTTTGCTTACTCGTTTAGGTTGTTTTCTAATGTTTTGCTTGATACAGGTTGTTCAACCTCCTACAAATTTGGTACGAGCCTTAGTTTCAGTCCCGACGGAAATTACCTCGTCGATACTTCTTGGGACAACCAGGTTTTTTGATCGCCGCTACAATTAAACTTCTTCCTTCTTCCTCTTTTCTCTTCTTTATTTTTAGTCATTCCCTCGCAGTGCTCATTCTAATTTGTGCTAATTTGAAGTGAAGATCGTAATCTAATCTTTACGCATTTCCTTTTATATGTGAAACTTTACTATTTCTCAGGAATTCAGGGGTTGTGGCAGTCACTCCAGCCAGTATACACGCCCATTTCATTCCTTCCTAAGTCAGAAATGCTCTCTCCCACTCTCCCTCTCCTCATAGAGACCTCATCCAGGTGCTTTCCATGTTGAGTTACGCTACCAGCAGAGGCCACTGTCCAAATTCTTTGAACAGGTGAAGGGAAATTTTTTGTTGGTTGAAGAAGTGGACCAATAAGTAAAATGATCGCCATTCAAAAACACTGGATAACTTGAATCTTCGTCGCCAAGGTGCACCTCTCTCTCTCTCTCTCTAAAGAGAACCCATATGGGATAAATTTTTGATGCTTTGCTTACTCGTTTAGGTTGTTTTCTGATGTTTTGCTTGTTGCAGGTTGTTCAACCTCCTACAAATTCGGTTACGAGCTTTAGTTTCAGTCCCGAGGGAAATTACCTTGTTGCTACTTCTTGGGACAGCTGGTTTTTTTTTATCACTGCCTCAATTGAATTTCTTTCTTCTTTCTTCTCTCTTTTATCTTCCATATTTTTTAGTCGTTCAAATTTGTGCTATTCTTAAGTGAAGATCGTAATTTAATCGGATCACATTTCCTTCTTCCTCTTTTCTCTCCTTTATCTTCATTGAGCACCAGAAGCAAGCATATTAAGGACCGGTTCCATATTCGTCAGAATCCGTTTTCTCTGCCATCGTTGAAATCTTCTATGCTTTACAGTTGCAGAAGCCAACTCCAGAGCTGCCAAGAACAATCCACCTCTGTGGAGCCTTTTGTTCTCACAACGCCTCTTTATTACGTAAATGCCCCTCCCCACATGGGAAGCACCAATACTACCATTGCCGCCACCAAGAACAATCCGCCTCTAGTTTTGTTTCATGATCTTCATCCTTGTTTACTGCACCGCCGTTATCTCTAGTGGGTAATCCATTTGTTAGCTGCTTTTTCTGTATTCTGTTGTCTACAATTTGATTATAAACAATTATGTGTGTGTGTGTACAGTAGGGCATATTAACCCAGCAGTAACGTTTGGGCTTTTCATAGCCCGTAAAGTGTCACTAATCCGTGGTGTGATGTACATGGTGGCACAATGCTTGGGTGCAATGTATGAAGTAGGGCTAGTAAAGGCCTTCCAAAAGTCTCACTATGTGCAGTATGGTGGTGGGGCGAATGAGATCGCCGATGGCTACAGCAAAGGGGTGAGTTTTACAGCTGAAATTATTGGTACCTTCGTCTTTGTCTACACTGTTTTCTCTGCTACAGATCCCATGAGAAGTGCCCGAGACTCCCATGTTCCTGTAAGTTCACCTGTTTTACTTGGAAAACAGAGTATTAGTAGAATTGATATAGAAATCATTCTCAATTCTCTTGTTAACCCACATGGAAAGCATTCTAATTCAGAACTTCTGCTTGGGATTTACAGGTATTGGCACCACTTCCAATTGGGTTTGCAGTTTTGTTCCCCCCCTCGGTGGGTGGGACAACCATGTTTTTTGATCGCCTCCACAATTGAATTTCTTCCTCTTCTTCTTTTCTCTTCTTTATTTTTTAGTCACTCCCTCACAATGCTCATTCTAATTTGCGCTATTTTGAAGTGAAGATCGTAATCTACTGCCACTAATATTTCTATGCTTTGCTTACTGGTTTAGATTGTTTTCTGATGTTTTGCTTGATAGAGGTTGTTCGACCTACAAATTCGGTTTCAGTCCTGAGGATTTTTTAAAATTTTTAAGAGGCCCAAGCCCAATCCTAAAGGTCCGGCTCCACCGGGTACACTCCACCTTATTCAAGCAGTCAAAGCTCAAACCTGTAGCCCTGCACTGCAAAAAAATTTCAGATGGAGATGGTGTTTTCAATTGGAATTTGAACTGGGCAGGTGCAGAGGAGGAACTTTGGGAGTATTATTTGATGGCTGTATTCCGTTCAAGTTGAGGGTAAACTTTCATGGATTTAAGACCAGAATTGCTTTTCGGAGCTTAATGTTAGGAGATGAAAAAAAACATGTGCATAATTGAGTGTAGCAGAGATAATGATCTTGAGATGGATGAGTGGGCAAGATTGGGAATGATAGTGTTTCTTTATTTAGCTTAAATCCAAGCTTAAGCTTACCTGGCAGGCTCAAATTTTGCTGGTTCAGCGTTTTACATTGGAGTTTCCTTTCTGTCTTGTGATTGGCAATGTGAATTGGATAATTCTTAACTCAGGTTAGGTGCAAACTGTGTTCCTGTGTTAGACACTATTATTATGATTGGCAATGTGAATTAGATAATTTTCAACATGCTTCAACATGCTTAACCATGGATACTATTATTTGATTAAAGTACTTGGGAGGTACCTCAAATTTCAAAAGTAACATATGTGATTCCTTGTGAACTTAGTCCTACCCAAAACTGAAGATATTTCCAATTTTACCCTCTCAACCCCACTCCTGGCCTCACCTTCACCTTCACCTCCTCCACCTCCGCCACTGCTTCCACCCTGCTGCAACCACCTGCTCCTTCCCCTAAGACCATGGCCCCCCCACCCCCTTGTTTTAATTAGTGTTGGGTTTACATAGTATAGAAGGTCCTTCTATCAATCAGAACCACCCATCTCTTTAAGCCGTCGGTTCTTTAATGGGAGAAGTCACCGGATTCGGGTGTGGAATTGTTGTCTCCCGGAGCTGACTCACATCGGAACCGGTGTTATCCCAAGGCCACTGTGAGGGAGAAAAACAGATTGTAATGGTGGGAACAAGTGAGTGATTCTCTACTTCATTTAAATGTGGGCTCTTTTTTTTTCTGTTTATCGTTTCTAGAATCAAACTCTTTTTTTCTTCTTCGATCTTTCTTCCTATCTAACATGAATTTTTATTCCCTTTATTTTTTCCTTTTAAAAATTTTACAGCTAAAAGCATCGACGAACCAGGAATTTAATCAGCAAATTCCTATGTTTAATCATCCTTTGAAGATCCTTTGTCGTGTTATACACATTGAGTTGCTGGCATTCCTCTTTGTAAATTTGCCTCTCTTTCTCTCTTTGGGTGTTTTGTATTTTTGTTGATTTCTACTATTTCTCCAGGCTGAACAAGAAGCAAATGGAGTTTATGGGCAAATTACCTTACAACCTGAAGCAGATGTAAGACTTACTTTTCAAATTTCAACCCATTCAATTGTGATGTTGCAAATGGAGAAAATTTAATTTAAAGTTTTCTGATATAATTTGTACAGCAAAGTGAGCCTTGGAGTCCTGATCCAAGCACTCCTGAACCTCCGCGACCTCCGCGACCTACCGTTCACTCTTTTGGAAACATGCTAACGAATGCCTTCCTCCATTGGTATTTCTCTCTCTATTTTGTTGTTTCTATGTGCTTCACTTTCTTTAGTGGTTTTCTTTCTTGAAGGTTATTGTTAACAAAACAGGAATTTTATGAATGGCTTGAATGATCAATGAGATCAGTGAAGCTCTCTTTTTATAATAATAATAATAATAAAAGAGATTACAAAGGGAAACACTGTTCATGACCAAATTACAATTCTACCCTTGTTCAAAAATACATAAATAAAGCATAAATAAAATACCAAAAATACCCTTCTAATATCGGGTAACACATCTCAACACTCCCCCTCAAGTTGGGGTATGGATATCACACATGCCCAACTTGACTAGACTAGGATAATACAACTTCCCACTCAACCCTTTGGTGAAGACATCAGCCAGTTGATCTCCAGACTTCACAAAAGGGATACAAATCTGCCCACTCTCTAACTTCTCCTTGATGAAGTGTCTGTTAATCTCCACATGTTTGGTACAGTCATGCTGCACTGAATTGTGGGCAATGCTAATTTTGAAAAAAGAATCTTGATATCTCGCGAGATTTTGATTTTGTCTCGAGATATCGCGAGATGGTCAAAATTTCGATCGAGTTTTTGCATTTTTTTAATTCGAGCTTGTGTTTTGTTTCGGTCAGGTCGAGATACTCAAAATATTCGAAATTTCGACCGAGATTTTGTGAGATTTAGTACTATGGGTACAGCATGATGGGGACACTTTCTAATCAGGTCCTTAAGTCTTTCCCAGGTCTCATAAAATTGCTCACCATCAACTTGCGAAAAGCTAGTGATGCCTCACCTGATTTGATTAGTCCAACCTATGGGGAAATACTTTTTTAGAAACTCTTGTTGCATTTCATCCCAAGTAGTAATCACTACAGTGTCCAAGGAATTGAGCCATTGTTTGGCTTTATCCTTGAGGGAAAATGGGAACAAGGTCAATTGAAGAGCATCTTCAGAAAAATTCTGGATTTTAATAGTTGAACATATCTCTAAAAATTCATCCAGATGCTTATACGGTTTCTAATTGCTAAGTCCATAAAAAGATGGGAGCATCTGAATAACACTAGACTTAATCTCATATTGGTCTGCCTGAACAGCAGGAACCCTAATACATGAGGCCGACGTATAAGTCAAGGGAGTGAAGTGCTCAATCAATGGACGTTCTTTCCGCCATCCTTCTATTTTTCCGAATTAGACACAAAGTTCTCTCAATTTCGGGTTCAAATTGGTCAAGTTGGGGTGACAAGAATGACGACCATGCATTAACTACTAACAACTACGAAAAGAAATAAAACTAAGCAAATCAAACATTAAGAGATAGGGTATATACCTGAATCGCCTAGCTCCAATGAAGATCAATCCTCACTTGAACTTTGCCGCATCCAAGAACGAATATCCAATAAAAAGAAAATCACACATATGATCTTAAGGGGAAGGGAGAATAAAATTCTGTTTTAACAATGATGAGAACAAAATAAAAGAATGGAAAAAAAGAAAAAAACAATGTGCTAGAGGGATAAATATAAGTTCAACAAGTTGGGCTGAAAATGGCACACTTGTCCTTGCTCTGCAAATTGGGCTGCCTGCAAAACAAAATAAAAGCAACTTAGGCTGAACTAATATTAAACTAAAAAAATAAAAATAAAAAATTTGAAATTAAAACTAAAACAAATTAGAACGAAATAACTAAATCAATCTTAGCAACCGTGCTTCGGTTCCCCGGCAACGGCTCCAAAATTTGATCGTGTCGTTTTGTGATAAAAAATAAATCCTAATTAGAACTAATAGAATAGTGGTAAGTAGGGATCGAATCCACAGGGAACTGGAAGGCTAAAATGTTAAGGATGAGATATAGTCGTTTTGGGTTTTGATTAAACTAAACAAAAAGCAATAATTTAATTAACTATAAGGGATACTAAAAATCAATTTGAGAGATGAAAAAGAGAGACTGTCTTCAGGTTTCGAATCCGTATTGACTCATTAGTTAATTTATGGCATACACTTACTGTTCATTACAACTACAAGCTTATGACACCACAGAATGATAATTGCAATTCGGCCTAGTTATAACCTATCTTGCTGATCACTATCGTCTTTCGCTTTTGGCTTAGCACGCTTAGTTCAGTCAGTTATTGTCACACCCTGGCCCGGTTATTAAGGGCCAAGTGTGGCGGGATGTCTCTGACATCCAACCAATCCCTAAGGATCACAAGTGCAGTACCCTATTTACAATCATTGCTCACAGACACAGTAATCAGAGGCAGCGGAAACAATTTAATTAATAGAGATAACATCATTAGTAAGAGAAGTGTAAGTGATATTTCATTTATATAAAGGATAAGACTTATGATACAATTATACAGTTCTCAAAGGTACCATAGAGTAAAAGTATACAAGAAACTATACTATAATTATATAAAGCATTTATAAAGCATAAAAGAGTGGAAAGGTAGCCTGGACTATCAGGCCAAAATCAGGAGGTTGCGCAATCATCATGTGCGCACGAAGTATCGTGCACTTCAAACTCCAGCGCCGCAAATCCAACATTAGAAGTAACTAAATCACCTGAAAAATAAGGATATCCACAGGGGTGAGCTCTCAACTGAGCCCAGTAAGGGGGGTACAAGCATACAAACACAATAAATCCATGATGCATGTGCTAAACTAACATGTTCCTAAAGACAGATACTAAGTCTCATGGGGTATAAGTACTACTACTAGTGGTAGATGCTAACCTCGGTCCCGGAAGTAACCCTTCGGTCACCCAAGCGAAACCATTCTACCACGGTGAGGACCCGCCTGTTCCGGAACTAACACATCGGACCCCGACAGACCCCCAAATGACCAACCCTGCCTATTTATTCCCATAGCGGAATTAGGGACCCGCTAACATGGGATAGAAGATGGCATCCCGGAACTAACACATCGGTCTCTGCCACGGGTTGTCCAACACCTTTCCCCCTGTTAGTAAGGGGCGCAGTACTGGGTAATGAATATCAACCTAGCCCAGTGCAGTCTAAACATGATCAGGCAAGCATGATCTGAGTTATAAAGTACCGAATTCCATCGTCATAAATTCACATCATATAAATAATCAATGCAAATGCAATGCAGTATGTCTTTGTGTAACCTATTTTACATGCAGTCTAATGCATTAAATAAAAGCTAGAAAACTACATGCTCCAGGTATAAAGGAAATGATGCATGAGCATGGCATTTAGCATAAAGTTGAAATTAATGTGATAAACACGCAGGAAATTAAGGTCGAATCCCCTTACCTGAGTTGTAACTTAGCCTATTCCAAATAACCTTCCAAGAACCCAGCAAAGCAGATAAAGAGCAGCAGAAACAGGCCTAAACAACACGCAAAACATCATCCATTAGGTCCTAGTATGGCTCAAGGTTAAGTCCCATAAGGGCAGGGTCATAAAGGCTCCAAAACAGGCAGCCGGATGCAGACTTCCAGGGAGCCGGTCGACCGCCCCTAGGCCTGCAACAGCATCCGGGTCAATGTCCGAATTTGGAGGTTTTGCTTCAATTGGCCAGATCTTTGCATGCATGGCCCAAATTAGGAGTTTTAACATTAATTCAAGGTGGGTCAATCTATTTTGGGTTCCAATTTCATAACTAGTTAGTTAATTTAGGAATTTCTTCAATTAAACCTAAATTTCTTAGCTAGGGTTCATGGACTAGTTACTGGGAGCAAAAATTGGGCTTATTAGAGGTACTACCATGGAGATTCAGACATAACTGAGCCTAAATAGCATTAGGACAGCAAGCAATTGGGTAAGATTCTTATTACTTGAGCTGAAACTTAGAGCTTTAATGGCAGGAATTCAATTAGGCCTAATATGTTGAAGATTAGAGGAAGAGGAAGGTGAAATATGTCCAGAAGCATGGCCTACCTGAATTTCAGAAGTGAAAACAGATGCAGGCAGCACTTCTTTTGTGCAATTTAGCCTTCCAATAAAGAATCCAAGCTTAATCCTAAGTATGGAAGACAAGCCCTAAGTGTAAGCTTCTTCCTCTCCCTTCTTCTCTTCTCTTTTCCTCTTTCTTTCCTTCTCTCCCAAGCTGGAACGAATTTCTTTAGCTCCCTTAGACTTGTGAATAGTGATCAATTGGAAAGTCTTTTGATATTTATCTAACTACTTAAGCACTAAGGGGTAGAATGGTCATTTGGTTATAAATTATTTCTAAAATTCATTCTTTTGTATTTACTACCTTAATTCAGCCATAGAATGATGTCATGCGACATTAAAGGTCATCCGAACATGGGTAATTGTCTGGAACAGCATTCCCCACTGGGGAACTAGGTCCCACGGGGTCAATTTTATTAAAATACCCTTCTAACCCTATTTGGTCGTACAAAACGTTATATAAATATATTTTAAATTATACTTACATTGAGATTAATTAAGGGGGAGGTCCTGCAGCCTGTCCAGCCAGCAGACCCGACATAGGTAGCTCTGGTGCGGGGTCCCACTAGGTAAAAATTACTATTCTGCCCCTAATACACTAATTAATTAAAAATACAACATATATACATATAAAATAGGATTCTTACCTGGGATTCGGCCTAAGACAGAGAGAGGCTTCGCAGGCCATCAATCCAGCATGCCAAGCTTGTGTTGTCTTCCGCTAGACACCTCAGACTCATTTAAGGCCATGGTAGTTGGTTGATCGGAATGCCTTTACAGACGAGTCATGAGATAGGTCTGAATTTCTTAATCGAGACGGCCCTCAACTTAGAGGCTAGCATGGGCAAAGTTGAACCAGAACCTAAATCACACAGGTTCCAAAAGCTTAAATTTTTTTTTTTTGGCGGGTTTTCACAGTTATAGACTATCATCGGTTTCAATTACAATCACAGGAATATCATTGGTTGAATAGAGAAGATGAATCACAGAAACAAATTCCCTAAACTAGATTTAGCAATAAAATCCATTCAATGAAATAAAATTATAAGTCTTAACATCAAGCAATCAAATGTATCATCTATAAATTTAATTAACAAAATTCAATGCTTCATCTACACCTAAAGATAGAAGATATTTAGCCACTCATGGGGCTAATTGACGGGGGGCAGCAACTATTCTTCATGGTGATGAAACGCAGGTGGAGAACTGGAGCGGCTGCAATGGCGATGCAATAAAGGATGCGGCTGACTTGCGTGATGAGGCTGTGCATAACGCAATGAGAAGGCTGCTGGTTCAGTGACACTCTCTCCACCCCTTGCCGAACCCAAGATGCAAAACAAAAAAAATAAAAATAATAGAAAAAACAAGAGAGGAAGCCGAGAGAGATCTTTTTTTTTTCTTTTAAATCGTAGAAGGGTTGGGGAGAGAGAACGAAAGATGGGAGAGAGATAGAGTCATAGAGGGTTTAGGAGAGAGGGAAACCGTAGAGAGAGCTGAAATTGGGAATATTTGGGATTTTAAAAATAAAATAGGATTATCGGAAAGATTGGGAAAGGCATGGGCAGCATGTGAGTGAAGAGAGATACTTTAGGGAAAAGATTGGAGAGAGGGAAAGAGAGAGATGGCAGAGGGAGAATCGTGGAGGATTTAGAAGATATGGGAGAGAGAATGGGCAGCATGTGAGTGAAGAGGAGATTTAGGGAGAGATGGGAAGGAGAGAGCACGTGGAGGGGACTGAAATTAAAGGGAAGGGAGAGATATTAGGGAGGAGATAGGAAAGATAAATGGGAGTTGGGATTTTAGGTGGGAAGATGGGTGATTTTGGGAGAGGAAATCCTAGAGGAAGTTAGAGGATAGATAAAAAAGAGACATTTAAGAGAGTTGGGGAAACCGTGGGAGAGAAGTTGGGAATTAGAGAGGAAATAGGAGAGAGAAACTTGGAGAGAAATTCTAGGAAAGGGGGAAAGTCGCGCTAGCCTTCTGTGCACAACCTATTCTCCAAATGTAATTCCATATATGCCCCTTTTATAACTGTAAATAGCCTTGGAATGAATGCTTGGATGATCTAAACCGATCACCAAGGCCCTTTATTTATGTTGAATCGAAGTACAATTAATCAAAGTACAGATAGGAATGTTGCCTTAGTCCTAATCCTATTAGGAATTCCTAATACAACTAGGAATGCCAGAATAGGACTTGGCTGAGGGAAAAACAATAAAACAAAGGGAAAAATAAAAGAAGAGAATCATAATTTGACTAGTACTACTCTTAACTTGACTAGGACTAATCCTAATCTAACTAGGACTACTTACCCCAATAGTGTAAGTAGCCTATTTCAACACTCCCCCTCAAGTTGGAGCAAAGATGTCGATCATGCCCAACTTGACTAGATTGGGATGAAACAATTTTTCAGACAATCCCTTGGTGAAGATATCAGCAAGTTAATCCGCAAATGTCACAAAGGGAATACAAATCAGCCCATCTTCTAACTTCTCTTTGATGAAATGCCTATCCACCTCAACATGCTTGGTACGATCATGCTGTACAGGATTGTGTGCTATGCTGATTCCAGCCTTGTTGTCACAGTACAACATCATAGGAAGACGAATAGGAACACCAAGATCTTGTAGCAACCCTTCAAGCCAGAGTAACTCACAAATACCCTGTGCTATAGCTTGAAACTCAGCTTCTGCACTAGAACGAGCAACAACATTTTGCTTCTTGCTACGCCACGTAATAAGATTTCCACCTACAAAGGAGCAATACCCAGAAATAGACTTGCGATCTGCAGAACCAGCCCAATCAGCATCAGTGTATAATTCTATCCGTAGATGACCATGCATAGACAAAAGAATTCCTTTTCCAGGAGCTGACTTTAAATAGTGTAAGATACGAAGAACAGCCTCCGTATGAGAAGAGTAGGGATCATGTATAAACTGGCTCACAGTACCCATGGCGACAGTAATGTCAGGACGAGTGTGTGAAAGATAAATCAGCTTCCCTACAAGTCTTTGGTACCGGTCTTTATCAACAGGCTCACCCTCTTTCTCCTTGAGTCGAACAGTAGGGTCCATAGGAGTATCTGAAGGACGATAGCCTAACAACCCGGTCTCAGCCAATAAGTCTAGGACATACTTCCTCTGGGAGAGAAAAATACCTTTAGAAGATCTGGCTACTTCAATCCCAAGAAAGTATCGTAGTTTTCCTAGGTCTTTAATCTCAAATTCTTGTCCAAGGAAGGTCTTCAGCCGTCTGATCTCATCACCATCACTGCCAGTAACCACTATATCATCAACGTAGACTATAAGAACAGTGAGTTTTTCACCATCCCTCTTTATAAAGAGTGTGTAATCAGCATTACTCTACTTATAGCCCACAGAAGTCATGGCCTTATGGAACTGTCCAAACCATGCTTAAGGTGACTTCTTCTACCCATAAAGTGCATGCTTCAGTCTACACACTTTTCCTTGGTTTCTGTCACAAGAGAACCCTGGTGGAATGTCCATATACACCTCCTCATCCAGTGTTCCATTCAGGAATGCATTTTTTACATCTAGCTGCTGCAAATCCCATCCAAGGTTGACTGCACAAGATAATAACACACGAACAGTATTTAACTTTGCAATAGGTGCAAAGATTTCCTTGTAATCAATGCCGTATGTCTGAGTGAACCCTTTGGCCACGAGTTGTGCCTTATACCTATCCATAGTGCCATCCACCTTCTATTTTATCACAAACACCCATTTACATCCAACGGTTTTCTTCCTAGGTGGAAGAACCACAAGCTCCCATGTGTTATTTTTCTTCCATCATAGCTGCCTTCCACTTTCCGTCTGATAAAGCTTCCTGCCAATTGTTAGGAATACGAACAGAAGAAAGAGAGGAAACAAAGGCACGAAAGGATGGGGAAAGGGAATCATAAGAAATAACATGAGATATAGGATGCTGAGTGCAAGTTCTGATACCTTTGCGAAGAGCAATAGGTAAGTCAGGAATATTACCAGGTGGAGAGACAGGTTCTGGATCCGGGTTCTGCAATTGGATGGGTATTGGAGCAACAGTTGATTGAACCTGCTTATGTTTCCTTGCATAGGTCTTTATATTATTACTGTTATCAATCCTCCTCTGAAATTCACTAATAGTCCTCTGGATAGGAGTCTGGACCGGGGTAGGTTGCTCCCCCTGAATAGGAACCTCTCCCCCTGACTCAGGGGGAGTACTAGGGGCAGGCCGAACTGGTTCAGACTCGTGGTAAACAGACTGAAGTAGAGGTGGAGAGTCACTAGTCAGCACCTCTTCACTAACACTCTCCCCCTAAAGAGGTGGGGACACATAATAGGGAACATTTTCATGAAAGACAACATCCATGCTGGCGAAAGTCCTGCGGGATGGGGGGTAATAACATTTGTACCCATTCTGCGTAGCAGAGTAACCCAAGAAAATGCAACGGAGACTATGTGGGTTAAGTTTACCAGGGGACCTTGTATCCCTGGCATGACAAACACAGCCAAACACCTTAGGTGGGACTATAAAGGAAGAAGAGCCAAGTAATAGCTCAATAGGGGCTTTGGAAAGAAGAACCCGATTGGGCAGCCTATTAATTAAATAGGTTGCAGTAAGGACAATATCCCCCCAATAAAGGGAAGGGACATTGCGAGCAAACATAAGAGCCCTAGCCACCTCTAAGAGGTAGCGGTTTTTTCGCTCAGCCACACCATTTTGGGCTGGGGTGTTGACACAACTGGTCTGATGGAGGATTCCATGGGCAGCAAGGTATGTTTGGAATTGACCTTCCATATACTCTTTCCCATTGTTACTCCTTAAAATTTTAAGAGTGGCAGTAAATTGGGTCTTAATCAATTGATGAATGTGCTGAAAACATGAAAAAACTTCAGTTTTTATGTGCATAAGCTATACCCAAGTGAACCTAGAATAGCAGTTGTTGAGATGTACTACTTACCCGATAGGGGTAATTTAGTCATTATTTTAGTGATTTATTTATGTTATGCTGTATTTCTGTTTACTCTGCAATTTCTATTCTCTCCCCTCTATCCGATCTCTATTTTGGGATTCCTAGTTGTAGTAATTCCTAATAGGAATATGACTGGGGGAGGACTCCTACTTTGATTATGATTTGAGATTAATATAAATAAGGGGTTGGGTGATCGATTAGATCATTCAAGCATTCTCAGAATTCAGGTTTTGTTAATAGCAGTCAATGAAAGTGACATACCACCGATGGCCATTCAGGGAAGCTCTCCTACTAGGCCCCCATACATCAGTATGAACAGTATGAAATAAGGAAGAGGATCTTTGATTAGAAATAGGATAAGTTGAACGTGTCTGTTTAGCCAAGACACAAGGCTCACAAAAAAAGTCTTCCTTATTACAGTTTTTAACTAATGCTGGAAATAAATTTGATAAAGTACCTAAGGGGGGATGGCCTAGTCTAGAGTGTCATTTATGTATTTCAGAGGAGAAAGATGCCGAAGGTAAAGCCTGAGTAGGTGAAGGATCGCCATCAAGCAGGTACAATCCGCCATGCACTTTACCCGATCCAATAGTCTTCCCCGAGTCCAGTTCCTGAAAAACACAGTGAGTGGGAAAAAAGGTCACTTTACAATTCAGGGATTTAGTGATACTGCTAATGGAAAGAAGATTAGTTGTAAATTTGGGAATATGCAACACAGATGATAGTGTAAGGGAAGGAGAACAACCAATGGATCCTTTCCCTGAAATGGAGGAGAGGGACCTATCAGCAATTTTGACTTTATCCTTACCAGAAGCAGGAGAGTATGTATTGAAAAGGCTAGAAGAACCTGTCATGTGATCAATAGCACCGGAGTCTATGATCCATGGAGTGGATACTACTGATGCACAATGACCAGCAAAAGAAATACCTGTACGGGCAAAGAAGGAACCTGAATTGGCAGCAGACGTAGTAGAGGTAGCAGATGTGTTCAACATACGACGCAAAGCCTGGAGTTCTTCCTGGGAGAAACCAATGTCAGCAGTGGGAGTTGGAGCTACACTTTCAATATGATTGGCTTTATTTTTAGACTTAGCACGACCATGTTTGGCCTCAAAATCAGCTGGCTTCCCATGTAATTTCCAACACTGAGCCTTAGTGTGATATGGTTTGTAACAATGCGTACACTGACCAGGCTCTTTGGTAGTAGTAGTAGAAGCAGCAACACTGTCAGGAGTGGGGCCAGCAGTCTGTAAGGCTGATCTCTCAACTTTGGTAGTAATCATCATGGCAGCCCTTCGTGTCTCTTCACTATGAACATAAGAAAAGGTCTCCTCTAGAGTGGGGAAAGGAACCCGTCCAAGGACTTGCACCTGAATAGGGTCATAGTCATCATTGAGGCCAGCCAAGAAATCATAGACACAGAATTGGTCTACATAGGTGTGGTAGGCAGTAATATCAGCAGTAGTAGTAGGCTGAAACCGAGCATAGTGATCCAATTGCTGCCATAAACACTTGAGGGCAGCATAGTATTTGGTGACAGACATCTCCTTCTGAGTAGTGGTTTGGAGTGTCTTCCTGATTTCATAAACCTGAGCACCCTACCTGAACGACCATAAGTGCCCTTGACAGCTGTCCATATCTGTGTAGCAGTGTCAAGGAGAAGATACTGACTAGAGAGGTTGGTGGTCATAGAGTTCAGAACAAAGGACATTACCATTGCATCATTGGTAGCCCATTTAGTACGAGCAGCACCTTCTTCAGTAGGCTGTTTGGTGGTGCCAGTAAGATGGCCAGTGAGTCCCCTACCAGCCACTGTTAAGGATAATGATCTGGCCCAAATTAAGTAGTTTGTACCATCAAGCTTAATGGCAGCAGCATAGGGAAGAAAATCAGACCTAGTTTGATCTCCTCCAGAAGTAGCAGTAGTCATCTCTGAGTCACCCATGATTCAGCCAGACAAAAAAAATCAAATCTGCAAAAAGAACGTAATTCGAATGTGAATGATGGGTTTTGAATTTGCAGAATTTTCAGCCGTCAGAATGGGCTGAAACCTTGGTCGAGTTTCCTTCTAATACTAGGAAAGATATCTTCCAAAAATTAGCTCTTTCTGATGAGCCAATAAAAAACCCTAAATTTTGACAAATTTAGGAAGAAAGCTTGATTGCAGAAAACTGATTGCAGAAAACTAATTGCAGAAAATTGCAGAAAAGTGCAGCACTGGATCTAAATCACTTCTGCAGTCTTCAACTAAGGACTGGTGTAGACCAATAGAAGCAGGAAACAATCTCCATAAAAGTAGAAATCAAACTTCAGGTGTAAGAAGAGCTTGATCTCCAAGGATGGAAATAACCTGCCGGCAGATTTAGGTCACACCACTGTTCTTTGATCTTCAATGAGGTGACATTGAGGGCAGCAACTAAATTTGCATTAGATCACCTCATAGTTGCTGCCCTGATGGAGAGAAAGAGGCCGAGAGTGGTGGAGAGAAAAAAAAAGAAAAAAACTGAGAAAGAAGAGAGAGGAGAGAACCAGAAATCGAGAAAAGCTGTTCCTAGATCAGATTTGGCTCTGATACCATGTAAACAGCCTTGGGAATGAATGCTTGGATGATCTAAACCGATCACCAAGGCCCTTTATTTATGTTGAATTGAAGTACAATTAATCAAAGTACAAATAGGAATGTTGCCTCAGTCCTAATCCTATTAGGAATTCCTAATACAACTAGGAATGCCAGAATAGGACTCGGCTGAGGGAAAAACAATGAAACAAAGGGAAAAATAAAAGAAGAGAATCATAATCTGACTAGTACTACTCCTAACTTGACTAGGACTAATCCTAATCTGCTAGGACTAGTAGGACTAATCCTAATCTAACTAGGACTACTTACCCCAATCGGGTAAGCAGCCTATTTCAACAATAACAAATGTTGCTTTTCCTCTTTTGCCCTTGCACATGAGTTATGGGTCCATGTGAATACATTAGAGCACTAATCTTGTAAACTGACTCAACTTCGTCCGTTTGGCATCAAATACGCGCAAGTCCTATAACACCCTGCAATCACAATAAAATAGCAAAATGGAATTAATTAAATCACAGATATTAAATTAAAACCAACAATTAAATAGAAATTCAATGCATAATTACATCCCAATCATGAACGCTACAAAGTATGAGCCACACTCTGTCTGTCACTTTCATGTTAGCTAATGAGAACACAAGAAATAGAATCTTCACACCACAAAGTTGGATGGTTTGCCATTTCGGGGTTATCTTGAAGCTTATCTACTGCCACCAATATTTCTATGCTTTGCTTACTCGTTTAGATTGTTTTCTGATGTTTTGCTTGATACAGGTTGTTCAACCTCCTACTAATTCGGTTACGAGCTTTAGTTTCAGTCCCAAGGGTTTTTTGTTGAATTTTTAACAGGCCCAAGCCCATCCTAAGGTTCGGCTCCACCTGGTGCACTTCACCTTATTCAAGCAATCAAAGCCCAAACCTGCTTCCCTGCACTGCAAAAAATTTTCAGACGGAGAAGCCATCATCGTCGTCGTCAAAACGCTGAGGTTTTCTCGTGGAGGTCATGGGTAAGAGATTCCTTGACAATATGTGACCTTTTAGAGAAGCCAGAGGCATAGATGGCTGCATCAAGTGCATCATTCTTGGGTTTTCCAACCTCCACTACTGATTCGGTGGACTCCCTAGGCAAGGATGGGGTTTTTTATTATTATTTTTGTTATGATCCGAGTTTTCATCGTTATTCCTATCAGAAAAACTGCTGTTCTCAGCCTGTTTCTCTTCTTTAATAAACTCACTAGTACTTTAAAGCAACAGCCGATCACGAGTTTACTCAGTATTCTTTTTCTTATTAAAAGAATTATATGCCATATGTTTGCCTATTCTATTAGGTCTCAATAGCAGCTCTATGTGAAAGGTTATTTTCCAATGCTCTCTATAAGCTTTGAAGCATGATGGAACTGTTCGATTCTTCTTTTCTGATAATAATTGTGTTATAGTTCTCTTTATGTATGTCTCATTTGAGGGTAAGTTAAGTGTAAATTGTTCTATATTTTCTCAATTGACAGGTTGAAACAGCTGCGTCTGAAAGGGAGCATTTATTGCTTGTGAAAATTTCAGAGCTTGAAGCCAGGTAGATCATATTGTGAATCAAGTAACTGGGTTGAACGTTCATATGTGCACGTTATCTCTTTCTGTAGGACTTCGTGTTTGCTTGGCCAAATGAACCAAGAATCTGAATTACAAACAAGACATAAAAGTGATTCTGACATCCTTTTACAAAAGAAAAAGCAATCTCTCTTTCCTTTTATATATTTACTTTCCTTTTCCTTTGATGTAGGATGATTAATCTAACTGATGAGGTAGCTGAGGCAAAGTTGAAACATCTGCAGGTAAGTGGCTGAGGAAGGTTCCTTCTTAGCTCTTCTGAATTGAAAGCTACCACATGCTTTTGTGATAGAAACACTGACTTTCCCAGATAAAGTGTATTTTAATTTGAAATAATTTGATTGAATACCCATTTTGCAATATTGATTCAGTCATAAACAAATAACGTGAGAGGGAGGGAGGGAGAAACACCGACTTCCCCAGATAAAGTTTATTGCTGGACTTAATACCCATTTTTCTGTATTGGTTCATCAGTCATAAACAACATGAGAGAGAGAGAGAGATGGGTGATAGTGTTTTCAATTGGAATTTGAACTGGGCAGGTGCAGAGGAGGAACTTTGGGAGTATTATTTGATGGCTGTATTCCGTTCAAGCTGAAGGTGAACTTTTATGGATTTAAGACCATCATTGATTTTCGGAGCTCAATGTTAGGGGATGAAAAAGAACATGTTCATAATTGAGTGTAGCATAGATATGATCTTGAGATGGATGATTGGGCTAGATTGGGGATGATTGGGCTAGATTGGTAATGATAGTGCTTCTTTATTTAGCTTAAATCCAAGCTTAAGCTTACCTGGCAGGCTCAAATTTGGCTGGTTCAACATTTTACATTGGAGTTTCCTTTCTGTCTTATGATTGGCAATGTGAATTAGATAATTCTCAACTCAGGTTAGGTGCAAACTGTTGTTCCTGTGTTAGATACTATTATTATGATTGGCAATGTGAATTAGATAATTTTCAACATGCTTGAACATGCTTTACCATGGATACTATTATTTGATTAAAGTACTTGGGAGGTACCTCAAATTTGAAAAGTAACATATGAGGTTCCTTGTGAACTTAGTCCTACTCCAAACTGAAGATATTTCCAATTTTACTCTCTCAACCCCACTCCTGGCCTCACTTTCACCTACACCTCCTCCACCTCCGCTACCACTTCTATCTATCAGAACCACCTATCTCTTTAAACCGTCGCTTCTCACTATTTTCAACCCAGAATTCATGTGGAAGTCTGGTTGAAATTGATGAAGTCATGGTTAGAAGAAAACGTTGAGCACAATCCATTGAGCTGAAGCATCCTCAGTTCCTTTATGGGAGAAGTCACCGGATTCAGGTGTGGAATTGATGTCTCCCGGAGCTGACTTACATCGAAATGTTAGAGTTGTTAGTAGATATGTAACAGCGGTAGTTTGGGAAGTAGACTGTGGACTAGTTGTCTTATTTTGTATTTTATCTTGTTTGTCTCTTTTTACCTTTTACCTCCCTAGGGAGATGGATGTAATAAGTCTATTAGTTCTATTCAAGTAATATAGAGTGTGGAGATGTCTCTCCAACACACAAGCATTACAACCGAAATATCACTCTTCCATTCTCTTGCTCTCTTCTTCCTCTCTTCTTCTCCTCCACCTTCTTCCTCTTCTCTTACCTACATCCTTAACCTAAAATCCAACTTGGTATCAGAGCTTTAGGTTTGAGAGTCGTATCATCACTCCTTTCCTCATTTTTTCCCTCTCTTTAAGATCCTAGAACTCAAAGGATTTCAAAGAAGAGGTTCCTATGTAAATCTTTTGCTGAAGAGATATGAAATAGGTTCTCTACAACCTATTTAGGTGATTGAAGATGGTTATTGAGCTACTTTGAAGCTCCATTGAAGTTGTTTTGAAGCAAACCAAGCTGCAGCTAGGGTTTCCGCCAGCTCAAGACTGCAGGCTATGTCTCTCTCTTTCTCGGCATATTTTTGGAGCTTGGAATAGCTCAATAGAATCGTACAAGGGTCCTATCTATGCTCCAAGTGTGCCTCCTTGATGAATAAAGGTACTGTCTAAGCATAGCTCAGTTTCGTTGGGTCTGTTCTGCTGCCCAGATTTCCGTCAGTTGCAGTTTGAATCCATGGCTGAGTTCCATTTCAGCATGGATTTGGCTGTTGGAGCAGCCCACTAGGATCGTAGAAGGGTCCTATTTCTGGTCTTTGTGTTCTCCTTTGATGGATGAGACCCTTCTTTGAGCCTTACTCAGTTTCGTGGTGACATTTTTTTTACCCAGGTAAACCCGATAATGATGTATTTCCCTTGTTCTTGCATTTAGGGTATATTGGGCTTCTTGTTTGGTTGAGAAGTGATTATGAATACCTGTATGTGAAATATTGGAGCTTGTGTAAGCTGTTTTTACTCCTTGAAGAGAGTGGGAGTGCAGCGTTGTCTTGCTGGAATCTCTGTTTTGTGTTGGGATCATTTCTTTGGGTTGAGTGTGCACTCCCCCTTGCTGGTTATTATCAGTTTATGGTCAAGTGTTCTTTCCCATACACTATGGTTGATACATCTGCATCTGAGCTTGGTTCGGCTACCTCACAGCCTCTCCCCACAGCTCTTCCAGTTGTTTATGAGAGTGTACCTACACAGATCTCCTTTGTGAAACTTGATGGCACTAATTATTTGGATTGGTCACACTCTGTGAGGCTTTCCCTAAGAAGCAAACATAAACTTAGGTACATTACAGGTACTATTACGGCTCCAGAGCCTAGTTCACCTACCTATGCCCAATGGGAGGCTGACAATTCTACAGTCATGACATGGCTAATCTTCTCTATGACTCCTGAGATTGGACGAAGGTTTATAAGAAAGGAGACTGCCAAGGCCATCTGGGATAGTGTTTCACAGACTTTTGATCGAGTGGGTGACTCTGCTAAGGTCTACCAGCTTCACCAAAAGATTAACTCTATGAGGCAGGCTGATAGGACCATTTCTGAGTACTACAATGCCTTTCTTGGCCTTTTGGAAGAATATGACCATTACAGGGATCTCCACTTGAAGGACCTAGAGGTTGAGGGTAAGGTATATCGGACTCTTGAAAAAGAGCATGTCTTCACCTTACTTGGTGGCCTGAACCCTGACTATGAGCCCATCAGGCTTCAGATCTTAGGCCGGTCTCCCTTTCCATCTCTTAGTGAGGTCTGTAGTTACTTACAGAGTGAGGAGACTCGGCGTGTTGTTATGGAGCCAACTTCAGTATCCTTTCTTGAGAAGTCAGCCCTTAACTCCAGTTCTTCCAGAGACACCCGTGGAGGTGGTAGAGGCCCGGGGCCTAACCGAGAGGTAGCCAATACAGTGGAGACAGTAGGTGCCAGTGGAGTTGGTCGAGACTGGTTTAAATGTGATCATTGTGGGAGAACTGGACACACCAAGGATACGTGTTGGTCTCTTCATGGCTGTCCTCTTGGCACACGTGGTCGTGGTGGCCGTAGAGGGGGAGCTTGAGCTCACACTGTGATGACTGAGGTAGATGCTACACAGGATGACTCCGCCTTTATGGATACAGTGGTTCACCGGGTCATGTCACAGCTTAGCACATCTTCTATACCTTCTGTAGCCAACTCCTCATCATCCTCAGCTTTACAGGTCTCTACTTCAGCCTCTACTGCAGCCCAGTCTTGGGTCATTAACTCTGGTGCCACTGACTATATAACTGGTACATCCCATAATTATGATTCCTATACCATTTGCTCTGATAAGGATAAGGTTAGGATAGCTGATGGCTCCCTATCCTCCATATCTGGTAAGGGTAGTATTCCTGTCACCTCATTTATTTCTCTTACTTCAGTTCTTCATGTTCCTAACCTTACAGTTAATCTTTTATCTGCGAGTCACTTGACGAAATCATTGAATTGCTGCGTCACATTTTTCCCTTCTCACTGTCTTTTTCAGGATTTGGTGACGAAGAGGATTATTGGTAGTGGACGTGAAGAGCAATGCCTTTATCTTTTTTATCCTTTTTTGCCCATAGCTCAGTCTTATGTGTGTGGCCGTACTGATAGTAGTTCTGTGGAGTCTGTTATGTTTGGGTGAATAAAAATATCATTATTAAAGAAAAGGAAAAACAACCCTCAAATAGGAGGGAGAGGAGAACAAGACAAAGAACAAAAGCCAAGGGACTCAAGCAGAAGAGCCCGCAGCAAGGAGGGAGATGGAAGGGATAGCCCAGGAGACAACAATAAGCCTGTTCCTTGGGGTGTCCTTACAAGAAGAAGGAGCAACCGAAGTGAGTTTGGAAGTAATTTCAAAGGAGATGGATTTCCAAATCTGGCTTAAAGTGCGGGATTTGGTAGTCCATTTCCTTAAATTACGCTCCATCCAAATATGGTTGATCGTAGCACAAAAAGCCATCCTACCAACTACATCACAGAGAGAAGAACCTCCAAAGGTCATATCCACCCAAAGCCATTCTCTATCAAAGGGGAGAATCCTACGAGTCCTTGGCCAGCATTTGGCAAGAATGCCTTTCCAAATGGATTTGGAGAAAGGGCACTCAAAAAAGAGATGGTTTGAATCTTCAACCCTGTTCCAACAAAGATCACAGGAAGGAGAGACCAAGATGTGTCGATGCCGGAGAAAGGACTGCGTTAGAAGGCAGTTGGAGAAGACTCGCCAGACCGTGAAGCAATGCCTGGAGATATGATGCTTGAACCAAACAAGCTTCCTCCAAGGAGCAAGAGGTTGACGAGTTCGAATAAGATCCCAAGCAGCTTTGGAGCTGAAAGTACCCGAGGAGTTTGGCCTCCACATCACATAATCACCCCTCAGAATGGGTCTTCTTTGAATGGAAGGTAGCAGATTCCAAATGGGAGCAAGCTCCGGAATGGTATTTGGAGGAGGGACCTAACCATTTCCATCAATAATCTCAGCCACCAAAGCATTTCTAGGAAATCCAGAGCCATAGATAATTCTGGAAGTGACTTGGTGGAGGAGAATGCCCAAAGGGTGCCAATGGTCCAGCCACAAGGAAGTGGAGTTTCCATCACCAATATGAGAGGAAATGGAACCAAGAACAAGGGGCCGGGAGGATGGAATACTACGCCAAACCCAGGAAGCATCCGAGGGGGTGGAGACAGTCCAAATAGAATCCGACTTGAGCAACCCCGAATAAATCCAATGAACCCAAATACTTTTTTTCCTTGAAGCAATCTTCTAAACCAGCTTGATGATTCCTGCTAAGTTCACTTCTTTAATCCTTCTGATACCCAATCCTCCCTCGGCAAGAGGAAGGCAAACTGAGGCCCAACTGATAGGGCGGAGGAATCTAGTGGAATCAGTTCCTTTCCAAAGAAAAGAAGCCATGGGGGATTCCACAGTTTTGATGATGGAAGAAGGCAGCCCATATATCCCAGACCAGTAAATATAAGAAGCATGAAGCACAGACTTGATGAGAACCAAACGACCCGCATAAGAAAGAAGTTTACCCTTCCACAGTTGAAGTCGTTTCCTGATGAGGTCCAACATAGGGGTACAATGATGGGCTGATAATCTGGCTGGAATTAAAGGAAGGCCTAAATATTTGACTGCAAGTTGGCCAAGTTGAAAACCACAGATAGCTTGCAAAGGGGCTTTTTCTAGCTCAGGGATCCCAGCTAAAAAGAGAAGAGACTTTGTAGGATTGATCTGGAGGCCCGAGAGCTCGTGGAAGTGCTGCAAACAGTGCATAATAGACTCAAAAGAAGTGATGGAGGCCTTTGAGAAGATCATGAGGTCATCAGCGAATGCAAGATGGGAGAGCTTGAGGGCTTTGCATTTAAGGATGGGGATAATGAGTTGCTGATCCGTGAAAGATTGAATCTTCTGAGATAAGATTTCCATAGCCAAAGTGAAGATATAAGGGGAGAGAGGGCACCCTTGATGAATCCCCACAGTAGAAGCAAAGTACCCCGCCGGGCTGCCATTAACAAGCACTGAGAATCTCGGAGAAGAAATACAGCAATATATCCAATGGATGATAGCTGCAGGGAAACCCATCTTGATCAACATCTTTTCAATGAAGTCCCATCTCAGAGAATCGAAAGCTTTGTGGATATCAATCTTCATAAGAGCAGCTGGAGCATGGTTTTTCCTCTCAAACCCTCTCACAATCTCATGACAAAGAAGGATATTATCCGATATGTTCCTGCTGGGGATAAAAGCTGACTGATTTTCACTAACAAGGAGCTCCACCACCATCTTGAGCCTGAATGCCAAAATTTTTGCTATGAATTTATAGAGCTGATTGCAGAGAGCAATGGGTTTGAAGTCCGGCATAGCTGAGGCTCCTTTTTTTGGAATAAGGCAAAGGAAAGTATGGTTTACTCCTTTGATTTGGCTAGGGTTGAGAAAGAAGCTTCTAATAACATTTATAAGATCATCCTTAATAATGCTCCAAGAGGCTAAAAAGAACCCCATACTGAAACCATCCGGACCAGGGGCACAGTTCACCTTGAAAGAGTAGATAGCAGTTGTGATTTCCTCCTCCAAAGGAATGGCACCAAGGGACTGAATTAGCTCCAAAGGAATAAATTTGTTGAGAAGATCATTGGGGATAGGATCTGCAGCACCCAGGGGACCATTGAAGAGATCCTTATAGTAGGAAGCAGCCATATCTTTGATATCTTTCACATTAGTAATGGGAGAGCCATCAGGACCAGCCAGCTGTAAAATGGCATTGAAATTAGATCTAGACTTCAGGGATCTATGGAAGTAGGCTGAATTGGAGTCCCCTAACTCCAGCCATTTAATTCTAGCCTTCTGCCTTAAGAAACTTTCCTCTTGAGGGAGGAGAACCGATAGGTCAAGGGAAGCAGCCTTTTCATCAGCAGCAAGTTGGCTGTTCAGGGGGTCCAGTTGAATATGCAGCTGAATGGATGAGAGTTTATCCTTACAATCTTGGACCTGCTGGGAGATGTTGCCGAAAGTGCTGGAATTCCAAACTTTAAGAGCCTCTTTCACATTTCTGAGCTTCCTAGCAAAAGCAATAAGGGGAGAAGAGAAAGCTTGGACAGGTTTATCCCAGGCCCAGCAAGAAAATTTGGATGGGCAGACCACATGTCAAAGTACTTAAATGGTTTAGGACCAAAGGAGGTATAAGGCTGTATAGAGAGAGAGATGGGACTATGGTCAGAAATACTGGGGGTATCAAAAGTAGCAGAGGAAGAGGGAAAGGAGGTAAGCCAAAAATCATTGACCAACACACGGTCAAGCTTGCGGTCAATGCGATGAATCCCAGCCCTTTTATTGCTCTAAGAGAAAGCGGGACCAGTCCAATGAAGATCATCCATGCCCAAGTCATCAATATAATCATTGAGAGCAGCCATAGAATCAAGATCAACAGAGTCACCCCTCTGCTTTTTATGCCCAAATCTGATAACATTAAAATCCCCTCCTATGCCCCAAGGAGAAGGACCAATAAGATTTGCAATATTGCGAAGATTATCCCATAAAATTGACCTCTGTAGGTGGCAGTTGGAAGCATAAATAGCAGTAAAAAAGAAAGAGAAATGGTTGAGGCAGTCAGAGAACCTTAAATGGAGTAGTTGAGCCGAGGAGGAGACCAAGGAGACCTGAATTTTTTAAGAATCCCATAAGACCTAGATGCGTCCATCAGTGTGGTGGGAGTAGTTGGATAGGAAAGACCAACCTGGAGCTATAGAGTTCAAAATTTTTGCAGCATGTGGCTCTTTTACATGGGTTTCCAGCAGACAGCAAAAAGTGGATTGGAGAAGATGGATATGATCTCTGACTGTAGCTTGTTTGCTCAGGGAGTTAATACCCCGAGTGTTCCACAGAATACCGTGGTTCATTTGGACAAGGGGGGAGGTTGCACCTAGCATCCCAGAATTCGAGATAGCATGCCGCGAGAAGAGGAGGATCTTCGGTGGCGACGGTTGTAGCCAGCAGCAGGAGATATGCAGGGGATAGTCGAAGAGAGGGGAGATCGGGTGAAGGAGATGAGTGGGGCTTACGAGTTATCTCCATGGAACTAACCAACTGACCCGACCCGAGGGATCCGGGGCTAAAGGAATCAGGAGTTGGGTCGTCGAGAGGAGACATCTTTTTGAATTTTTTTCTTGTGATTTTTTTATTTCTTTTTGATGGAGGGCTTTTTTGGTAAATGAGAGTTAGGGGACAAAGAAGAAGGGGAAAAGCAAGTCAAGGGTGGGCCCCTCAGAAGAAACAAATAAAGGGATATCACTCTCTGAAGAGGGAGAGATGGAAACATTTGCATTGTCACTCGTCGAGGCTAACACAGAAGGAGGAGGTGCGATAGTCGATGGCGGAGCAGACCCAGGTACCAAAGGGGACAAAGGGGAAGGGTTCGCCTCCAGAGCAGGTGCGTCAGAGAAGCGAGCATCAGAGGTGCCAGCAAAGGAGCCAGGAGGATGTTCATCCATCGGAGACGCCATTCGCGATCTGGTACGAGGAGCAACAAAGTCGAGGCCTTTCTCGATACAAGCTCCAGGATCAGACTCCAACAGGTCGTCGTCAGATAAAGGAGCAAAAGGGTTTTGCCCGCTGGATAAAGGAGGGATACCCAGTATCTTGCCTTGAGGAGCTCTGGCACACACGGCTAAGATTCGACGACGATGGCGAGATCTGGTTCCGCCTCAGGTGAGAGGTGAATCGAGATGGAGCTACGGAGGTGGCCTTGCGATTTTCCAATGGAGGAAGAGTCTCGGTGGTGAGCAAAGGGCGATATCATGCCCAAACTTCTTACGAGATGAGACATTGGGGTGGTTTCTACTCATAGTGGACCTCCTGTTCGAAGGAATAGTTCTCCCCTTCATTTACAGTGATGAAAGTGGGCATGGTTCTTCAACAAACACTTCGACGCAAATTCGAGCATAAGCCAGTCGAAGTTTTCTCATCGTACGCATATCTGAGAATAACGGCTTACCCAAAACTAAGCCAACAGAGCTTAAGCCATCAGTGCACCAGTAGTATAGAGGGAGTCCAGGAAGCAAGACCCAGAGAGGAATGACTGAGAAATCAACCCGGCGCAATTGCAGATGGCGGTGCCACTGTCGAAGAAAGATAGGTTTCTTTCCAACCTGAAGGGTCACCCTCAAGCACACGGTTCCTGTCGTGCTCGTCAGAGAATTGGCAAATAAAGAACCCGTTGTCCAGCAGATGGGTATCCAAAGTTCCATTAGTCCTCCATTGCTTTGAGAGGGAGTTTTTAACAATGTGAAAGGGGGGGGCGAGAGCCCAGAAAGTGACCAACTAAGCAGGATTCCCAGAGCTGAGCTTCAGTCCCAAAAGAATCAGGGGGCAAACTGCAACCTTAGAGGACCCGATAATGGAAGGGGAAACGAAGTGGAGGGGGAGGCCAGCAGAGGAGTGGGAAGCTTGGAGGGAGGAGTTGAAAAGGGAAGTCCATTTGGGTTGGCCGGAGGACACAAGGGAGGTAGGGATGGTGGCGACAGGAGGTGAAGGAGGAGGAGGGGGGGAAGGCGATTGGGAAGGCATTTCAAGAAGGACCAGGGAATGAGTTACCGGAGTGTCGGAGAAGGAGGAGCTACCAGAGGAGGAGGGGAGGGGAGGTCATCTAATGGGTGGTAACCTTGTTACTTGGAGAAGCAAGAAGCAGGCTGTTGTGGCTCATTCTAGTACTGAAACAGAATTTCGTCCATGAGAACTAGAAAGTTACTTTTGTAAAAATAGAAGGTTTATGTAGCTAGGATTCTCTTCTCTCCCTCTTTCTATTTTTTCTCTTTTTTCTTAGGAGTAAAGCATTGTAAAGGAGAAAGGAGAAGAGAATATTCTCTTTTCTTAGGGAATATTTCTCCTGCCACTTCCCTCTTCTCCCTTCTTCTCCCCTTCCCCCTATAAATACCCCTTGTCCTTTGGGTTGTAACAAGTTAGTTCTAGTTCAGTTTTTTTTAGTTAGTTTTAGTTTAGTTTTAATTCAGTTTTTAGTTCAATTTATTAGTGAAATTTCCTCTTCTCTTCTTCTAGTTTTGGCTTTCTAAGTTCTAGTGTGATTTCATGCTTTCAATTTCATGGTTGTAATGGTTTTGATTCATGCTTTAATTTTATGTCTTCAATATGTTTGTAATAATTCTAGTTTAGTTTCAAGCTTTCTAGTCTAAGTTCCTAAGTTGATGACAAGACTTGGAGATTTAGAAGAGGAAGCCATGCAAGGTTTGTTCAAGTATTCAAGCTTTTCAATTACATTCATGCAAGCAATTTCACTCCGTGTCAAGCACATCCAGGTTTTAACTCTCTAAACTCTTAATCTCATTCTCCCTCTCTTCTATCTCATTCTCTTCTTCTTCTTTTATTTTTTTTATGTGGTTGTGGTGTGTGGCTGCAATTTATCCCTTCCAATCCGCGTTAGTTTGATAGGTTAGATGGATATGTGTTCGGACGCCAATTTAATTCGTTAGATGCTTGTGAGTTAGGACGTGTTAGTTTAATCATCATTAGTTTAATTTAGTACTTTAATTAATTTGGTTCACTTTGCATTGCTTTAAAGTTACTGAAATAGAGTGGCATACAACTCCTCGTGTTCGACCCATAGCTACGATTGACCCGTACGTTTGCGGTATTATTTTAACTCAAATACAAACCAACGATGTCCAAAAATTAAAGTCTTACGACTAGGGCCCCAAACATCAGAATGAACCACATGGAAAAGGGAAGAACTTTTTTTAGAACTAGAATAAATTGAACGTGTCTGTTTAGCCAGTACACATGCCTCACAATAAAATTCATCTTTATTACAACCCTTGACTAAGGCTGGAAACAAATGAGACAAAGTTCCTAATGGGGGATGACCTAATCTAGAGTGCCATTGGTAAAGTTCAGAAGAGACCAATGAATTTTGATGAAGTGGAGAAGGTATGGTTGATGGAGAAGGACGACCATCATCAAGCAGGTACAATCCACCTTGCACTTTACCACATCCAATCATCTTCCCTGTCACCAGATCCTGAAAAACACAGTGAGAAGGAAAATAGGTTACTTTGCAATTAAGGTCACGAGTAAGACTACTAATGGAAAGAAGATTAGTAGTAAAATTAGGAATGTGTAAAACTGAAGACAAAGTAAGGGAAGAGGTGCAATTAATGGATCCTTTTCCAAAGATGGAGGAAAGGGAACCATCAGCTACCCTGACTTTATCCTTCCTTGAAATAGGAGAATAACGATGAAAAAGACTATAAGATCCAGTTATGGGGTTTGTAGCACCAGAATCTATGATCCAAGGATGGGATGCTATAGAAGCACAATGACCACCAAATGGGATACCTGACCGAGCAAAATATGAACCTGAAGCAGCAAAGGAATTGGCAGGAGCTGATGTAGTAGAAGCAACAGCACCAGAAGTCTTTAGCATACGTAGGAATGCCTGTAGATCTTCTTGCGATAGACCAAGATTAGTAGTAGGAGCTGTAGTAATAGTCTCAGTGTGATGAGCCTTGTTCTTTGGTTTTTTCTTAGAAGCCCATTTTGCTTCAAAATCAGCTGGTTTCCCATGGAGTTTCCAACACTTCTCTTTGGTGTGGTAGGGCTTGTGACAGTGCTCACCAGTGCCAGTAGTAAAATCACCAAGAGAAAGGTTTCCAGTAGGTGCAGGAGTATTCGGGGCAGCAGCCTGGAGGGCTGATCTGTCAGTGGTAGAAGGATGTAACATAGCAGCCCTACGATTCTCTTCAGAGGAGACCAAGGCATAGGACTGTTCAAGTGTGGTAAAAGGAGAATGGCCCAACACTTGAACACGAATCTGGTCATACTCCACATTCAACCCTGCCAAGAAATCATAGACCCTGATCTTGTCCACATGTTTCTTATAAGCAGTAATGTCAGCAACTGTAGTAGGGTGGAAATCAGAGAAGTGGTCCAATTGTTGCCAGAGGCTGTGTCGGGTAGCATAATATTTGGAGACGGATAATTCTCCCTGAGTAGTGTGAAGGACCTTCTTCCTAAGTTCATAAACCTGGGTATCATTGCCAAGCTCATTGTATATTTCTTTGCAAGCAGACCAAATCTGAAAAGTTGTGTCAAGGAGAAGAAATCCATGTGCAAGGTCTGAAGTCATAGAACCAATCAGGTATGACATGAGAACCCCATTGTTGGCAAACCACTTACTTTGAAGAGGACCTGGTGCAGTCGGCATAACACTGGTGCCATCAATATGGCTAGTAAGCCCATGGCCAGCAATAGCAAAGGCTGTAGATCGAGGCCATAACAAGTAGTGGGATCCATCCAGTTTGATGGGATTAGGAGGAAAAGTGTAGTAGTCAGTTTTGCCTTGACCATCCTGATCAGAAGTAGCAGTGGAAGAGATTGAGTCACCCATACTTGTAGCAGAGAAACCCAAATCGTAGAGAGGGGCTGTTGTGAAGAGAACCCCCACAAATACTCCAAGATAAAGGCTGGAAATTGGAGGAGAGACTGCTGGAAATATAGTAATAATTGTCTCCAAAAATCAGCAACAGCAGCCTGGGCAATCCCCTAGATCGACTTTTTCAGGGTTTTGAAAAAAACCCTGAATATGTTAAGATCAATGTAGGAGAGAATGGAAGCAAAAACTCACTGGAATGACCTGAAACTTGGATCGAGTGGCCTTCTAGTAGTGCTGAATCACCCTTCCAAAAATCAGCATCAACAGAGAACAGTAACCCTAAGATCGATATTTGCAGGGTTTTAGGAAAAAACCCAGATGGGAGCAAAAATCGATAGGGAGAGAGAGTCTTCAGTATGGCTGGAGATAGAACCTTGTCCAATAAATCTGCTGTAGTTCCTGAGCTTCAATAATTTGGAGAGATCCCTTGGGAGATAAAGTTGAATCAGTCCAAAAATTTGAAGGCTTCAAATTTCGTAGGCAGGGTACACAAGCTTCTATCAATTCTGAAATTTTATGACATGAATGAGGTGATGGAGGGCTGCAACTGGAGCTGTAGATCACCTCATCAGTGCTGCCCTAATGGGAGAATGAAGAACAAAGGGAGAAGGGTGGAAGAAGAAGAAGAAATTGAGAATGGAAGAGAGGAGAGTTGACCTAATTCGAAACCTGCTCTGATGCCATGTTAACAGACCTGAATTAGGGAATAAGGCTTGGATAGATTGATGTGATCATCCAAGCTCTTTATTTATAATAAGAGGAATAATTACATGGACATAACTACCCTCATATAGCCGACATAGGCTGTACAGGAAATAACAAGAGAAATAAATGGCTGAAAAGTCCAGAATACCCCCACGGTATTCTGACCCATACATTCTAACAGTTAGGGGAGGGTTTCTCTCTAACTCACGATTCTCCATACGTCTCTTCTTCTTTCTTCCTCTCTTCCTCTCTTCTTCTCTTCTTCTCTTCTTCTTCCTCTTCTTTCTTTCCAGCTTTCATTCCTTGTTCATTTGATTAAATCATCCTACATCTGATTTCCAACTTGGTATCAGAGCTGGTTTGAGAGTCGACCAAGCTCGCTGTGTCTCTACACCTCTTTTTTTGGAACCCTAGAAAGGTAAAGGGTTTCAATAGAGGCTGCACTATGTAAAGATCCTATACATTGAAGCTTCATTGGAGTTTTATTCACCAAACCGAAGTATAATGGAGGAGATTTGAGAGCTGTTTATGTGTTTTGAACCTTAGAATCCAAATACAGAATTTCCGCCAGTTTTTTTCTTCTCAGGCTCAATTCTCCTTCATTCTGTCTCTATTTGGGCTGGAACTAGGGCTGTTAGAATCGCCCAGAAGTGTGCTTCCCAATCCCTAGGGACTCGGTTGCTGAAAGTGTGTGCTTTGGGAGCACCACTCTTCTTTCCCTCTGCTGGACAGGTACCGTCAGGCAAGGATTTAAGTATCGGTATCGGGTATCGTATCGGTCAGGCGATTTTAAGAGACGTCGTATCGTATCGGAGATACGGATCGTATCGTATCGTATCGGAGATATGTATCAATCGGTGCAGAAACACATAAAAATGATCAAAATACACATGAAAATACACTTTTGGACACAAAAAATAATATAAACAAGCAATTTGTGTCATATATCATGCATATATACTAAGAATTGTGAATAATCAATAACCAGACAAGTGCGACACTTTAAAATTGTTATAAAAGATTAAAAGATGAAATTCCTTACATGTAGAGTCACTCTATTGCCATGAAGAATGTCGGGGTGGATCAAAGTCATGTCTGTAAGGGTCTTTAACAATAGGAGCGACTAGGATGATGTTGTGTACTGTCCGAACATAAGCACAATACTGAGCCCAGTCAAAATACTGATGGTAGTGACTCTCCCACTCATAGTAAAATCGTGTGTACTGCTCTGGAGTGGCTAATGTCACGACAGCACTAGGTTGTGCTTGTGCTTGATTCTCTCCGTATCCATAACTTTCATACCCTACAGAAGCCCTATGTCTATAGCCTGAAGAAGAACCTGATGCATAATGCCCATGGCCTGATGAAGCACCAGCATAATCAGAACTAATGCTAAGTGACTCCATGCCACTCATAAGCACATCACTATCATATGGATTGTGGGAGCGCTTGGCAGACTTGCCCTTATGCGGCTTCCGCGAGTAAGTCTTATGGCCAGCAGGCTCAGGACCATGATCTATATCTTGGGTAGTATTTGTGTATCCTGCCTCACATGTGAACTGAACCCCGGCACGATGTTGTGAAGCCTCATGGCCACCACCACTACCTCCAGTACCACCACTACCTCCAGCACCATGGCCACCACCACTACCATCATCATCATCATCATCATCATCAGCAGCAGCAACAGCAGTAGTAACAGCAACAGAACCACCACCACCACCATCACCATCACCATCACCATCACCATCACCATCATCATCACCATCGTCGTCTTCATCCTCATCATCAACATGTTGTTGAGTTCCTCCATACGGCAGGACCTCGTCCTCCTGACTAAACCTTCTTCAGAGCTACTTTCATTTTCTTCAACATTAGGACAAGGATCTTGTGATGGTGGCTGTGTTGCATCCTCACCTATCTGTTGAATGATCCTCTCTATCACTGGATCAGGTTTGGTTGTCTGGCGATCCTCACTTAATTGATCCATCACCAATACCTTATCGGTATCTTCTATCCATGCTCTAACTGGATCTTCATCGTCCAGTAGGTGGTTGATGTCGATTGGGTTGACATCTACATCATCTCCTTCTCTTTCTAACTCTGAATATTTAAGCTTCAGCTTCATGTTGTAATGGACATACACTAGCTTCTCCAACTTTGAATAACTGAGACGATTCCAAGGTTTGGTGTGTATCAACCCGAATGTACTCCAGTTACGTTCGTAGCCACTAGAGGATGCCGTCAGGGATAATACTCGAATTGCAATTCGGGTTAAGTGTAGAGCACTAGTACCCCCATAATTGAGCCACCAATCAGCTGCACAATAATAAATGAAATATTAAAAGACAAAACCTTAAAAAAAATTTTAAATGATATAATAAATTAGGTAAACCTAACTTACCTGGGTGTTGTGTGCTCCTAGCATGGATAGCCATTCTATCAGCAAAACCATGAGTGGCCTCCCGAAAATACTTAGCCTAGAGTGGTGTTAAAAAAATATATATATTAGTTCCACTTTCACCAATCACTCTATTCTTGGTTTCAATCATTTATACAACTAATTTAACTCTAACCTCATCCATGGCAAGTGTGGCCTTCGCTACATCTGGCTCCATTCTGTTCACAACATTCCTTAGGGCACGCAATAGATCCGGTCTACACCCTATATCATTGGAGTATTGGATATCCGGATTCAAATAATATGCTACACATGGTTTGTAATGAATGGTTAGAAACCTAGAAATTCTAACAATAAATAAATAAATAGTAACTTACTAACTACTAAGTGTTTAAAATGAAACCAAAGTCATATACTTATAAGATTACCTGCCCAATGAACATCTTGAACCAACATATTTTCCCATCGATCGGATATAATCTTCAAATACTTCTTGTTTGATGTTGGGTTATTCTCATGTATTTTTCTCTTCACACATTCCATGGCCTCTACCATCTTACCCATGGTCTGCTCTTTATCCCCATCAACCTCTCAAAGCAGACAAAAGAATGGTATCATAACATTATAAAGTCGGCCCATTGCAGCCCAAAACTTTGAGGAGGTGACTTTGCATAATTGCTAGTCAACCACTCAGTAGAGGTGAACATCTGTAGCAGCCCATGCTTTCGGAAAATGAGGCTATCAATTGCAATGTAATTTGTTGCAAATCTTGTTGTTGCAGGCCTCACTAAATCCCCTTGTGTGTAACTCCTCATCAATGCCAAAACCCAACTACGGTTGTAAATAAAGTTGGTGATTTTCCTTGCATTACCAACCAACTTTTGGACCTTGGGCAATTCTCCTATGTCCTTGAACATCAAATCTATGCAATGAGCTGCACATGGTGTCCAAAATAGATGTTGCCTCTTTAACATAAGCAACTGACCAGCCTTCTTGAAATTTGTTGCATTGTCAGTTACTACTTGGACAACATTTTCTTCTCCTATGTCCTCCACAACTTCATCCATTAACTTGTACAAGTAATTGGCATCTTTGATTTCACTAGATGCATTGACCGACTTGTGGAAGATCGTCATTCCATCACAGTAGATAAGAAAATTGATGATGGATAATCTTGTTGGTCCACTCCATCCATCACACATGATGGTCACTCCATATAGTGGCCACTTCTCCTTGAACCTCTCTACATACTCATGCTCCTCTTGGACAATATCATCCAAGTAAGGCCCAGCAATCTCATGAGGTGTGGGTGGCTTAACATTTTTCCCACACCGCTGAATCTCCTTTACCATGGCCTTGAAGTGAGGATCTTTGGCCTTATGTGGTGGAATCATAGAACTGTGGAACCATCTAGAGATTGCTCTACCTATCCTTTTACTAAGTGTTTTGGGTTGAAAGTTTTCTTCAATCCTCTGTTGGCTAGCATCCCTTGCTCTATAGACATTAGGATCCATGTCTCTGATATCTGGGCTCTTCTTTCTCTTACCCTTACCACTCTTTGTAAACCGGTCAAACATCCCCTTCACACTAGTTGCTCTACTAAGGCCAACAGGCTGGTTACCCTTACTTAGAGATGGACGACAAGAGGAGCCAACACCAATATCTACACGGCCCTGGCTGGGTCGAGCTGATTGACTTCTAATCAATTGCTCAGCTCTCCATTGTTGCTCTTTTGCTTCATGTCTTGATTGTTTCATCGCTAATGCCAACTCTGGGTCCTCCTTTGCTTCCATATCCGATCCTTCATAATCTTCAAAATCTTCCATCAAATTTTTCACCAATGCATCAACATCATCATGTGCTTGCTTGGATTTTTTTTTGGAATCTCTAAGGTGTTTTTGCATTGCCCTGCTTAACTCTACAGGGCACTTTGTACACTTGGAAACATTTCCATATCCTCCTGCCATGTGCTCTTTTTGCCGAGTTACCCCACCTCCAAGATGTTGGGTGTCACAGAAGTTGCACTGTGTATGCAATCTATTATTGTTTATTTTGGTACAATAAGACCACCCAATGTCTTGTTGTCGCGGCATCGTCCTAAATACCAAACAAAAGTAGATAACTATATAAGATATATATTAAACAATATTCAAATCCACACATCAATAATTTATTATTTATACAAGTATAGACAGACATTATGAAGCATGTCATGCATTGCATCATTTCATGTATTTACTACCTAGCAAAGTTGCCCAAAACAATATTTAAACATTTTTATATTTTCTACAACTAGTTACACATTATTTAATTTTTTAAATAATGAAAAAAAATGACATAATGTACTACATATATGAATCTAAGTCTTTGATTCTATTTCAGCCAATTATACATTTTATCAAACTATAATGAAAGAGTATAGATGGAAAAATCAGATTTTTTACATTTTTTAAAGTATTTTATAAATTCAGAAAATACCCACAAAAAAAAAAAAAGACAGATTTAGGGTAAATGTATAATCTTCTTGGGATGTCATACATCTATACATAATGTACTCCATATCTTATAAACATTACCATTTGTTTTAAAGTTAAGAAGAAAAAAAAAAAATTCATTTTAAAGAAATAATTTTCGGTTTTGGGTAAAAATGGTCAAAGAAACATGGATTTGAAACCAAATCTTTGTAAATGCATACAAAGAATGCAATTTCTATGTTTGTTTTAAATATTCTCTTTGATTCATACCAAATAACATACCAATAATCAAAGACTAAAGCAAAAGATTCAAGTTTTTTTCAAAAAACTTACCTAACCCTTCAAGAACAGCTTTTGAATTCGAATGTGGGCTGTTAGATCCACCAAATGATGTGATTTCATCTCCTCTAAGTTCGTTTTTGGCAACGAATTGAAAGCCCTCAAGAAATCTTACCCAAAAAGCAAGTTTAAATGTGTTTTGGAAGGGTTTCTCAAAGCTGGGAAGAGCTTTTTCCGCCAAGACTGCTAGAAATCGAGTTTTAGGTGAAAAGAATGAAATGGCCATGTGTTTTTTAAGTTAACGATACGTATCGAGACGTATCGAGTCGTCTCGATATGTATCGGTCGATACATATCGATACATATCGAGACGACTCGATACCTCTCGATACATATCGATACATATCGAGACGACTCGATACGTCTCGATACATATCATTTTTTAAATATAATAAAATAATCTTTTTAAAAAACTCTCGGCTGTATCGATACGTACTGATCGTATCGGTACGTCTCGATACAGTCGAGACATTTGCATTTTTTAAAAAAAAAGATACGTCTCGGCCTGTATCGTATCGACCACGACCAATACCAAGACGTATCGGCCGAGACGATATGATACGGTCCGAGACTTAAATCCCTGCCGTCAGGTCCTTTTTTTCCTCTGTTTTGTTTGAAATTCCATGTAAAGGCCTGAATGGATACTATTTGTTGAAGATCTATGTTATATGGAATGTATTGGCTGTTATAGATTGAGACTGTGTTGCTCGAAATGTGTTCAACTTGTGTTTTCTCCATTGGACTGCTGTACATTGGTTGTTGAAAGTGCTTAGCTGGCTTTTTTTTCCATCAAGAGTGTGCTCTCGGTTTCCTTGCTGTTTGATGATTTGATTCTTGAGGTTGGGTTGAGGTTGCTCCCCCCTTGTACAAGATTTTTTCTGAGCTTTGTTTTTTGGCATATTTTCCACCATGACTGAAAATGGTTCTGAAGTTAGTGGGCCTGTGGGAGCTACTAGTGGCAGCTCAACTGGAATGACTCTTCCCACCACGGCTGTCTTTGAAAACCCCAATGCTCAACTTTCTATTGTGAAACTCAACAGTACCAACTACTTGGACTGGTCTCGATCAGTGAAGTTGTCCCTGCGCAGTAGGGGAAAGTTGGGGTATATTATAGGCTCCATCAAGGCGCCTGCTTCTACCGAGCCAGACTACCTAAAGTGGGAGACTGAGAACTCCACTGTTATGACCTGGCTGATATTCTCCATGAAACCTGAGATCGGTAGGAGGTTTAGGAGTAAGGAAACTGCGAAGGATATTTAGGACGGTGCTTCCAGGATTTATGATAGAGTTGGTGATTCAGCCAAGGTGTATCAAATCCTCCAAAAATTATCCATACGAAACAGGGTGATCGAAGCATATCTGACTACTACAACTCTGTATTAGCTTGTGGGAGGATTATGATCACTACGGTAATCTCCAATTGTCCAATTCTGAGGATGAGGCCAAGGTTCACAGGAAAGAAGAAAAGGAAAGGATCCTTATTTTACTTGGTAGTCTTAATCCTGAGTATGAGCCTCTTTGCTTTCAGTTCTTAGGGAGGTCTCCTCTCCCATCACTGGATGAAGTGTGTAGCTACTTGCAAAGTGAGGAGACTAGAAGAGGATCCATGGACACTGCCCCATCACTGGAGAGATCTGCTCTCGTTTCTAATTCCCACTGTGACCAGAGAAGTGGGGGGAGAGGTCGAGACAGATTTAAATGTGACCTTTGTGGAAAGTTGGGGCACACTAAGGACAGGTGTTATGCCCTTCATAGGCAGCCTCCTAGTAGGCGTGGTGGATCATTTGGTACCCGAGGTGGTAAAACCGTGGGAGCTCGAGCCCATTCTATGACAGCTGATACAGAGTCACCTGGACCACAGCCTGATCTGGATTTTCTCTCCAGAGAAGATATTGTAGCACTTCGTCGGATGATGTCCCGACTTGGTCAGCCTTCTATTACTTTTACAGCGTTAGACTCGGCCTCAGCCTTGCAAGCCTCTACATCTACCCCCTCCACTGCTCCCACTTGGGTCGTGGACTCTGGTGCCACAAACCATATGACTGGTATGTCTCAGTGTTATGACTTTTATTCTATTTGCTCCGGTAAAGATAAGGTTAGAGTTGTCGATGGTTCTTTTTCCTCCCTCTGGTAAGGGTAATGTTCGAGTCACTTCTTCTCTCTCTTGATTCTGTACTTCATGTTCCCAATTTTGCCACTAACCTATTATCTGTCAGTCATTTAACTAAATCCTTGAACTGTTGTATCACTTTCTTTCCTTCTCATTGTCTCTTTCAGGATTTGGTGACGAAGAGGGTTATTGGCAGTGGACGTGAGGAGAAAGGACTTTACCTTCTGGAGCCCCAGCCACCTATTTTGCCTACTACTCAATCCTATGTTTGTGGCCAAACTGACAGCAATACTATGGATTCTGTGATGCTTTGGCATCAACATTTAGGCCACCCATCTTTTGTTGTTATGAGGAAACAGTTGCCTCACTTGTTTACTTCCTTTTCTTCTTCTCATGTTTTTCAGTGGGAACCATGTATTTTTGCTAAACATTATCGTACATCTTATCCCTATCATGGTAATAGATCCACTGTTCCTTTTCATATTGTGCATTCTGATGTTTGGGGACTTACTCCAAGCCTCCAACTACTTCTTTGTCTGGATACTGTTATTTTGTTTCATTTGTTGATGACTACTCCAGACCACATGGACCTTTTTAATGAAAAAAAAAGTGATGTTATGATGCTTTCAAGAACTTCTTTCAGTTAATTTTTACTCAATTTGGCACCTGCATCCAGATAGTCCGCTCAGATAAAGGGGGGGAGCACATGTATGGGGGGGCTCCAACAATTTTTTATTGATCATAGTATTATCCACCAGATTGCATGTGTTGATACACCTCTGCAGAACGGCATGGCTGAAAGAAAAAACTGCCATCTGTTGGAGGTCACTAGAAGTCTTCTTTTTAGCATACATGTTCCTAAGACTTTTTGGGGTGATGCTCTCCTTGTTGCTTCCTTTCTCATCAATAGGATGCCAACTATGCTACTTGGCTCCGAATCCCCTCTAGGAACTCTACTTCCTCAGACTCCTGCCTTTCCTCTTCCTCCCAAGGTATTTGGGTGTGTCTGCTTTGTCCATGCCAATAAATCGGCTAGGACTAAGCTTGATCCCAAGGCCCTCAAGTGCCTCTTCCTTGGTTATTCATCTTCTACTAAGGGGTATAAGTTGCTATCATCCTGCTTCCCGAAGGCGCTTTCTCTCCAAAGATGTCACCTTCTTTGAGTCTATACCCTTCTTTACTCCTTCTCATCAGCATCCTCTTCAGGGGGAGAAATCAGAGAATAGAAGGAATGAAGGGATGTTGATATCTCCTTCCTCCCACCTTTGCCTACTTCTCCATTTTTGTTTGATATTGGGAATCCTAAAGAAGGGGCTGTTATTGATATTGGTGATCAAGGGGCTGTTGTTGAAAGTGGTAAGGAGAAGGATTACCACATTCAGTACAAAAAAGGTGCATGCTTGCAGAGTACAGGAAAAAAGACATGCCAAGAGCCCTCTTTAGAGCCACATCCTAAGCTCCATCCTCCTTAGTCAAGCGATCTTCCTTCTAATTTAGATCTCCCAATTGCTACTAGAAAGGGAAAAAGAGCTTGCACTAATCCTATTGCCTAGTTTGTTTCCTATGATGTTATCTCACCTATAGGTTTTGCCTTTACCACTGCTCTCTCATCTACCACTATTCCCAAGAGCCTTACTGAGGCTATATCTGACCCGAAATGGAAGAAGGCCATGTCAAAGGAAATGATGGCCCTTGAGAAGAATGGGACATGGACTCTTGTTGATCTTCCTAGGGGGAGAGTTCCAGTTGGATGCAGGTAGGTCTATACAATCAAGTACCGATCAAATGGTACAGTGGACAGAAACAAGGCTCGGTTGGTAGCCAAGGGGTACAGTCAAGTTTATAGTATTGATTACCAAGAGACCTTTGCTCCTGTGGCTAAGCATAATTCAATCAGAGTCCTCCTATTAGTGGCAGCCAATAAAGAATGGTCACTATATCAGCTAACTGTGAAGAGTGCTTTTCTTCACAGTGATCTAGAAGAGGAGGTGTATATGCAACCTCCACCTGTTTTCAAGTCTCCTTCAATAGAAGGGAAAGTGTGTCTCCTCAAGAAGGTACTTTATGGTCTCAAACAGTTACCCAAAGCTTGGTTTGAGAGGTTTCGACAGCCCATTCTAAGGAATGGAAATTCCCAGAGTCAAGCTGACTGCACCTTGTTTATCCGGATAGGCAATAGTACAGTCACTGCTCTTATTGTTTATGTTGATGATATTGTTGTGACTGGGAATGACGAAGATGAGATAAAGAGGTTAAAGTCTTACCTGGCTGAGCAGTTTGAAATTAAGGATCTTGGACTTTTGAAATATTTCTTGGGGATTGAAGTATTAAGATCAAAGAAGGGTATCAATATTTTGTAACGGAAGTTTATTCTGGATCTATTGAAAGAGACAGGAATGTTAGGATGTAAAAGTTAGAAATGAGCTAGGATTGATTCAAGACAAGAAGTAAGAACGTAAAGGCTGAGAAGAGAAGGAGGAGAAGAGAGATGGATACAACCGTATAGGAGAGAGAATAGATTTCTCTCCCCTATATTCTTCATTAATCAACTGCTGGAATTACAAATAGCTCCCTAGGGAGGCAAAAGGAAAAAGAAGAAACATGAGACAAAATACAACTTAAGGTAGAATACAATAACCAATTACAGAAATACCCCTAAAACATAAACTCTAACACTCCTCAAACTGGAGAATAAATGTCGTACATTCCCAGCTTGAATAGAAGAGCACTGAACTAGTGAGGAATGAGTCCTTTGGTGAAGATGTCTGCCAATTGATCACCGGTCTTCACAAAGGGAGTACAAATGTACCCAGGGTCAACTTTTCTTTGATGAAGTATCTGTCAACTTCAATGTGCTTTGTTCTGTCTTGTTGCACAGGGTTGTGTGCTATACTAATGGCAGCCTTGTTATCACAATATAGTCTCATAGGTGCCTTAGTATCAAATCCCAACTCTTGGACTAGCCGTCTCAACCATAGGAGTTCACATACTCTATGAGCCATAGCTCTAAATTCTGCCTCTACACTTGACCGAGCCACAATTGGTTGCTTTTTACTCCTCCATGTGACCATATTACCACCCTTAAAAGTACAATAGCCAGATGTAGACCGTCTGTCAGAAACTGAACCAGCCCAATCAGCATCATGTAACCTTCAATTCTCAAATGATTGTTCTTGGCATATAAAAGACCTTTTCTTAGAGAGGACTTCAAGTATCCGAGGATCCTGTAAACAACATCCAGGTACCCACTCTTGGGGGCATGCATAAACTGACTCATCCCAACTGCATAGGTGATATCTGGGCGAGTCAAAGAGAGATAGATCAATTTCCCTACAAGCCTCTACTATTTCCCTGCATCAACAAGGGATGGTCCATAGTCTTCTCCTAGCTTATGATTCTGATCAATAGGAGAGTTTACTGGTTTGTAACCCAACATCCCTATCTCTTTCAACAAGTCTAGGACAAACTTCCTTTGACATATATTTATTCCCTTCTTAGACCTTGACACTTCAATACCCAAGAAGTACTTTAAGGGGCCCAAATCTTTTATCACAAACTGTTGAGCCAAGTAGGTCTTCAACCTAGCTATCTCAACCCTGGCATTTTCAGTTACTACAATATCATCAATATAGACAATAAGGGTTATGACGGTACCATTACCTCGCCGGGTAAATAAAGTGTAGTCAGCTTGGCTCTGGGAATACCCATTTTTTCAAAATGGCCTGTCTAAACCTCTCAAACTAAGCCTTTGGGGATTGCTTGAGACCATATAGTGCCTTCTTGAGCAGGCACACTTTCCCTTCAGCTGAGGAACACTTGAAGCCAGGTGGAGTCTGCATGTACACTTCCTCTTCTAGATCACTATGGAGGAAAGCGTTCTTCACATCCAACTGATACAAGGCCAATCTTGATTATCCGCCAAAGATAAAAGAACTCTTATTGAGTTGTGCTTTGCCACAGGAGCAAATGTCTCCTGATAATTGATCCCATACACCTGACTGTAACCTTTAGCCACCAACCGGGCCTTGTATTTCTCAACCGTACCATTTGATCGGTACTTGACTGTGTAGACCCATTTGCATTCAACTGGAACTCTCCCCCTGGGAAGATTAACCAGTTTCCAAGTACAATTCTTCTCAAGGGCCATCATTTCCTCAGACATGGCTTGCTTCCACTTTGGGTCAGACATGGGCTCAGTGACATTTTTTGGGATGGAAATAGAAGAGAGGGCAGCAGTGAAGGCAACACATGTAGGAGAGAGAGCATCATAGGAAACAAACTGGGCTACAGGATTAGTGCAAGCTCTCTTTCCTTTTCTAGTAGCAATGGGAAGGTCTAAATCAGAAGGAACAGAAGAAATGTTACCTAACTGAGGAGGATGTATCTCAGGATGTGGATCCAAAGAGGGCTCTTGGCAGGTCTTCTGTCCTTTATTATGTAATCCTTCACCTCTTTTGTATTTAATGTGGTAATCTTTTTCATTACCAAAACCATTTTCAACGACAGCCCCTTCTTTTTCATTACCATCATCATCACCGGAATGAGTATCAGTATCAACAACACCCCCTTCTTTGTGTTTTCCAATATCAAACAAAAATAGGGAAGTAGGCAAACGTGGGAGGAAAGGGATAGAGACAGCCTCTTCATTTCCACTATTCTCCCCCTAAAGAGGATGTTGAGAAGAAGCAAAGAAAGGGATAGATTCATAGAAGGTAACATCTTTTGAGAAAAGTCGCCTTCGAGAAGAGGGGTGGTAGCACTTATACCCCTTAGTAGAAGAGGAATATCCAAGGAAAATACATTTGAGTGCCTAGGGGTCAAGCTTAGACCGAGCACATTTGTTGACATGGACATAACAGACACACCCAAACATCTTGAGAGGAAGAGAGAAAGCAGAAGTCTGAGGAGACAACAAGTCTAAAGGGGATTTGGAGCCCAGAAGTTGAGTGGGCATATGATTGATTAAAAAGGAAGCAGTAAGAAGAGCTTCAGACCAAAAAGTTTTTGAAACATGCATGCCAAATAGGAGGCTTCTAGTGACTTCTAACGAATGGCGATTTTTCCTTTCAACCACCCCATTCTGTTGAGGGGTGTCCATACAAGCAACTTGATGGATAATGTCATGATCAGTAAAAAACTGTTGAAGCCCCCATATATATACTCCCCCAGAACGGGCAATTTGAATGCGAGTACGAAACTGGGTATAAATGAGCTGATAAAATTTTTTAAAGGCATCATAGACCTCACTTTTTTGTTTCATCAAAAAAGTCCAAGTTGCCCTAGCATAGTCATCAACAAAGGAAACAAAATAGCGATAGCCAAACAAAGATGTAGTGGGGGAAGGCTCCTAAACATCAGAGTGCACAATATGGAAGGGAACAGTAGATCTATTACCCTGATAAGGATAGCATAACATTGACTTTCAACCTCAAACTGCCATAAAAGCTCAAGCGTTAGTGGATTTTGTAATAGAATGTACTCTCATGAAGGAAGATCTGAATGCAAGGTCGAGCCAACCAAATGAGGGTACTTGGATCCTATTTGTTGATGGGTCAAGTAGCTCAGTAGGAAGCAGGGCCGGTTTAATTTTAATCAGCCCGGAAGGATTTAAGATCCAATATGTATTATGCTTCACTTTCCCTGCATCAAACAATGAGGGAATATGAGCTGAATGAAGAATTCTCCGATTTCGTCAAAAGATTCCATGAAGAAACATAGAGCTGCACCAATCGGCATAATACCCTAGAAGATGTTTTGAATTACCAAGCTAGCAACTGTCCTTTCTTTCCAGGACCCCTCAGTGTCACAATCACGGCACTCTTCTCCTCGGCACTAATGAAGTTTTGAGTGTCTAAGTTCAAAAGCCAACCCTCTTGGTATTGCACCGACCAAAACTAAAAGCGATTGAATTGGGGCATCTCGAATGCCACCTGGTATTGGATATGGTATTGGTCTCCATCAATTCTGGTTTAAATCAAATCAAAATCGGCCTAGAATTGGTCGGAATCAATTGGAATCTTAGAAATTAGAATCAAGAAGAAGCATAGATTTGTTTTTTGGAGTTTTTAATTCAAAGACTTGTAAATCTTTTTGGAAAGAGATAAGTTCCTTTGATTTCGACTATATTATTGACTAAAAGAATAACAAAATGATAAAAAATGAAGATCTAAGTGCATTCATGATTGTTTCAAAGGGGGATTTGAAAATCTTACAAAAAAAAATTAGGTATAATTGAAATTGGGATCAATCGATTCTGATCCAATTCTTTAAACCAAGAATTCTCCCACCTAGCTTAAGAGGGAGAAGCTGCTTCCAAGAGATAGAAGCAACCCACAGGTTGCTCACTACCTTATAAAAAAGGTAAAAAGATAAGGGAAGAGGTTTTCTAGTGGGCGCAGTGATAAAGGTAGGGTAATTATAGTGATAAACCTGTTGTCCCTTCTTCCAAGGCATTTACAGATTCCATGGATGATCTTGGGGAGTCAAGTTCATTTTCATCAAGCGACCCCTTCAGGGTGGCGAATTCTTCCAGTATCTCACGTCTCTGGGGGTAAAGATACTCATGATATACTCCATGCAGGTTTTCCAGGATTATGCCTACTTGCTCTTCCTCTGTGAGGTGAGGCTGCATCTGGTGAAATCTCATACCTCTTCAGACAAGTGCGTCAAATTGTACATCCCGACCCTCTATAAAGTGAGGGGTTTTCGGCCTGTCTCTTTCTCACTCGCTCACTAGTTTTTGCCAATTTCATGTACTGTTTTGAGAAGTCTTCATAGTCACCTCCCTTTATTGATTGAGCATATCCTTGGTGTATCTCAACGTGGTCCAACTGGGTGCAACAACTACTGGAAAGACTTGCAGGACTATTTATTGGAGGCTGATTTGCGTTATCTAAATTGCACCATAGGAGGGCATCTACGGTTGTAACAAGAGTGATCAATGGCATGACTTAGTCCCATCAACTTTTCCGATGAATTTGATGTTCATTACTTGCAGGAAGATGTGTTACTAAGTTTGAGAATATTTGAAGACTCTCCTTCAATCAAGTGTAGTCTAAATTGATCTCCTAGCCACAAGAGATAAGTAACTCTTATTTTCTGATATTACTTTATTATAGAGTACAACTCCAAAGTGCTCAAGGGGGCGCAATAAGTGAATGCACAACTATTACCAAAAGCCATAGGACTTCTTTATCTTGGAGGCCGATTTGCAAACTCTCGGTTACACCATAGGGAAAGTCTATAATCTTTAGAAGAGTGACAAAGTGGCAGAGATTCAGCCCTCCAGCATCTTGAATTATGAGAATCTATTGTGATTCTTATCAGTATTATGACAAAGCTTTCTTATCTTATTTTAATTAATCTTGATCTGTGGGGGATGACTCACAAAATCAATCAAGTTATCAGAACTTAAAAACCAAGGAAAGGTTAACATGAAGAACCATAAAAGGAGTGCAATTACTCCATTCTTCAACCTCACCCCATTCAAAGCCCAACAACCATAGGGTGGGAATAGCTAAGAAATTGGGTTTCTTAGGCTTGGACCATTAATTGGCCAATCCTCCATGAATTGGATGCAACCATAGGGTAGAACTTGTCCCATTGGGTGTGGGAGTGATGCTCCATGATCCAATTTAGCTCATTTGAGCTTAGGCAACGAGGGGAACCAAACCCTAGCTGAAATTCAGCAATTTCAGGCAGTTCTGGGCTGTGCGGCTGATCAATCCATCAGCTGTACAGAAATGCAGCTTCTGCCCCCATCAGCCGCACAACATAGTTTGGCTGCTGTCTAGGGGCAGATGATGGAGAACTTGTGCGGGGCCTTGTATTAACATAAGTAGACACCTAATATAGACTTAAACCTGAATTTTTAGGGTAACACCAACCTTCGGTGAGGTCGTTACACCCTCAATCTCACCCCTTTGAGAGCCATTATAGTCACCCCTCTTCCTCTTGTCATTTTATTTAACCTAGGGTTTGAGGCCTAGGTTAGGGTTTGGAATCCATAGCCTTAGGGTTTTGTGTAAGTGAGGTTTAAGGCTTCAAATGGAGTCTTCATAAACAATTACCACCCCTCCCCTACCCTATTTAAGATCCAACAAACCCCAGATGCTTGAAGGGTTTACTTTTGAGAATTCAGGTTTCAAACCCAATGTGTGTGTTAGACCATGTTTAGGAATGATTCCTTGGGGTATACATACTCCCCTTGGGTGTAAAAGGGTCCCCCAATAATCCCCCTTGGCTTACACAAGCTCACCGACAGCTGAAGCCCAAGCCCTTGCTGATTCACAGACAAACTGGGCTATGCGGCTGATCAACCCATCAACTGCACAGCCTTCACAGCCACTGCTTCTGTAAGCCGGACAAGGCTGTGAGCTGCTGTCAAGGGGTTTCTGGTGGAGGCTTTTTGTGGGACTTTAAACCAACTTAATACACATATAATGAAGGATTAAACATGTATTAACTTTAAACCAACTTAATACCCAACTTAATATCATTTTTTGATATCGTTCTTGTGGGGTTTATCCAAATGTTATTGGTTCTTTGGGAGAGCGCCCCTCTGGTAAAGCTGAAGCTTGTCTTTTTAACATGTCACTCACGTAAATTGAAGTTCTACAATTGGCATTAATCCAGCCTTGTGGTTGAGAGGGGTGTATTGATGCTATTTGTTGGCCTCGTAGAAAAGAAGACCCCTTGGAGGCTGTTCTGCTTCATTTAACCTCCACAGTTCACCTATAACAGCAAATATATTCTTTCTTGGTCCAAGTTTTCCTATGTGCCCGCAAATGGGCTTGTCTAAAGGATATTTGTAGAAGTACATTAATAGTTGTAAATTGGGATTGACAATGGGGCAGCTTAAACAGGGATCACCCCAGCCCATCCCTGAAGGTCTGGGTTTTGTGTGACCAAGACTGGTTCAGCAACAGGTCCAGGTTTTTTGAAAACCTAGAAACCCCCTGGTGTCTTCTGAATTGGTAAAAGCCCCATGCATTTTTCACAGGTCAGGTGTGAGTTGAGCAATGTTTTAAGTGGGTCAGCTATCGTATTGGCTAAATCTGCTATGCCCTGCGGTGTTGCCATCCCTAGTTGTAAAATTTTTTCTGTTCTTGTGCTCCTCTTTTAACTTTAGTGAAAAGCCATTTTTTCTTATTCCTGATTTTAGAAAAAGAAAAATTTCTACACCTAGGCACTTCATGTTCTGAATTTAGTTGTTTGCTTTTTAATTTCATTGAGGTTCAGTAACTCCTAATTAATTTGTTTACCTTATCTCTGGTCCACTGTTTAGAAACTATGTGTTTACCTAGACTTTGTTATGTCCATTGTAGTAATTGACTCTAGTGAAAGAATTTAGGATATGCAAGTTATATTCTACACCATGCATATTTATGTTATTTCTTTTGCAGGTCAGACTTTTATTTCTTTTGCATTCCGTTATGCCATGACTTCATCAGGGATTTCATTACTTGGTGATGAAGTAATGGGGTCGGAGATCATCCCAATTCATTGTCAAGGTTCGTTGCAGACACTCAAGATCCTTTTGTTAGCCTAATTCTGTGGGACTTCCTTGAACCAAAGAGTGTATGAGTGCCGTATCACTTTTGGAGGGACATGCTGAGGGTTGCATCACCCATGAGTGATTCCTGCCTTGGTATTCATTGCAAAAACACATCCTCTGTCAGAGAATCAGTTATTGTGAACTGCCTATATGGTATTAGAATGGCTATTTTCCACGTATTCATTGCAAAAACACATCCTCTGTC